>NC_072797.1:93872500-94247500 GCF_028583425.1 Eublepharis macularius
CACCTGGGACAGATAATAAACGTTAAAGTATTGCTGGAAATGAGCTCATCCTTTTTACTAATGCTTACCCAGAAAGCTTTGAAACTCTGGTCAAGCAGGACTAATTATATAATTTAGGCCTTAAGCAGGCCAGATTCTTCACAATAACCACCAATGCAAAGAAATAGAAGAGAAAAACAAGAAAGGAAGAACAAGAGATCTGTTCCACAAGAGCCACGAAATCAAAGGAATATTCAAACCCTGCCTTGAGATGCTGAAAGATCAACATGGAAATGCATTGTCTGATCAGGACAAAATGCAGAAACAAATACCCCAAAAACTATACTGAAGAGAAGATGATAGATTCCTTCAAAGAAGAATCTTTTGACAAAGAGCCTGAAATTTAAGAAAGTGAAGTGAAAGCATAATTCAAAGCAATTGGGAAAAGCAGATCACCAAGAGTAAACGGGATATCAATAAAGATATTTCAAACTATAGAAATGGAATCTATCAAAATCTTAACAGGAGTATGCCAACAAATACGAAAAACTAAACAATGGCCCACAGATTGGAAATGTTCAATATACATTCTACTTTTTTAAAAAGGAGACATCAAAGATTGCAGCAACTATTTGAATCATCATATTACTTTCCCGTGCAAGCAAAGTAATGCTCAAAATTTTACAACAAAGACTCTCACCATATGAAGAACAAGAAATGACAGATGTTCAAGTTGGATTCAGAAAGGGAAGTGGTACTAGAGATCATATGCAAATTTACAATGGTTACTGGTACATGCTAGAAAATTCCACAAGAAAATCAGTTTATGTTTTACAGATTACAGCAAAAATTGTGGCTGTATGGATCATGAAAAGATATGAATAGTTTTAAAAGAAATGGGTGCATGGCAACATTTGATTGTTTTGATGTGCAACCTGTACTCTGGACAAAATATGGACAGAATATGGGGAAACAGAATGATTGCTAGTTGGGAAATGTGTCAAAAAAGGATGTATATTATCTCCCTATCTGTTCAATCTATATGTAGAATATATCATATGGAAAACTAGATTGTATTTGGATGAAGGTGAAATGAAAACTGGTGGAAGGAACATTAACAATTTGAAATACTCAGAGGACACCACATTACTGGTAGAAAATAGTGAAGTCTTGAAACAAGTACTGATGGAAATTAAGGGGCAAAGTGCCAAAGCTGAATTCCAGATGAACATCAAGAAGATGAAAATAATTACTACTGAGGAATGACACAATTTTAAAGTTGACAGTGAAGAAACTGAAATTGTTAAATATCTTCTATTCCTAGCTCAATCATCAACCAAAAGAGAAACTACAACCAAGAATTCAGAAAGAGATCTGCCCCCTCAGTTGGAATGAAGAGACAGACACACCTGAATTCTCCCTAGAAGCTAAAATGACTAAACTGAGACTATCATACTTTGGTCACATCCTAAGAAGACAAGACTCAGGGCCAAGCTACAAGTGACGAATGACACTTGAACGGCAACTGTATTCCTCCCTGTTCACTTGCCCTCCACTCAATCCACTTGCCATTCAAGTTGTCACTTGTAGCTTGGCCCTGAGGGCCAAGCTACAAGTGACTAATGACACTTGAACGGCAAGTGTATTCCTCCCTGTTCACTTGCCCTCCACTTGCTCTCCACTCAATCCACTTGCCGTTCAAGTGTCCTTTGTCACTTGTAGCTTGACCCTAAGAAAAGACAAAGACCCAACATGGATGGCTTGACACAAAAAAGGATGTTATGGCCTTCAGTTTGCAAGACCTGAGAAAGGCTGTAAATTATAGGATTTTTTTGAAAGTCATTAATTCCTAGAGTCACTGTAACTCAAATGTGACATGGTGGCACAAATCACACACATGTTGTCAAAAAGATTGTGAGAATAAAGGGAAGAGGTAGGCAAACAGCCTTCTTGTGATGCATTCTATGTATTTGCCATGGAGGGGGATCTCAATGTTTGTCCAAAGCTGGAACATAAAGTACAACAAGCAGAAAGTATAGTTCTGTTGGCTAAAGAGATAAAGCCTGAGCCTTCAGATTGCAGGCCAATTGCATGGGCTGATGCTCCACTCTCCTCCTATCATTTTCTGAGCAGAAGAGGGCTCTGAGGCCTTTGTGCACACAATCCATGGAAGCTCACTTGAGTGGGCCCTGATTCAAATCTAATAATAGGAGGTATTAACTAGAGATGGGCATGAACAGCAATATGGACAAAAAAAAGCCACGAACAGCCCAATCTGCTGTTCCCGAACAAGCTGTTCGTGAGGCCCCATTCTACATGAACAGGTGGTCATTGCAAGCCTCGTTCACTGCTGTTTGTTGCTGTTCGTCAAGCCAGACAATCTGGCACCTGCAATCAATTCCCTTGGCAACCAGAGAGAGAGACTGCCTGAACTCTGTCTGAACTCCTGCTGTTGCCCTGGAAACCCCAATCTAAGCCCAATTTAACTTAATGGGCAGGTCTTCCTTTCAATTGTGGAGCTCCAAATTTGTTACAACCAGGGAGCATAGACCAGGGGGGAGGGGGGCTCTCAGCTCTGACTTTGCAGACAGTGGAGAGACAGTTGCTGTTGGCATTTTGAGAGAGAGAGTGCATTGGAGCTTGAATTTTCTTTGAGTGGGGTGGATAGGGATCTACCCCTTCAAGTTCCAGGGCTGCTGCCAAGCTCTGGGCCAAGCTATTATTTATTATTGGTACCTTTCCTGGTGCCTGCTCAGGTAAGGTTTATGTGAGTGCTGCGGTAGGGATCTTGACTTGGATGATGACTGGAGGAAAGCCTGCTGGCCCCCACGAACAGCCAACCACAAACATGTTCGTGAACAGGGCCATGTTCGTGGTTGTTCGTGAGTCCCTGTTCGTGGATGGCAATGAACAACAAACATCATGTTCAGGTTTTTTTTCTGTTCGTGCCCATCTCTAGTTTTAACTAGCAATTTTTCTCTTTGTCTCACCTTTTCTTTGGAGCCCTGATTTTATGGTTTCACCAGCTGCACTTGCTAACAGGCCTTGCACCTGAAGTCCCTTGTTTCTTGAAAATCTGTGATGGAGAAACAACATGCATTCGTTCATGATGCCCCTGTCACCCATGTCCCTGCAAGGAAATAATAAAAAATATTTCCCTCTTAACACATATATCTATGGATTGTTTTTTAAACCAGGTTTTAATTATAGAGGGTTACTGAGTGGTACATGAATTAGTGAAATCTAATCCTTTTGCTTCTACATATATGTGTTTTTTCCTCTCCAATAAATGTACCCTTTTAACTATCATATGTTTCTGTTGCAGGCCTGGATTTGCTGAAACATGGGCATAGACTCAGTCGGACACACATTAATCTGAATAGCAAATATATAGAAATTCTCTTTTAAAAAAAATCAAGCCAAGTAAGTAAATAATCCTCATGATCAGCCGTTTTCTCATCAACCTGTACATACATTTAAAATCAGGCATAGGTATAATTCTCCTACAGATAAATCTGCAGTTATTACCAGGTTTGCAATTCAATTACCCGAGCAGCCTCAAGTACCATTGATTATTCATGGGTTTCTTGGGCAGGGCTGGCTACAAAACTGTTCATTAATCCCTGGAGTGCCTCAGTGCATCCAGCATGCCTCTGACATAGCAACACTTTACCCTTCAAGTACTACAAGCAAGTACTGCTGGCAGTTAGGAAATAGAAGTGATGGGGCAGGGGAGGTGAGCTCAAAGCCAAGTGATACCTTCCAGTGGCCGGTATTCTCCCAAGCAGAAAAGGGTTCAACTGAACAATGGTAGCTGTAGGCATTCTGGTTTGGTTCACAGGTTAAACAGGCCAGGTTTAAGGGATTTAATAGCTCCTTGTACACAGCCACAGCAACAGTAATGAGAAAAGGAAAGCAGGCGGCGCTTTCTGTTCTCTGTATGCCTCTTTCAGTTCAATATTGCAAGTGCTTATCTGACTGAACTCAACACCCCCAGAGAAGCATTTTCAAAGGGGTTTATTAAGAAAGCATTGTAGAGGCTTGAGCCACACATTTCTTGTTTCTGTCTGGGTTACTTGCGCCTGATAAGAGTTTAGGTTTCTTTGCAGAAGCTCTGTAAAAACACTCCCACACTTACAAGAACGTGTTTTGGAAAAGTAGGCCATGTTATCTCTTGCCATTATGATGGCTCTTTTGTTCATTTGGACCAGGGCTAAACTTCCAGTTTGGAAAGGGAAAGGAGTTTAAAAAGCTATCTACCAGCAGTATCTGTAGCATTCTTATTCTCAGGAAGATGTGACGGGTAAGTAAAAAAAATAGTTGTCCTTGTCCTTGTAAGAAGTAGTAAACTGATCAGTAATAGCTGAATAACATATTAGATTGTGAGCGAATAAGCAACGGGCTGTATCAGTGACTAATATTGTTTGTTTGTTTGTTTGTTGAGGGCTCTCTATTCAGAAGGAAAAGGGGCTAAATACTAGCCAAGAAGGTAATCAGAGTGGGTTATATAAAGAACACTTTAAAATGGATGCCTATTAAGCTAACTTTACTAGGGCTGCCAACTCTGTCTTGGGAAATTCCTAGATAGGAACAGGGATGGGGAGGCTGACGTTTGGGCAGGGAAGGGAGCTCAGCAGGGATGGGATTCCATTACGACTGCCCTCCAAAACTGCCCTTTCCTCCAGATTCTGGATTAAGTAGTCATAACCTGGTCATCCAAGCAACACTGAGGAGAGGAGTAATGTGAAGATTATTTCATAATTCTGGTATCGGCTGTACTTGGCTGAAATGTAAGTTACTGCCTCCTCTCCCATTCTGATGCATTGTAATATACTGAAATGTATTCTCCTGCATTGCTTTTTTGATGCAAGTGTCAGAGGGGATGAAGCACTCTAAAACATCCTCAAATCCATTTCAGAAGGTCTGTACTTGATTCTTCATCATTCAGTAGGTGTACCGGCCACCTAGCACACCAGTAGCTACCCTGTCAAGGTTATTAGAGGTGGTATTGGGGTGGGTGTTGGAGCACTCTAGGCTGTTGGTCTTGGATGATTTCAATGTCCATGTCGATGATGCCGCCTCTTCTCAGGCTGTGGATCTGGTGTCTTCCATGGCAGCACTGGGACTCTCCCAATTTGTTTGGGATTCAGGTGGACCCGGATGCTATTAAAGAGGTGCTGTGGTTGGACCACCATGTCCTGAGGGCTCATTTGGGTATGCCAGCCCCTTCCTGCATAGGCAACAAGCTAATTTATGATTGCCTTTGGAAACTTATGGATCCAATTGGTTTCCAGAATGCTCTGTGGGAGCTGATGCCCCCTGGTGGTTCGTTAGATGAGTTGGTGGGGGATTGGCATGACCATCTCTCGAAAGCCATTGATGAAATCGCTCCCCATCACCCTCTCCGTCCCCGTGTCAGACTGGCTCCCTTGTACACGGAGGAGCTACATCAGATGAAGCAGGAACTGAGACGGCTAGAGCGAATGTGGCAGCAGAATCGGGGCGAAGAGGCAAGATCATCTTATAGAACATTTATAAAGGCCTATGAGGTGGCTGTGAAGGTGGCAAAGAAGGAGTACTTTGCCGCCTCCATAGCATTTGCAAGCTCATGCCAGGCAAAATTGATCCTAGTTCGGTCCTTGGTCTCCCTTTCACAGGGGGACTACCAAATTAGAAATTCAGCCATTAGCTGTGAGGCTTTGGGGAGATTTTTTGCAGACAAAATCTTATCTCTCCGCCATGACCTGCCTGCCACGATTGATACGTAAGGGAACTGGAGACCCCTTAGCCGTCTTCTGGTCTGACTTTGGATCACTTCAGCCTGGTCACCCAGGAGGAAGTGGACAGGATCCTGTGGCTGGTCAGGCCCAATACGTGCTCCCTGGACCTCTGCCTGTTGTGGCTGGTGAAAGACAGTGTCGATGTATTGGCGGCCCAATGGGAGGATACTATTAATTCATCATTGAGCTCTGGAGTTTTTCCCAGAGTGTTGAAGGAAGCTGTAGTGAGGCCTCTTTTGAAAAAAAATCTTTGGACCCCACTGACCCGTCTGGTTACCACCCAGTATTGAACCTCCCATTTCTGAGAAAGGTGATTGAATGGACGGTGGTGGAACAGCTGCAGGTTTTCCTGGAAGAGACCTCTGTCCTGGACCCACACCAGTCCGGTTTCCATCTGGGCCATGGGACAGAGACAGTGTTGGTTGCCCTCATGGATGAACTCCGTAGGCACCTGGATCATGGCAGGTCAGTGCTGCTGATTTTGTTAGACCTTTCAGTGGCATTTGACATGGTCGAGCATGAGTTGTTGGCCCACTGCCTCGCCAACGTGGGGATTTGAGAGACAGCCTTGCAGTAGCTTGTCTCATTTCTCCAGAGTCGGGAACAGAGGGTGGCACTGGGGGAGAGGTTGTCCACACGCCAGTCTTTGGTGTGTATGTCATGTCTGAGCTCCATCCATGCCAATACTGACCTGCTGTTCTGAACCAATGTTTCATGCTGTAACTCTATGTCATATTGCCAATGCCATAACTCTTTCTTTCACAGGCTTCTGGCAGGTGCTTTATCTAATGGACTGTAGGAACTTTCGGTGCTTCTGACCTTGTAGACAGCTCATTCCCATGCATTGCTATGTCTCGACTTTGATATTTTGCTTTCTCAGTGACTTGATAATTACTTGATAATACAAATATGTGAGATGTTCTCACCCCAAGTGCACGCCAAAAGTCCTGTTTATTGTTGGGAGGGAGAAGGAACAAATGTGTGTGTTAAGAGGAGAGATTTCCCCCCCATATTACTATTCCTGTCAATCTTGCTCTTACTGCTCAGACGCTTACCTTGCTTCTGAGTAATTCTATGGACAATTCTGTGGAAATGATTTGATTTCTGAATGACAACCATTTAACCAAGAGCCTGGATTCCTTGTTGCAGTGGTACGGGGATCTATCTGCCATAGCCTGTCATCCATAGCCTGACAGTGTGGAGTCCCTCAGGGGGCGATACCCTCTCCCCTGTTGTTCAGTCTTTATATGTGCCCCTTCACCCAGCTGGTGCAGAAGTTTGGACTGGGTTTTCATCAATAAGCAGATGACACACCCAGTTGTATCTGCTGGTGGGCGATCGACCTGACTCTGCTCCTGATGCCCTGTTGAGAGCTTTGGAGGCCATGTCTGGATGGGTGGCACAGAGAAGGCTGAAGTTAAATCCCGTGAAGACAGAGGTCCTGTACTTGAGCCATGGGCTGTTGGAGGAGGGGATTCATTTCCCGGCCTTTGGGGGGGCACCACGTGCCCATACCATCAATCAGTAGTTTGGGCATGATCCTGGATTCCTCCTTATCTATGGAGGCCCAGATCACGACAGTTCCCCAGGCTGCTTTTTTCCATCTTCAGCAGGCCAGGCAGCTAGCCCCCTATCTCTCAGCCCAGGACCTAACAACAGTGATCCATGCAATGGTCACCTCCAGGTTGGATTACTGTCTCGCTCTACGCAGGGCTGCCTTTGGGTGTGATCTGGAGACTACAGTGGGTCCAGAATGCTGCTGCATATGTTTTGACAGGTGTTCCTTATAGGACACATATTGCACCAATTCTGCAGCAGCTCCACTGGCTCCCCATGGAATTCCAAATTCGGTTCAAGGTGCTGGTTTTGACTTATAAAGCCCTGAATGGACTGGGACCAGCATACCTGAGGGACCGCCTCTCCCCATATGTGCCCCGGAGAATGCTCCAATCACCTGGAAAACATCTGCTGGTAGTCCCTGGCCCCAGGGAGCCCGGTTGGCCTTGACCAGGGCCAGGGCCTTTTCGGTCCTGGCCCTAACCTGGTGGAACTCTCTGTCTGAGGACACCCGGGCCCATCAGGATCTTCTATCATTCCGGTGGGCCTGAAAGATGGAGATGTTCCACCAGGCGAATAGTTGAGGCCAGCACGAGATCCTTACTGAGCCTCCCACTGGTTTTCCACTAAGTATGGGGTTATTCAGTGTCTACTGGCTGGCTGCCTAATGTATGGGTACAGCATGGGGCTATGTAGTGCTCATTCGTTAGCTGACCCACGAATTAGTTGCCATATGTTATCTGCCCGCTTCCCTCCCCCTGTATGTTGATGGGCAGGAATCTGGAATTGACCCCGTCTTCGGACAGTTACCTGTTTGTTGATTTTATAACATGAACTGTTGTTTTATGAATTGTTGTTTAATATTTTATTGTATTTTTATAACTGTTGTACCTTGCCCTGAGCCCGCTTGTGAGAAGGGCGAGTTAGAAATGTAATAAGTAATAATAATAATTCTGCAAGGAAGCTTTGGAGAGCTTCAGTTTAATAAGAGGGGGCTTGCATCTTTTTGGAATGTGCAGATTGTCTCTTTGGCTTCTTCAGTCAGTCTTATGGTGTCACTGCCATGGCTTTTTAAGAAGTACATCTTCTAGAGATTTGCGTGTTCAGTTCTCATGCTCACTCAGGCTTTCTTTTCAGCTTTTCATTTTATGTAAAATGTGACATTTTCATAGTATTGCTTTATTTCTAGATATTATGTGATGCACATCTACCTAAAACAATTCAAGAACCTTTTTGTACATGGCGATTGTTGTACACTGCAAATAAATAGAGATGACTCTCTGGCCGACTCCACACAACTTACCTGAACCTGGGACATTACGCTACATTGCGGATCATCCCAGGGAAAATGCAAAATATCACGTTTTCTAGTGCGAGTTTTGCGCAAGTCACACAAAACTCGCGCGAGAAAACGCGATATTTCTCATTTTCCCCATCATGATCTGCAATGTAGCGCAACGCCCTGGGTTCAGGTAAGTCACATGGAATCGGCCTCTTTCTCTCTCTCTCTCTCTCTCTCTCTCTCTCTCTCTCTCTCTCTCTCTCTCACACACACACACACACACACACACACACGGGCGCGCGCGCACATACACGCACACCATGCAATACAATAATTATTCCGAGAAAGGCTGTTTTTCAGTTCTCCTTATGTATTGATTTGCTCCCCAAAAGCTATTTTAAAATTGATTTTTTTGATACCTGGTCATCTAGTAAGTGATTTGGAAAGTACAACCAGAACAGTTAAAAAAGGCAGGGCAGGGAAGAAACAAACAAGTAAAGGGGAGCTAGGAAATATAGTTTAAATCCAGGAAACATACATTTTATTGGATGGAGCTACCAAAATGTGTTGGTACATAAAAACATTTGATTTAGATTGTGATCTTATCTCTGGAATGGTGTACAAAATACCTAAATTGTTTATATGTATGTCGTAATGTTCTGTGGATCTTCTGGTAGTGGTAATTGGTGCTTCTCAGAGGGACTGAACTGTAAGAAGGGTCCAGATTCTCCAACCTGTCCTTTCCTGATGATTTGGGATGTGGAGAAAAGTGGTGCAGGTGCTTCAGGCTAAGGGATCAGAGCTGTGAACCAATTACAGCAGGCCCTGTAACTAGCATAAACAACTAGCATAAACTTTCATGGATTTTCAAGGAAACCATCTAAAAACATCTAAAATGAATAATTTCTAGTTTTTGTGTTTAGGTATTTTTCTTCCCCCTGAATCTGTCTTTCTGCGGTGAAGTAAATATTCTCCAGTTTATTTGGTCATCAGATTGTCATGAATGGCTGTCCTTTTCCTTGTTAAAATGGTTCCTTGGATCAGTGTTTTCTTAATGAATTATTGAGTATTTTTACACCAATAAATTAAATGGGCTTGGGGTTTAAAAAAGCACCCCAATGGCAAAATGAATATTTCTAGGAGTGCCTTGTACCCTGGAGGCTTTTTTCTTCACAGGAAGCAAAGTTTAAGCAGTAACTTGCTGTACTTTTGATGTATTATTTACTGTACAGAAGATAACACTGATGTAAGAGGACAAAGTTGTATTGTACAGTCACTTCTCTATGTATTCTGCCAAAAAAAATGTACAGCTGAGGAAGCAAAAAAAAAAAAATCCCAGAAATAACAGCTCTAACATGTAGTGTTATTTATTACTTCCTGCATAAGTGGAGTTCAACCTCCAGCCCCTCCCAAATGGTATTCTTTCAAAGGAAACACAGTCCTTGGTTAATAGGAAGTGAGCTTTATCAGTGAGTTATCAGGAAGAGGTTTGCTCTGATCCAGCTACCACTACAAAGCCTTCACCTTGTGACCAATACATTTATTTCTCACTCCTTCCGCCATGTAGACTGAATGTCTTTGCAAGGCCTTGAGCATCTGTGAGTGCAGAGCAGTTTAATTGAGTATTTTAATTGCCTGACCTGTCTTTGAACAGATCAGTGCCACTATCTAAGATGGCATGATTCCCAGAGTGCTGCTGCTGGTGAAAAGCAGCCATGGGTTTGGATTTCAACATCATTTAGCCTCTGGCAGCGTAACAGTTTAGCTGTTAAAAGGGACAAATCTCTGTAGACATCCATTGCCCTGCTCCCAGTGGGGATACTCTAGTCTTGTTTTCTGAGAGATTGAGTGCTGATCAAATAATAATAGAAGAGGGTGGCAGAAATGCTAATATTAGCACAAATGTGTTTATTTGCTGTTTGCTGAAAGCTGAATGATGCATCTGAAGAAGGGAACTCTGACTCTCGAAAGCTTGTCTCCTGAGAATCTTGTTGGTCTGAGGCATCATTGGACTCAAACCCTGCTGATTGATGCCAGTAGATTGGGACTATGTTGGCAATGACCATGTTGCATTCCAGCACACAAACCTGAGTGTGGAACCCATGGATTTGAAATGGGAGGGAAAATGCAAAGTGAAACATCAGTGCATCTTTTGCTGTGATTTTAACCGAAATCCAGCAACAAGGAAAAATCCTCCTCTTTCGCTGAGAATAACTGTACATTATTGTGTAATGCAGACCAAAAATTTTTGCAGATTGAAATAGAATAGGCAAGACAGGACCATAGTAGAGGCATGGGAGGCAAGAACAAAGAAGATGAGATTTGTGCTTAAAGCATAGCCAGATGATATGTTTGATGTTCAGGGAAGTGTTGACCTTGTTTTGTCTGAAAGGCACAAGATACAGATTTTAAGCACCTTGATGTTTTGGTATTTATGTATTGAGGCAGAAATCCACATGCCACACCTTTCATTCAAAATTACAATCACCTAGGCTGGCCAATCTTGGTTTAGAAAATTAGGTTTGGTGATGGTGTCAGGGAATGACAGAGTTTGGGGAGCAGAGGGAGCTCTGCGGGGATGGGAGGCCATAGGTGCCTTCCAAAGCTGCCATTTTGTCTTCTGTAATCTGGAGATCAATTATAATTCTGGGTGAACTCCAAGACCAACCTGGAAGTTGTCAACTCCACGCATACGGAAAGGAGTCTGTGTAGAGTGTTCTCCCCATTCATGCAGCCAAATATATGGTCTAAAAGGGATCCTGGGCGTGGTATGCAACAGCCCCGGGTTCAAGTGATGTATCTCCACTTAAAGGACCGCTTATCAGGGTTTGTGGACTTGAATACTTGGAACTGCAAGATGGTTAGACATTTGTTTACCCAAATTTACCCAAAGCCATTTCCCCTTCTTATTACCCTAGGGTTCTGTGAAACCCAGTTCTGCCATGTTGCAGCAGAAACCAACTGAGAACAACAATGATTGTGATGTCACAAAGCTGTTGGTTCATAATGCAGAACCCATTTGCAATAGGCACCCTTTATAATGTGGTGAGATGGGCTACAGGCTACACAGATGTATTTCCAGACCCTATCAATGTATTCTTTTGACAACTGACATTTGAGTACAGTGTTTTTGCTTGTCTTTCTGCAATGCACTTCCATATTTATGTAACAAACTGTAGTAATTAAGTCCTTATTAATGCCATTAAGCATCTCATCCAAAGGTTTTCTTTTTTTCATGACAGTATTGTCTAGAAGTAAGCAATGTGTGGCCTATAAGCCATGTGGGGCTTGATGAAACACCCCTCTTTGTCACTCTGCACTGCCCAGCACTGCTGCCATGTGGCATTATAGAGAGCAACAAAAAAATCTAGATATGGCCTGTGGGCCTTACTTTGCCATGTTTTGGTACTGTAGCTGATTGTACTTGCGCCCAGTCAAACGTATTTGTCAGTGACATTGCACACAGTTGAGAATCAGTCTACTGGAACTCTTCTCGACAGGCTGTTCTGAGGTTTAGGATGAAAAGGTTTCCAGTTGTCTGAGTGAATGGTGTGTGGCAGTGCTGAGGCAATCAGAAGAAGCCAGATGTTTTTTTAAAAGATGCATGCACAAGCAGCAGATTCTTGTTTCAAAGTGTACAGTTCAAAAGGCAGAAAACTCATTCATTTGCATCAGTGCCGTTGCATAACTGCCAGAAACAGATGTGGAAGGAAGAGACAAAACAATTAAGCTTTTATATGCCTCTTTCCTAGTCTTTCTCAAAAGCTCACCTAGAGGAAATGGAGTGTTTTGTTTGGGAGGGGAGAGGATGTGCTTTGAAAATGTGCATGCCTTGCTTTTGCTATTAAAAGGAGCAATCAAAGCCCAACGTGATAGAAAAAGCCTGTTTTTCTCTATTATAATATTAGGTGAATTAAGTGGTTGCATAATCAAAGGTAGGGTGCTGTCATGGATCAGTACCTGGCGATGTGGGGAAAGAGTAGGAGGAAAGAGCCTGTTTTTGTACAAAGATCTGGTAAAGCATAGCTACTGTGCTCATCATACAGTAAATTCTGAGTTGCAGATGTATTAACAAAAGGATATATCAAACAAACAATTGGAAGCATATTGGATGGGATCCAAAGAGCTACTTAGGCCAATGCCAGAGGCATGTGGTAGCTCAACGACAAAAGGAAGCGGCTGACTCACCAGCAAGCTGAGTTGCCACCTGGGGCCGGACGGAGTGGAGGCGAGACGAAGGACGGAGGCGGAGCATCCATCCCACGAGGAGCAGCCGCATGGTCAGCGCCATTGCTGCTCGAGCATCTGCAGGAACAACATGCACCCTCCCACCCTCCGCATTTTCAGAGCTTTTGAGGGGGCTCTGTCACAACTTTAGGTGTTGGCGGTTTTTGAGGCATTGGGCTGGATCCCAGCAGGGTGAGCGGGCCTGCGAGCTGCTCACCCCGACGGATCTGGAGGCACGGGTCGCCAGGCGGGGCCGGCGACGGAGCAGAGGTGCCGTGATGGCCAGCGGCAGGCTGGCGGATGATGCATCGGTTCGGCAGTGAGGCCTATGATGCCAACGGGGATCCAGCCCAGATGCCAGGCCAATGCTCCATATAGCTGTAATCAATAAAGTTGTGGCCATTTATAACCCACACAAGTGTCTGGTGTGTTTATTCAGCTGCAGCGCAGTCCGACATAGCCCTTAGGTGGCAACAACAAAAATTAAAAACACTCTTTCTTTGATTTTTTTCTGCCACAAACCGCTTTTAAAGCTATTCTTAGTTTCAAAAGGAGTTTGCCATATACCATGAAGGGCCTCTAACTTTTAGTCTCTCTACACAAAACACCTGGGCACATGTTCGTCAAGTGTCAAGAGATGCAATGTTAGCTGGGAAGTGTAGTTTTAAAAACAGAGCTGGCCGAGGTTGAGCTGGAGGGGATGGATTCTCTCACAGCCCTCCGCTACCTCTGGCTTGCTGGACTGTCTCCCCTCCCAGAGCCTTTGCCCTGCTGAGGCTCTGTTAATTCAAAGTTTTAAGCAGCAAAGGCAACAGGGCAAAGGCTCTGGAACGGGAAATTAGTCCAGCGTGCCAGAGGCGGTGTGAGAGAATCCATCCCTTCTTGAGCTATCTCCACCAGCTCTGTCTTTTAAAACTATACTTCCTGGCTAACGTTGTATCTCCTGACACATGAAGAACACGTATCAGAAGTCTTGTTTAGGACTGAAAATCAAATCTAAAGACCATGGGCTCTCATAGAACTCATTTCATGGTTCTTTCAATAAGGGAGATTAACTTACCCATCTACCACATCTTTTTGCTTAAAAATAAAGAAATATTGATTTATTTTGTCTATATGGGGTTTAGGCAAAGTGTCATGGAAAGATGGCTTCTGAGGAAGAATTTGAAGAAAGAGAAAGAAGCAGTATCACATAATGGTTCTCGGAAGCAAAAGAGTAAAGTAGTCGTCTGAAGGTCAAGGAGGCCTAAGGGTAGCTGAAAATGGAGGGCTGGAAGCAAAAAAAAGTCATAGGAAGGGGGGTGTCAGTGTACAAGTGGGGGCAAAGTCTTGGATGAATTTGATGATAAGAACAAGGAATTTGTGCTGGACCTGGGAGCAGATAGTAAGCAAGGAACAGTGCTGAAATGAAACACCAGAAATTTCCTGTTCAGAATTTTGGTGAGTCTATTTTCTCAAAACAAGGTTGACTGATTGGGTATGTTTTTTTTCTCTTGGTAGTGGTGATCTTTTATGAATGATTCCAGTGCCTGCCGGTCTGCCTCTGGGGGTTCAGACTGTCCATGTACTGTAGTTTGGGGCCACCTGCTGCATTTCTGAGCCAGCTCATTTCTGCGCAGCACTCAGTGAAGCAGAGAAGATTAACTTTCTGAAAATGAAAAGGACAGATAGAAGAAGAGCTGCTTATCAAATATGCACATTTCAGATGGAACTTCACACTCGGTAGAAAGATGTTAGATTGCTGTTAGCTCTCTGGAGCGCTCCTGACAATGTGTTATCGGGTCATGTTTGCATGACAGTGGAAGCCCATGCAGGAAACATTAAGTCATATGACTTCTAAGACGGAATCAATCAAGTGAGCAGTACAGCTCCTGAAAACTAATTTCACCTTCATAAGGTCTGGTTATCTGTGTGGCAGACATGAGGTTTGTCAGCCCCATTTCAGTCTGACCAGGTTCAGTGCTGCATCAAGAATTTTAATGAACCGATACTGTAATATGTATGAAAAATGACACTGAGATGAATTCATGAAAAAGCCAAGTCCCCATGAAATATGAACAATTACGGTAGGTTTCATCCCCCACTTAGCTCACGTAAAATGCCCATTTAGAAACCTTTTGTCTTGGTAATCATTTACAACTTTGTGTGTAGCTTTTCATCACCTTTAGGCAGTGTGAAACCTGAAATGAGTGTCTTCTCCTTAATTGCAAAGCGATGTCGTGCATGGGTATGTTTGGGGAGTGCGTATTCATGAAGCTAGAATGAATGTCTGAATAAATGTAACAGCCAAATTTCTCACACAGTTAATCCATAGCAGGAAATGATAAATCTTTGTTGTAAATTAATATAGCATTCCGAGGTCAGAAAAAATGAGAACCCCACACACTGGCTGGTGTTTGTATCCAGTTACATTTACTGGTTATTCTACATTTTAAGCTGTATGCAGCAATCAAAAAGCAGTCGTATGCACAGTCTGCAATGCATAACAGAACAAAATAGAATACTTGTGGTGGCATGTCCAGATGGATTTAATAGGTAAAACACCAGAAGCTTAAGACAAGTAGGTCTACCATCAAATTCTACCTAATGAGCAATGGAAAGTTTACATTTGATTATACCAAAGCAGAAATGGTTTCAGTGACTGAAGACGTGGGAGGAGGGGGGCTAGTGGCATCTATTTTCATCATCTCGGAGTAGGTGAACTCACACTTGCATTCTTTATTCAAAGTTTGGTGTAGTGATTAAGAGCGCGGGACTCTAATCTGGAGACCCAGGTTTGATTCCCCACTCCTCCACTTGTAGCCAGCTGGGTGACCCTGGGCTAGTCACAGCTCTCTGGAACTCTCTCAGCCCCACCCACCTCACAGGGTGTTTTGTTGTGGGGATAATAATAACATATTGTCGAAGGCTTTCACGGCCAGAGAACGATGGTTGTTGTGGGTTTTCCGGGCTGTATTGCCGTGGTCTTGGCATTGTAGTTCCTGACGTTTCGCCAGCAGCTGTGGCTGGCATCTTCAGAGGTGTAGCACCAAAAGACAGAGATCTCTCAGTGTCACAGTGTGGAAAAGATGTAGGTCATTTGTATCTACTCAGGAGGGGTGGGGTTGAGCTGAGTCATCCTGTAAGAGTTTCCCAGGGTGTGGAATGCTAATGGCGGGAGGCTTCACTGTATCCTGAGGAGGTTCTTTTGCATATGGATTGGTACTTGATGTGCTAATCTTCTCTGCAGGGCTATTGTCGGGGATAGAATGTTTTGTTAGCCTGGTGTTTTTCAGAACTGGAAACCATGCTCTGTTCATTCTTAAGGTTTCTTCTTTCCTGTTGAAGTTTTGCTTATGCTTGTGAATTTCAATGGCTTCCCTGTGCAGTCTGACAAAGTAGTTGGAAGTGTTGTCCAGTATTTTGGTGTCCTGGAATATGAAGCAGCAAGGTCTACAGGAAACCAACTCACACTGATCGGGACTTACACAAAAACTCCAATCACCACCCCCGACAGAAAAGAGGCATAATGAAAACATTAGTGGATCGTGCAAGACGGATATGTGAGCCGCACTTTCTCAATGAGGAAATTAATCATCTAAACCACGCACTTCAGGCAAATGGCTACTCCAGAAATGAAATCCGAAGAGCAATCAAACCCAGGATGAATCAAACAACCAAGGAAAAACAGTCTCCTACAGGAAAAGTGTTTTTGCCATATATCAAAGGAATTACTGATCAGATGGGAAAGCTTATGAAAAAGCATAACCTTCAAGCAGTATTCAGACCCACCCAAAAAATACAACAGATGATACGATCAGCAAAAGACAGTAGAGACCCCCTCACCTCTGCAGGAGTATACCGTATACCCTGCAGCTGTGGACAAGTTTACATCGGGACCACAAAGCGTAGCATCCAGACAAGAATAAAAGAACATGAAAGACACTGCAGACTTGGACAACCTGAAAAATCAGCAGTGGCTGAACATAGCCTAACTCAAACAGGGCACAGTATCTTATTCCAGGACACCAAAATACTGGACAACACTTCCAACTACTTTGTCAGACTGCACAGGGAAGCCATTGAAATTCACAAGCATAAGCAAAACTTCAACAGGAAAGAAGAAACCTTAAGAATGAACAGAGCATGGTTTCCAGTTCTGAAAAACACCAGGCTAACAAAACATTCTATCCCCGACAATAGCCCTGCAGAGAAGATTAGCACATCAAGTACCAATCCATATGCAAAAGAACCTCCTCAGGATACAGTGAAGCCTCCCGCCATTAGCATTCCACACCCTGGGAAACTCTTACAGGATGACTCAGCTCAACCCCACCCCTCCTGAGTAGATACAAATGACCTACATCTTTTCCACACTGTGACACTGAGAGATCTCTGTCTTTTGGTGCTACACCTCTGAAGATGCCAGCCACAGCTGCTGGCGAAACGTCAGGAACTACAATGCCAAGACCACGGCAATACAGCCCGGAAAACCCACAACAACCAATAATAACATACTTTGTAAACTGCTCTGAGTGGGCATTAAGATGTCCTGAAGGGCGGTATATAAATCAAATGTTGTTGTTTGGTGTATGTGCTTGGCTGAGGAGCCAATGGGGCGAAGCTACCATCTGTGGGATTATGACTGAACGCCTCAAGTTAGAATCCCCCCTAAGCATAACGATAGGTTAGTTTTACCCTACTGATGATATGTGTTGTTGTTGTTGTTGTTGTTATAGTTGTACTGAATTTTGGGGTTTTTTTAGTCCATAAATGCTGCATGGATGTGGGATGCCATGTGGAAAGCGAGCACTGCAGCCACACTTTGCCACAGCAGACTTCTTGGGGGAAGGGTATCATGAAATGATGCAGGACAAGAACATCTAGGGGAAATAGCATTGACAGATACAATGACTGAGGACCCAGGAGGCATCTTTCAGGGCACAGTCAGCCTGGGCAAACCGCATTGGCAATTCATATGGCTTCTCCTCACAGCCCATTTTGAAAATATTCTTGTCCCTTTGATGTGGCAACACTTTTTATTGGACCAGGGAATTAGTGGGCTTTTGGGGTCCAGAGAAATATTTCAAATAAGACAGACTTACAAATGTTGTGGGAATCCATTGCACAAAGGTAAAAAAGATTTCCTAAGAGAATTTCTAAGAGAATTGCAGTGATATGTGTGCGATGTACAACACAAGTATCTTGCACTGAATGAGGTGCACCATGAAACACTGTCACCTGCCTTTCTCTGGTTTTGTCCTTGTCTTTATACTTGCCTACCTTTTCCTATTCCCAAATGTGCCTTGGGTGTGCCATATTCTTGAATACTTTATACCAATAAAAATACACTGGGTATGTGTATAACAGAAGGAAGAATATTTGGAGACTAGGAGTGTCTGCCAAGAAAATTTTAATTATAATTTCATATCTGGGCTGGGGGAGGGGGGTTACCATGATTGCTTATTTCCAGGTAGGTCATTACTGGTTCCAGATTAAAATCCATGTGGATTTTTGGATTCTGAAGTTTGAGACTGTTATTTTCAATGAGAAATGTATATGAGAGTCGGTGGTAACTGATGGCACCAAATTTGCAAACAACACAGTGTTCCCTCTAATCTAAAGACCCCATAAATTTCAAGCAATTTGAACAAAGGGGTTCAGTTTTACAGATTTACAAATTAGGTGTATTAAAAACAATGCCTGCTTCATTTCTTTTTCATATTATTACAGTGACTGACAATAATTTTGTCCTTTCTACTTAAAACTCTGTGCTTGCCATTCTTCCTCATTGTGGTCTGTTGCTCATTTTCTTTCACAAAGTGAGGAAGGCTTCTTTGCAGACCCTCCCCCCAAATGTGGTCCTGCAGATCTGCCATTATTCCTTAAGATGGGCTTGGTGGGTGGGAAATAGAGTGACTCTTTCACAAGCACATGACACCAAAATTGCAGAGGAGCTAGAGCTGCTTGTCTGCTAGAGAACCCTCCTTCATGTTTCAAGTTAATTGGACCAAAGTTTCCAGTTCAATGGGGCACTGAACAAGGTCTGCCAGCCATCATACTTTCCAAGAACAAAAGGGCTCCATCCCCTCAAAGGAGAGAGGGAAGGAGAACTGCAGCTCCCTGTGGCTTGTCTCCAAAGGTGATAGTCTAGGAGCTCTCTGTGTCCTCCTTGCAAGGATCTGATTAGAAGAGAGAAATGCTGTTGCCCAGGAAATCAGTGGAATACAAGTCAAATACAAGCACCTGATGTAGCAAGCTAGAAACTCCAAAAGACAAAAATCCCAAATGTATGTTACTGTTCTAGAAAATCACAGTAATGATCTGAACCAGAAATTTTTGTGTGTATCTTCAGCTTGGGAATTTCCAAATGCAAATTGGACCTCATTGGAGCTTGTGTCAGTCAATAGATTTAAATTAAAAGTACAACATACTCCTTCTAATACTACATGTTACATTTTCTATTACATGTGAGTGTTTTTTGATGTGCCCTCCAATGTCGAAAGGTATCATATATGAAGCTTAAATATTTTCCTCTGAGAAAATAGATAGGTCCAGGATCCGGAAGTGGCTTGACAGAATGCATGTTTTGGAGGCGCAGTATTATTATGCAGTCACCTTTTTTGTGTGATTTATTCAATGTGCTATAACTCACAGGAGCATACTCAGACCTGTAACTTGTGAAGTGACAGAAACAAGATGAAAAACCTTGACTGACCCCAATTTTCAGAGTTGTGCAATCATTGGTCAAGCACACACAATGTAATAATGGAAAGTTAAGTGATATCTTGGATCATTGCAGTAATTTAATTGTAATTTTGGGCAAGTGTATAGTCATAAGCTCCCACTCACGTTTGCTGTAATAATGTCTTTATGTTAACATTCATTACACAGAAGCACATTATGAAACATCACTCACTGACTATTCGAGGATATCAAATTTAAACTCAGAGTCTGCTCAGCAATCCAACAACCACCTGTGATGCATCAGATAGCATTTTTATCTTTTATATAAAGGCACCAATTTGTTAACTAGTCATCTTATTTGGAGCTATTTCCTTTGCAGGTACCTTGGCACAGGGTACTTTGGCCATATTCTCTTTTTGTAGTATGTCACTACTCTCTAATGTGGCCACATGCAGCTGTCAAAACACTGATTTGTACGGGATATAATGATGGTAAGTGCACCATGTGGCCACCATGCATATTTTGTGGCTTTGGCTGTAGCTACAGCTAAATTCCAGTTTGTGAATCACTGACCTGCACTTTAGGTCAATCTGCAAGGGACTGAATGGGAAGGATCCTGCTTGGGTCAAAGGGCATCTTGATCCTGTCTGGTTTCTGACATTGACTAGCAAATATTGTCTGGTTTAATACAACAAATTTCTCTGACACGAACTTTACAAAAACTGCTCATTACTTTATTTGCCATTGGAATGAGAAAGGGATTTTGTCTGTTTTCATTTAGGCTTTTGGCTAGATAGGCTAAATGTATCCTGTGCATCTCACCATTGAGTGGAATGAGGTTACACGAGGGATGAATTTAGAGCTGTGCTTTCTCGTTCATGAAAATGAAAGAGAATCATTAAAATATATCTCACAGAGACTTATGATAATCTGATATGCTTAATTAATTTTAAAATAGTGGAAATTAATCAGTTCCAGTAAAAAAAACCCTGATTCTCATTTTTGTAGATGATAGTAATTAGCCTTTGCTAAATTTATTACTGAATATGAACTTTCAAAAATGTTTTGTGTTGTCTGCAATAATGAACTTTCTCTTGCCTCTGTAGGTCTTCACCCTGTGCCTTGTGATGGCTAGAACAGGTGCATAAAGAATCTCGATGAATATTTGAATGAGGTTCCAGTCCATGTCACTGTGCACAAATCAAATCATCAGTTTTCAGCATAAGTTCCAAAAATATTTGGTTGCTGGAGGGGAGAGGGAACTACAGTCTTGGATCATTTTGTGGGGAAAAAAATCTATAAGAGGACTACAAAAATCCCATCAGCAATAAGACAGAATGCAAATTTTCACTTTGAGTCAATATTTGACATCCAAGAATTAATTGTTGTTTTTGAGAAAGTGAATGAAAATGTGCCAGGTCTTGGTTGTATGCACGTATGTGTAACATGATTTTATACTTTAGATGGAATGTATAGTATGGAGAATAACCTGGTATATATAACCATAGTAACTAAGCTTGTTTTTGGTAAGGTGCTGAGACTCAAAGTCTGTTGGGTGACCAACGGATAGCATGGCTGCCATATGACAGAAAGATCCCACAACAGCACAGAGGGAGGTGCATGTCAACTACAGATTGTCCAGACTGAAGGAATGTAGCAGATCTAAGTCTATAATGCTGGCCCAGAAGGATTATGGAGTGTGCTGAAAATCTCCTGGTTGGAACTGCGTATAATTCCATCATTGCACCATTGGGTCTGGTAGCACTGGGAGCAGACAGTCAATGCAAGTTGGCATCATGCACAAGTTTCTGTTGTATGATGTCGACATTCTTATAATGAGCTTTGTGTACTCTCAGGTAATTGTAAGCATCCAGAAAGGATAACAACAGATACACATTTTTGTTAACTGATCAAAAATTGTATAAACTGTGTGGTTTGTGCCAATCAACCACAGACAAGTTAGGAGCTCGTATAGATGAAACTCCTCCAGTAATACAGAAAAATATAACTTCTTAAATTAACCAAAAGCAAAAGAAGAAAAGAAAATGTCTCAATAAGTACTGTTTGTCCCCAGAGCTATGGAATATTAGTTGATGCAGAAATGGCGTGTGGGGGGTGGGGGGGTGGGGAGGGGAGGGGAACTGGACAGCCCTGGACAGCCCTGACAACTTAGAGAATTGTGTAGTGGAAGATTTGTATTGGTATGTGGAGAATTGCCTAATTTCATACCCCTTGATTCTTTGGGAGATCCGGCTTTCAGCACTTATATTGCTATGTAACTATTATTTAATAACTATCTGAATCTAACAGCAAAGGGAATCAAGGGAATTACTTGCCTTCATACAGTTTACAATGAAGTTTTTTGAAGAATCCTATGATTTTTATTTGCAAAATAATAATGAGTAACTGATAAAAGTAAGAGTGGGGGTAAATCACTTAGAAGCAATAAGGTATAGCCTATTTATAGTGGAACATATAATTTCTTTCTTTTTAAAAACCTTTATGACACTGTGACATAGATACAAAAGAGTTTTCTTTACTATTACTTTTGTTCAAGAAACAAGAAAATATGAAGGATCTGCTAATTTGTTCAGAGTAATGGATTGCTTGATTTTAGAAAACCTCTTTTTACCAAGTTGCATCCTCATGTTCTGTTACATATTTAATCTTCGTACCTGACTACCATCCAAAATAGGGGCAGAGTCCATGAGATATTGATGAGATATTGATATCAGTACCATTTTTTTCAGATACTACTATATTGTTTATTATTATTAAATTTATACTGTGCTTCCCAAACCAAGCAAGACTCTTGTTTGTATACATGGAGGGGAACTACAAACTGTTGGCCTACAGTTTCTTAATTTTCAAAATCTACATAGGAGAAACATTTGATAATATTCAGTGCTTCTGCCCCTGTAGCCATTTGTTTGATGCCAAATAATCTTCTCTGTCTTGTAGAGTTACTTTCTCTTGCCCCCCAATACATCCTAGTGTTATGCTTGATTGCCCTCACAGCCATCAAGCAAAAATACAATAGATTTGTCTCTGAAACAGTAAAGGTGGGAAATAATTTCCTGGTGTGGACCCCCTCCCCCCATATTTCTTGTGAGGAAACGTCCCTAACCACCAACACTGACTAAAGATTGGAGCAGAAGTCACTTCATAACCATTTCATGGCTCAGTTCTGCTTGATTTTTCATGCTCTTTGATCCTTAATTTGGGTGTGAAGTTCAGTTAATTTGAATCTAGCCTTTGTGACTATATTTTAAAATGGGTTTATGTTTTGATTTCCCACATAATGCTTTCTTTCTTCCAAGGCTAATGAAGAAAATTAAGGTTCAATTTGAATAACCAAGCTTCAATTGAAAGACACATTTTCATATTGCCCCTGGACTTTACATTCATTTTTCCTCTTCAAGCGGAAGATGTAATTGTCTTTTATTGCCTTAATTCAACCCACTTCATTCCTGCAGTGTACAGGTTTTATCCTGAATCTGTATACCTCTAGATTTCACAAAATTCACACTCAAAGCTATGCACCTGGCAACATTACGACCACAGCATATTGTCAGAAAGAAAATTAATTATCCCACAGCCTACTTCCCCCTATTCTGCACACACCAAAGGATCCATAGGGTAAACAAGTGACCATGCAAACAGTGGTGCTCTTTTGTCAAGTTATCCCACAAAGCAAGGGTAAATAAAAGTTACCTGCCTAAAAGAAAATCAAGAGTTTTCTCGTAAACAGAAGTTCTCTCGCACCTTCTCTTAATTGTCACTTGCTGTAGATGTCAAACTAACAGTGTAGCAGAATCTAATTTCCTTGTTTGATTCACCATGAAATTAAACTGAACTGACAATTTTTATTTTCACCTGGCAAACTCGTCCGACACTATTTAAATCTAGTTAATCAAGTACAGTTATCTGCTGCACACACTCATCTCTCCCTACCACACCTCTGATTTGCAGTATCCCACATTCAGATCTCCTTCCAACAGCCTGGCATTGGATTACATTTACAGTTTTGGAAGGTGTAAAGGAATGCATGGACATAGTTAGCAGAGCTGCCAGAAAATGTATCATGTCACAGAATTACTGCTGAGAGATGAAGAGAAAGGGAAAAAGAGGAGAAAGAGGGAGAAAAACACCGAAAGAACTGGGAAGAAAAAACGTATCAAGCTTTTCTTTTACCAGAATATGTAATCTAGTGAGACTTTTGAAAACGAGCTGATTTTATTGTGTAGCGTGGAGTTCGCCTAGCTTAGCCGTGAATTCATCAAAGTAGTGGACAAGTGGTGTCGTTAGGATTTTTAGCCTTTGGACTGAATAGCCTTATGCTCTCTGTCCCTGTCAGTGCAGGATGCATCCCTTTATTGCTTGCAAGCTTATGCATATCTCTGTGTTATGGAATTTCAAGTTAGTTCAACAGTCAAATCTCACCCCCACCCCCCGTGACTATTATTTTCAATGGGAAATGTGTCAGGGATCTGGGACAGCTATTTATAAAGATAATGGCACAAATCTGCACAGAACACAGTCCTCCCTTACAGACCCCTTGCAGCTGCATTTATCTCTACTGATTTTTAAAATGGCTGCAGCCTATTAGGAAAGCGCCAGATCAGACATAGGTATAACCCCCCCATCAGCATTCATTTCATTTTCCCATTCTTACAGTGACTGACAGACCTTTTACCTGTCTTCTGAAAACTGTTTGCTATGCTTCCTTGTTTTGTTCTGTTTAACAAAGTAAGGAATGAGCAGCAGTCTTTCCATTATTCCCTATGAGGAACTTTGGGGGGGGCGGGGGGCGGAGTCATTGTATTCTCCCAAATATCACCAAAATTGCAGTGGAGTGTCTTCTGCCTATCCTTCAAAGACTCCCCAAGTTTCAAATAAATTGGACAAAGGTTTGAATTCTAAAGGCCCTTGAACAAGCCCAACCTTTCTATTTTCAAAAGGAAAGAAAACTCTCTCTCCAACCCACTAAGGAGGAGGGAAGGAGAATGGCAGCTCTCTGCTGTTTGTATTGGCTGAGAGGATTCTGTGGTCCTTCCTTCCAAGGGACTGATTGGAAGGGGGAGATGCCATTTCCGGGAAATTCAATTAAAGAAAAACTTGTGCTCATCCTGCATGGCTGGTAGGGGTATGCTTTTGTAAAGTTTGTCAGGATCAGTGGTCCCTCTATAGTTTTTAGAGGGTATGCAATAGAATTTCAGACAACACCTGGCAGTTTATCACCTTACCCAGTATATCCACCCCATCTTCTCAACTTTTGGCAGAAGTCAATGCTCTGCTGAAGAAAAAAGTGCTGACAAAGGTGCCTGCGATGGAAGAGCACCGTGGATATTATACAAGATATTTTCTGTGATGCAAAAGTAACTGTTTGTGACTCCGGAATTGCTTGATGCTTACTTCCACATCAAAATCAAATCAGGATCCCAAAAAAACTCCATTTCCAGTTCAGCAGCCTCATGTCAGCCCAACCTCAGTCAGTGGTACTTGGGCCAACCAGGAGAGACAACACATAAACATTCTCAAGCATGATGTATTGATGGCCCTTTATTTTCATGAGGCAAGCAAAACCATTCAGGTGGCAACCAACAATGTCACAGCAATGTACTGTCTTGACAAGCAGGGAGGAATGCTCTTGTTGGCTTTATTCCACCTAGCTATCCAAATATGGGATTGGCATCTCCAGTCCTGATACAGACTGTTCACATAGCAGGGTCCAACAACAACTTTGTGGACTTCCTCATTTGTACTCCACTGGTTCCAAACAAATGTGGATTACCTTTCCCCAGTTTTCCAGCAGAAAACACTCCTGTAATTGACCTGTTTGTCCCCAGCACCAAAAAAAGTGCAAGTCTTTTTGCTCCCAAGCAACCTGGGACACAGTGTGTGTTCCAACTTCCATGGACCAAGGTCCAGAATTACATCTTCCTCTCTTTTCCCTGCTTCCACATGTCCTGTGCAAAATTGGAATGGAACACACCAAAGCCATCACGAAAGTCACTTTTTGGCCAAGTCACGTGTGGTTTCCCACACTGCTGGCAATGTCCTTTGGCCACTACCACATTTTTCCTCTGGAGGACAGTCTCCTCTTGCAGGAACCATTTCTGCATCATTCTTGTACTCAAATATCTTCAGCCTTAATTTGACCTTGTGGCTCGTTCATTCCTGAAACAGTCCTTTTCAGACCCAGTGAAACAGGTTATTCTAAATGCTAAGAAACCTTCCATCTGGCACTCCTGTTTTTTAAAATGTTTTTTCCCATCTGGGTTGAACAAAACCGTATTAACCCTATTTCTTGTGGGGGAGGTCTTTGATTACTTCTTGCACTTAGTTCCTGGAAGACTTTCATCCTCTTCCATCAGGGTACACCTAGAAGTTGTAGCCTCTTTCCATACCCATATTTAATGGAAAGTCAGTTTTGCCCTCAAATAGCTAAAGTTTTTCCTAAAGAGTCTCCCCCCATCTGTCCTCCTGTCCTCCAATGGAGTTTCTTTCTTCATATTAGCCAAGTCAATGAGCAAGCCTTTTGAACCCTAGGCTACCTGCTCTTTTCATATATTCTTTATAAAGGCAATATTATTTGTAACAATATCATCTCCCCATAGGGTCAGTAAACTCCTGGCCTTCCTTCATTGAGCACTGGGAACCCAGTTTGAATGTAAATAACTTTTTTTGTGAAAATGAAGCATCCTTGTTAGGAAGTGGGGTATAGGCCTGGTTAGGGCAACAAACAACCAAAAAACTCTGTAGACACATTGAATTTACATGTGCACATTTTAAGGGCTTAGAATAGGCTTAATCAGAGACCTAGGAGAATTTGTTCCATTATATTATGAACTGGTATAAATATAGCTGTCCTTTAAAATGATGCATTGGAGAAGTTCATCAATCTTTTTGTTAATCTTAGACATTTGCAATAAAGCCATTTTTATAAAGGGCTTTTAAAATACCATTCCAATACACAAGAAAATATATGAAACTCTCTTCCAGGAATATTAATTACTAGTTGGAAAACTATTTAGTTCAAGCGTAGCATAATGCCATGGTTCATTACTTGCCCATATTCTATCCTCACAGTGCCAGTACATGCAGATAACCCAAATGACTTCATAAACACAGGAACACACACTGTTAAGCAGTGATTAATTCCTGCAAGACCATGTGATGCTCTGTAATTTTTTAATAATGCCAAAGTGATAGATGGCAGAGTACATACTTTGGCTAGCTCAGCAAAATGCTGTAGGGAAATATCAGGGATATATCTCCTTGGAGCACACTATCAGGACTTAAATCACCTTGGAGACAATAAAAAAAAACCCTACTACCCAGGGAACAGTACATTCAAGTGCTCAGGAAATACAAATTTTAAAGGATCATCCCTTTCCTCTTCTAGAGGCATTGTTAGTCATATGACTGTATTCAACAAGGGGAAATAGAATGTATCCCCCTTTCATGGAAGAACACGAACATTTAGAAAAGATAACCTTTTTTTTCTCTTTCTCTTCTACACAGGACTTTAGTTGCCTTTTATGTTTGTCGTGATATTTTATTCATCAGAAAATGAGCTTCTTTTGAGAATACAAACCAATAGCCAGTTCCATCAAGAGCAAAGTGTGAATGGAATGCATTAAGAAAACCAAGTATGTTACTATAGCAATCTAAATTATTCAGTGATGCACTCCAGTTTTAAATGGGCTAGTCAAAATGACACTGTGATGTCAGCTGAAACAGTCTGACGGAAATATATGGTCTCAGTAAAGAAGCCTAAGCATTATATAAAAAACGGATTGAGGCTGGGATCTTAGGCTGTGAATTGCAGCAGATCCCAATTCTTATTGGTCAAAGTCTGCCACCTTTATTCATCCTGAGCAATACCTTACAGTTCCTACTGTACTCAGAAAACATACAGCATACGATGACAGATATTTGAATAACTGCAGTGAATTAATGGACTTTTAAAGCTAGAAATGTAATTTGAATGTTGATGGGAAAAGATAGTCTTAGCAGTATCAGATACATATAGGTTGGGCAGTTTTTATTTTACAATTTGCATATTTTCTGCATAAGCAGTACTACAATGATTCTGGTTCTTAGTGTTTAGTGTTTATCCAGGGCAGGTTTATCAGCCTATGTTTACACATTGCCATACACAAATATGCTCCATTGCACATTTTCTATCTCTGTATACAAGACCAGACCCCAGCTTTCTTACTATGAAAAAGAGAACCACACTTGAAAGCTGAGCAGCAATATTTTAAATAAAAAGACAGCTTCAAAACTTTTAACGTGTAGACCAATGAAATAATGCACAAAGCCTCTGCCCCTCTATAAGAGGGGCAGGGAACAGCAATATGAGAGCAAGCACATGTCTTTGGGCCCCAGTATTCTCTATTATTTGGGGTGCTTCCTGCTGGGAAGAAGGTGACCAGCGTGCCTTTATCCCCCACCAGTTTTAGAGGAAATCTGAAGGTCTTTTTTTCAAAAATCTGTACAGAAATTCCAGACTTTTCCTGCATACATCAACAATCTCTGCAGTATGCAGGAGCCTGTTCTCACTTTATTTCTGGTCCCATTTTGGCAGCTACCACATTTGCTACAGGGCATCCATTTTACTAACAGTGTAGTGCATTATAAAAATGCCCAGGAGTTATCTGCATTGTAACTCTTTGTCCCCTTATGAGCGTATCAAATATCTGAAATGCTAGGAATAAATAAGGGACCAACATTTGAAATGCCGTACCTCTTTTTTACAGTTCAGGAACTAGGTCTGATCTACAAGAGGGATGCCAGGTCCCTGGGTTTGAAACTGGAGGATGGGGGATTTGGGCGTGTGTGCACTGGGAGGACTTAGCTCGCAAAGGCAGCATACTCCCACATGCTACAGAGCACTTCCTTGTCATGCCATTCCTGGCATGATGCAGAAGCAATAGATCCCATATAGGGTCAATTTGATAAAAATTGGCTGCATGCACTAGACGAGGAAATGCTCCAGGGTACATGGGAGTGTGTTGCAGGGCTTTCCGGCCTGTTCCTGTGCCTTTTCCCTCACTGGCCAGGTGAGAGGTAGCTGGAGGCAGAGGCTCGGAGTGGGGAATCCCCTACTGGGGGAATGGGATCTCTGTCTACACATTCAGGTCTATTAGCTGGTACTGAGGTTAGGCTTAAAGAAACTGCAAGAGTCAAGCTCAACAGATAAAATATAATCAAAATGAATATTTATTATGTAGTGTATACAATAGTCAAATTAAAAACATAGGATTTGAACGTCAGGCTGTATGCTAAGTCAAGCCCAACAAGGAGAAATCCCCCTGTAATCTACTAACAAGTGCCAAAAGATGTATGATTTAATCCATAGTCCCAAGTAATGCTTCAATGGGTACTTCCAAAAGGTGAGCGTTCTTGATAAAGATTTCTGGAAACGAGATTACAAGTCTGCTCCTCATTGAGTAGAGTCATGAGGGCATCTTCTCCTCTGAAGAAAAAAGAAAGAAAAATAAATAGAAGTTAGCAACATTTGAAAACTATTGCACCATGACACTTTATTGGACTTATCTGAGAATTACAGGGCCTATATTGCTTAGATTAATGTGATGTGTATTGATGATTCTCTGATTGCACATTGATTTATATTTGCACTTTGTCACTTTAAAGGACTGACTGAAGATCCTTTGTAATACTTTCTTTAATTTTCTGCCAATATTGGTTGTATTGTTCAATGGTGAATTTTCTAGATTCTTGGATTATATACAATTATCATTTTGTAAACTATAGTGTCTTGAATTATTGTAGTTAGTAAGTTACGGTGGGATTTCTCATTGTTGGGCTTGCTATTTACTGTAACTCTCTCTTATATATTGTATTCTAAGTCAAGTCAAGTTTTATATAAGCTATACTATTCCCCAAACACAGTTGATGATCATGTCAAATGGCCAACACAAGACTGTATGTGTTTTGGCCACAAGGGCTTTCCTCAGTGGCCATTAATACACACTTAAAAAACACACACATCCAGAAACTAATATATATTAATTCTGACCAGATGTAGTTATCTCATATATTGTGTGGCATAAAGTAAATTTAAAAAGCAGGCCATTGATCCCTTCACATGGTAACTGCACTCACACAAAACTCTCCATTGATGTTATAATGTGGGGTAAAATTTCCACTATTTCTAGATGTGTGTGTCATCAACCTGCAACTGAAATCAAAATTGAAGTTAGGATTTCCAGATCTTCCCAGCAATGGGCAGGAATGTGAAGGGGTGGTACTTATAAGGGTCAAACTTAGCACGTGCACACTCTAAATGACAGAGACCATTTCTTCTGGAGAAAATGGCTGCTTTGGCAACTAGACTTTATAGCATTATACCCACCCAAACCTTGTCCTCCACAGGCTCCACTGGCAAAATCTCCAGGAATTTCCCAACTGAGCATTGGCAATCCTAAACTGGAGAAAACGCAGATTAAGCAAACCCGAGCAATGAATGTTTTCCTTCTGTTTGCCTTCCTCATTGTACAATAGGATCAAAATGTTCCGACTCTAGAATGCTTGAGAATTGGGGAGAGGGAAAAATCTGGTGGTTCTGCATATTGCATGATGCTGTCTTCCTGCTGCCTTCCTTCTGCTGCAATAGATCAAAATGTTCTTATTCCATGTAGTTGAGAAGACCATAGAAATACATCCTTTCCCATCCTGTTATATCCTCCCTAAGGTATGTCATAGCCAAGAGGGCTGAGAAACCAAGAAGACTGAGAAACTGTCATGGCCCAGTCTGAGAGTGAGGTCTTCTCTGGAGGAGAGGAGCCTCGTGTAGCCAGCCAGGACTCCTCAGGAGAAGAGGAGCCCTGTGGAGCCAGCCCTAGCCCTGATTCAGCAGAAGCCAGCAATCAGGAGCAACAGCTGCTGGCTGATCAGAGCTTGCAGCCAGCAGCTGAGACACCAGCACCCTCTAGCTCCTACACCACAGGGGAAGCTCAGCCAGGGACTTCTACAGGTGCAGCGCAGCCAAGAGCCTCCACCCCCCCCCCCAGGTTCACCCACGCCCAAGGAACACCGCAGGCAGCACCAGAGACTGGAACTGCAGGAGAAACAGCGCAGTGCTCACCTCTTGAGCCAATGCCAGCTGCTGGAGAGTGACAATGAGTAGCGTCAGGATGGAGCCCCAGCAGCTGGCTGAAAACCATGCCTGGCTATAAGAGCCAGTCTGGAGGAACTGCCGGGCATGGAAGCAACGTGTCTACTGTCTGCAACCACTCCATGTTCCGTGGACCTTGCCCGTGCCTTCTTTTGGACCTGATGCTACCGGTAACTGACCTTGGACTGTGCCTGACCTTCCTCTTGGACTCTGGACTCACTCCTGGTGTTATCTCGTGCTCTGACCACAGGTTTGACCTGGCTTTACCTCTTGGAACTCCCCTCAGACTCTGGCATTAAGGTTTGGATTTGAACCACCCTGCTTGGGCTGGCCCGGCCCAGCCCATGACAGAAACCCTCTAGAGAAATCAAATGGGATATTGTTGAAGCTCATCTTGAAGCTCATAAACCCTACTGGCAGAATAAGTTGGTGGCAATGGCATGAGGAGAGGAGACTAGGGGTGTGCAAGGCCTGCCTGATTCGGTAAACCTGATTCCGTTTTAACCGAATCAGGAACCTGTTTCAGTAATCTGGGAATACCAAATTGGTATTCACGTTTCGGTATTTTTTCAGCTTTTCGGCTTGATTCGGCCATTGATTTCAATGGGAAAACCCTCTCCCGGCTTTCCGGAAGCCTGGGGGGCATTTTCTCACCGAATCCAGCCAAACTTGGTGGGGACCTTCTCCTAACTGTCTTCTAACTACCCCCCAAATTTCAGCAAGAGTGGACGTTGGGGGCCATGTTATGCCTCCCCAAAGAAGGTGCCCCCATCCTCCTACACTCTCCATTGTTCTCTATGGGGAAAAACAAGTCATCATATTTCTAGGTGGCCTGGGGTGGCATTTTGCAAGCAAATTGCACCCAACTTTCAGGGATCCTGCTCCCACCTGTCCTCCCACCCACCCCCAAGTTTCAGGGAGATAGCACTTTGGGGGGCCATTTTATGGCCTCCTGAAGAAGGTGCCCCTATCCACCTCCACTCCACTATTCCCATCCCTATGGGGGGAAAAAAGAGAGGCTTGTCTGGCTAGCAAAATGCCCCCAACCTTCAGGAGCCCATCTCCCACCTGTCCTCCCACCCTCCACCAAGGCTCAAGCTGATCCCACTGTGGGGGGGCATTTTATGGCCTCCCAAAGAAGGTGCTCTCAGCCTCCCAAATCCACCCCCAGCAGCCCCACATAGACCCCAATCCACCCCCAACAGCCCCACACAGACCCAAATCCTCCCCCAACAGCCCCATACAGACCCAAATCCCCCCCAACTGCCCCACACATGCCAGTACCCCAGGAGCAGGCTGGCTAGCCATCCCCCATTGTTCCCTATGATGGGAACTTTTAAACTCTCTTTCCCAGGGCAATTATGCACAGCCCAGGGGTTCCACAATGGTGGGCACACTCTTGAGTGCTAGCTTGTCCCTGTGAAAGAACACCTGATCCACAGACACCCTCCCCCAAATTCCCTCCCCCACCTACAGAGATGGCTGGCCAGCCAGCCCCATTGTTCTCTATGATGGGAACCAACTGCGCAACAAAGAATAAAACCCAAACACACACTGATTAAAGTTTTAAAAAATATATTTTGTCACTTTCAAAGTACAAGTAGGCAAAGTATTATGACACATTACACCAGCAGTCTCCCACACAGAAAAATAACACAATTCACTTCACATCAGAGAATCACCAAAACACAATTCCTTTTAAAAAAACACTTTATTTCTTGAACAGCTTTAGCTTACACAGTAGGAGGGCACAACAGGGCATGAAGGCAATCTACTACACAAAAATAACACAACTCACTTCACATCAAAGAAGCTCAAAAACACAATTCCTTTAAAAAAAACACTTTATTTCTTGAACAGCTTTAGGTTACACATCAGGGGGGCACACCAAAGGGTATGAAAGCAGTCTACTACACAAAAATAACACAACTAACTTCACATCAAAGAAGCACAAAAACAATTCCTGTCAAAAACACTTAATCTCCTTAAACGCTTTAGGTAACACAGCCTCCATTCCAGAAACCAAGGACAGAATAACAAAAACCACACACACACACAGTTTTTTTTCCAAATCACTTTATTTCTTGGCACGTGAGGCCATGAGGGCAATCACCCATCCCTCCCAAACAAAATTGATAGGGGGAAACCATTGCAACAAGGTCCAGCAGAACCATTGTCATTTCCTGCAGCTGTGCTTTCAGTTCAGCCAGTGGGGAAACACCACAAAGCAGAACCGTGCACATCCACAGGCACAGCACAACGGCATTTCTGGAGCAGTGTTGCAGAGGTCCCCCCCCCACACTGGCCAGCCTCAGCCTGTACCTGGAAACATCTGAGAGACACCGATGTTTCCTTCATCATCAGCTGGCCACCTGCATCATCCCCAACCGTCGACCAACCCCACCAAGCACACCCACCCAACAGTAACATTTCAATGGCATGCATAAGAGAAAACATCAGAACACTTAAAACAACAGTAAAAACATTCCCTATCAACACAAGCATCCCTAACCTAACCAGTCCCTGTCTAACCTATTTCTCCCTCCAGTGGTAATCAACATTTCTGGGGCATGTCATTATTTTTCAGAATAAATTTGGTCCCACAGGATCTGTCACAGTTTTGGGAGAGTTTTTTTAATTCCTTTTGGGGGGGGGGATCAAATTGCAGGGTGCATTCCCTTTGCCACTGGTACCTACCCACCCTCCTTCTGCTGGCTGGTTTTAACTGCGTCTAACAAGTTTAATGCAGGGGAGAGCGCGATTCCAAAGGACTGGACTCGCAGAGGATGCAGGCTACAAGGTGGGCTCACCTCATTCACTCTGGAAGTCCAGTCCTGAGAAATCAAAGAGGTGAGATTTGACCTTCAGGAAGGTCAACTGCTCGACTCTCCATGGGAGAAGGCGAGAGCGATGTGGGCAGACAACTTCGCCCGCATGGGAAAAGACGTGCTCGCTCTCCATGCTTGTTGGAGGGCATGAGAGCAGCTGCTGCACCTCAAGGGAGAGGTCCGGCCAGACTGACTCTTTCTTGGCCCAGTAGCTGAGCAGATTGGTGGAGAGCAACTCGCAGGGCTCCACAAGGTAGTCCCTGACCACTGCCTCCGCCGAATCCTCTCTCACATGCCTCATGATCCCAGAGGGGCCGAGGGCCCACCGGAGCATCTCCATCTCCATGGACACTCCAGTGGTGGCCGTGGGGGGAGCCCGCTCAGAGGGGGTGCAAGAGGGACCCACATGGCAGGGCCCCTCTCCCATCCCCTCTGTTGACAGGTGTTCCCCTTTCGGCCTGCCTGCGCCTCACCCAAGAGCAGAGGGCATCTCTGGCTTGGGTGAGGTTCCCGTCCCGCTCAGCGAAAGTGCCCTTGATGCGCGGGTCGCACATGGTTGCCAACATGTATGACATGTTCTGTGTGAGAGGTGTTAGCCTGGCAGCTATGCCCCACTGCAGCCTTCTCACCAGCGCGCACACTGCTGGAACGACGTAAGCACAAGGTGTGTCTGGGTCTGAAAAGGTGGCCAGATTCCTCTGGAGTGTGTGCACCAGGGGAATGACCAGACCCAGGGTCGCTGTGCCTGATGAGACCGCCACAGTGAAGTCCTTGAAGGGCTTCAAGACCTCCACTGTCTGGGTGATGGTGAGCCAATCCTCCTGGCTGAACTCACCCACCTGACTCACACCGCTGCTCTCGGAAAGCCACGCGTGGAGTGTGGCCTGCTGCTCCACCAAGCGCTCAAGCATGGGACAGGTGGAGTTCCAGTGAGTGCTAATGTCAGAGAACAGTACATGCTCTGGCACACCTGTCCTGACCTGCTTCTGGCACAGTTTGTGAGTGGCTGTCATGCTGCGCGAGAAGTGACTCGTGAGCCTCCGACATTTCTGGAGCAGCAACTGGAAGTCAGGAGTCATGGGATCATGGGGTTCCTTCGAGGAGTCCACCCCACACGCATCTCTCACCACTAGGTGAAGCTTGTGGGCCACACAGTAAATGCGCTCTTGGCTCACTAGATGCACTGCTGCCCTCATGTTGCTGTCACCATCCGTCACCATGCATCCCACGGTGGCGGGTCCCTGGCCTACCCACTCCTCCAACTTTCTCCTCAGGGTGGCAGTGATGTTCTCCACCATGTGTGACACGTTGAGAACCTCGGCATGGAGCAAGGCCTTGTGGTAGCTGGCCTGATGGTCTCCCATCCATCCCTGCCTAGCTGCATACACCCCCCCCAGAACTTCCTCAGTTTCCCACCAGTGAGCAGTAAGCGAGAGGTACACTTGCTGCACACTTGGGCAGGTCCAGATGTCGGACGTGAAGTGCACAGTTCTCCCAGCAACCCGGGACAGCTGTGCCTTCATGTGTTCCCTGGCAGCCCTGTAAAACGAGGGCACCACTGATATTCTCAACGTCGTGCGAGCAGGGACAGCGCACCAGGGAAAGAAATCATGGAGCAGCCCTGAGAAACCGAAGTAATCAACTATGGAGAACGGTCTTCCATCCACAGCTACCATATTAACGATGTGGTGAGTGAGGCGCCGGCTCGCCTTCTGGATCCCCTCTCTGGGCACACTAGAGCCCTGCTTACCAAGCATCTCCATCAGAGAGGCTTGGCATCCCTGCCCTACAGGAGCCCGTGGTGGGAGAGCACCAGAGGAGCCTGCCTCCTTCTGGCTAGCTGGCAGTTGTGTGGTGCCACTCAAACTCTCCCCCCAAAGAAGCATTGCCTAATGATGCCTCTTCATGTGGCTCCACATCCCAGACGTGGAGAGATGGTTCACATCTCTGCCACGGCTGACGCGCAGCCTACGCTGGCACTGGGCAACTTGGGGGTCCTCTGTTCTCTGGAAGTGACTCCAGATTTTGGAAGTGAAGGGTTGCCCATGCTTCCCAGGGGAAGCACTCATGGGCCCACCCTGAGACACCTCCTGTGAAGTGCTCTGGCCGGACACACCATGTCCCACTCTCGGCTGGGCAGTTGGGGATGGATGAGGCCAAAGGGGCAGAGATGTGGGCTCTTCCACCACAGTCTCTTCCTCTTCCTCCCGCACCCTCTCCTTCTGCACAGCCGCAAGAGGCCTGCTGCTGGCCTCAGAGGAAACACGGGTGGACCACCCCGCAGGGGGTCCCACCGGCAGTTCCTCCAACATCCTCCGGGTTCCTGGGGTGAGCGTGAGGGATGGAAAAGTCACATGCCTCACATCCATCCCAGGAGACACCACATGATGCCCCTCCTCACAACCACTGGAGGAGGTGGAGCCTCAGCAGCAGGCCCCCACCCAGTGCCAGCCCCTGCCTGAGACACCTGGGTTGGGGGTGGCCCTCCAGCAGCTGCCTCAGGAAAGAGGGCCTTGCGAGCCCTCTTCCTATCACCAGAAGCCAGGCTGGTGAACAGCAGTAGTGCAGGGGAGGGCCTCCTCTGCTCAGATGGGGGGGGGCTACTGCAGCAGTCCCCCTCCCCCTCCCCTCCACCCCTCTAGTTTTCTTTCTGGCCTTTCCCCCAGGGCCCCTCACAACTTTCCTTTCTGCCATCCTTTCCCCTCCTGGAAGCTACACTGACTACTTAGAGACCAAAGGAAAACAAAGGTTAACTTTGTTTTCAAGCCCTATCTACCTACTTCTAAATCTGTTCTTCTTGTGGCTCTGTCACTCGGAGATGGTAAATCAAATGTCTTTTCAGACAACCCTATTTATGTTGGGGGACCTGAGCCTGCCAAACAGCTGAATTCCTCAGGAATCGAGATGGCCCTAAACCCCAATAACAAGGGAATGCCTTAGACACTAACAAGACTAATATGCCCAGGCCGGCCCGGCTCCACCATGGGTGCCAAAGATGGGCAGTGAAACCCTAGTTATGGGAGCACTAATGGGAAGCCTATTTACAACTATAACAATATGTATATATATGAATATAAATCAAATATAACCTAACTCTAACTGCTGCTTGTCCTGATGATCCCTATTTACTGTGTTAAACAAGCTACGCTTGGTTCCCTATCAATTAAGTTGAGGGCAAGTAGCCACTGAACGCCTACAAACTGGCCTACCTTCCTAAGACACTATTTAATGGGAAAAACTTTTCTGTTGTGTGTCTGTGTGGGGTGTGGAAGTGGTGTTCTGAAAATGTACCTCCCACTACCCAGGCAAGCAAAAGCCCTCCCCTATGCCCACCCAAATGTTAAACCCGGCAAGTCACAGACTCGCTTACCAGTCCTGCAGTCCAGAGATGGTCAGGCAGGCAGGCGTGCAGGAAGTCCTCTCCTCTGTCCTCAGCAGCAGGTGAGATGATGCTCCGCAAGCCGCTGAAGCAGCGAGAGTGTCTCGCCTCTCTAGGCCAGGAACAGAATGGTGGGAGGTTAGCAGAGATCCATAAACTGCACCACCCCCAAAAGTTAAGGCCCAGGCATGGGTTTGGCCAGGCCGGGCCCGGAGCCACAGTGTAGATCCAGGCCACAGAGTTAAAGAGAGCAAACATGCAAGCAGTGAGGCAACCCCCCAATAAAAAGGCTCCCACTTTGGTTCCCTGGCTGGCACCAAAAGTTTAAAAAGACACCAGACCCGGGCATGGATTTGGCCTGGCCAGGCCCAGAGCCACAGTGCAGATCCAGGCCACAGAGTTGAAGACAGCAAACATGCAAGCAATGAGGCAAACCCCCCAGTAAAAAGGCTCCCACTTTGGTTCCCTGGCACCAAAGGATAAAACAGGGGACAGTAATCCAAGCCTTAAGAAGACCCAGACCTACTCTGCCGGTAAAGCCAGAGTCACAGTGAAGCATTTTTAACCAGAGGCAAGCAGAGTGGCCCAGCATCAATTTAAACAAACTCTGTGCCTTCCCTTCCTCCCATCTCTCCCCTAAATAAAAAATCTCTCCTACCAGTCCTCTCTTGATGTCCAGCCCTGAGTTGATCCACAGGCTGAAGTCCACAGGCAGCCGCAGAAGTCCACTCCACTGTCACTCCAGTCCAGAAGGTCAGGCCATTTCGAGGGGGAATGTGCAGGAACACAGTTCCGGCAGTTCCCCAAAGAGGTCACATGTCCGGTGGCCCCACCCACCTGACTCTCGGCAATTTTGGGCCTGTTTCAGCCTGGATTGGGGCCAAAACAGCCCGGATCGGGCCTCTGATGGGTGGTGGATCACTCTCCCACTCAGCGGCGACCCAATCCTGACCATTTTGGGCCCCTTGTTTGCCATTTTCAGCCCCCTTTTGCCATTTTGGGCCCAATTTTGGCCCTGAAGGACCAGGATTGGGTCCAAAACAGCCAGGATAGGTGATGTCAATGGGTGTGGCATATGCAAACCAGTTATGCTAATGACACACTTCCGGTGATGGCAAGGGGCATGGCATATGCTAATAAGTTATGCTAATGAGTTCCTCCAGCTCTTTTTCTACGAATTGACCCCTGTGTATGGCTATATCCATCCCTTCAAGAAGAACAGAGACAATTAAAATTGAGTTCCTCCTCATGCTTATGAATCTTTTGCCTGAATCAGCAGACAGCCTGGATTGCACTATGAATCATGTAATTGCATAACCTTTTATAGCTGATGTGGTCCAATGGTCCATCTTGCAAATTAATTTTAAAATCATGGGGACAAATTCAGTGGAAGGCTGCAGTGGTTGCTGGAACTCCTGCTTTTAGGATTTTTTTTCTTTAAATAAAATTGGAGGTTGATTCAGCAAATCAGCACTAGTCCTTCTCTGCATGAATGCAGTAGTCAAGCAACACATTCTTGTACACTAGTTTGTGATGTTCACCCACCTCTGCATTCCAGAGACTAATACTGTTTACAGAAATGATTTATCTTAAGAAAAAATAAAGCTAAGTGAAGAGCCTCCAGTTTTATGAAGGGTTCTCTGGAGTGCTTTCAGTTCATTTGAGTCTCTGAATCACTTTGAATATGCAAACAAATCAAAGTCACCTGTGAATCTAGAGTTATTGAATCCAGAGAAGATTGTGTAAATAAGCTCCTAAGGGTTTCTGTAAGATTCCGTTTTCAGTTTTGTTGTAATGTTACTTCTCTCACCTAACATTTTTGCATGGCAGAATTGAGAGAAATGGCCTGAGTTCTCATAACATCAGGAATGTCAGGCCCAAGACCGACAGGCAGAACTCTTTCATGTCCCAATGAAGGTGGGAAGGTGATCATGGTTCATATAACATATGATCAGTCAAACTGCTAAAAAAATGCTTATCTGTTTGCAAATGGCAAGCAGAAATGAGCTGAACTGGTAGGTATTCAAAAATTCCCACTGCAAACCAGGGGTGTTGAGAACTTTACAGATAATACAAATACCTGCCAAACTTACCTTGATCAGATTCCTCACTTAAATGCAAATCAAGCCCCATTGTCATATTCACATGATGTAGCTGTTTGATATTTTACTTGAACACTGCTTGTGCTTCAGGGTCATGGCCTGTTTAACAGTAACATGGATTCTGGTACCAAGGCCTTCAACAAACCAAGATGACAACTTTGCTCTCATATAGATTTGAGCAACACCATCAGTGGACCCAACAACAGCCATATCATCTTGGGTTCCTACTCCTGCTCATTCTCCAATGTGATTTATGCCATCATGTATCAGCAATGCCCTTCCAACCCTCTACATTGGAGAAACTGGCCAGTCCCTTCAACAAAGAATTAATGAACATAAGTATGACATGAGGAACCAAAACATTCAAAAAACAGTGGGGGGACCTTTTATCCCTCCAGGACATTCAGTTGCTGACCTTAAAGTAGCAGTTATCCTACAGAGGAATTTCAAAGGGAGATTAGAAAGACAGACTGCTGAATTGCAACTGATAAAGCGCAAGACAATGCCTCCACCTGGACTGAATCATGACATAGGCTTCCTGTCTCATTACCAATGCTGATTTCTCCACACTGTCTGTATACTCCATCCTATTCAATCACGGCTGCTATTGTCATTCACCAGCTATTATCATTCTGTTTCTGTAATTACTCCACTCTCCAAGATATAAGGACAGATGGACACACATTCCAGCTATATTTGAGGAAGTGAGCTGTGGCTCATGAAAGCTCATACACTACCACAATTTTTGTTAGTCTTATAGGTGCTACTGGACTCTTGCTCTTTTCTAAATTTATTATACTTCGAGAGTAGAGTAATTGCTTGTGGTTCAAGGCCGTAGCTTATGTTCAGATTCATGAATATTTTCTTGAGCAGTTTTAACAGTGTGTAGATGTAAATGGGAATTGAAGGGAGGAGACGTGTTAATGGGAAAATAGAATATTTAATTCTTTCCACTTGTGTGTTCCACTACAAAAATTGTGCCTGGGGGAGGGAATCAGAAAAATGCACGCAACGTATAGTTCCACCAAAGAGATCGCATAGAGCAGGGTTCTCATTTGCTACCCAAGGGTGCCATGGTGCCCATGGATCCTTTTCCTCAGGCACACCAAGTGTTTTTAGAAAGTAGTTGGGGCCAGGTGGGGTTCTTGCTCCACAGGCCATTGGAGATGTTATTAGCTGCACAGAATGGTTTTTTTTTTTCCGGTTGCAAATTTTAAAAATAACCTGCCACAGAGCCTTGTTTCAGAACAGTATGCATGTGCACCACCTACACTCATCTACCCCAAGCATTCTTTGGAGTCTGTAAACGCCGAACCTCATTGCTGTATGTGCTCAAACTTGGTGGGTCAATTGTTTAGAGGGAGGCTTGTGTTTTATGTTGTTCTGATGCTGTTGACGGTAAAAAAAAGCTGCCCCAAAGAGCCTTGAAGGTCTCATTGCAAAGAACAGGGCCAAAACTCATGATAATGAAAAAATACAGACAGATGAGGCCCGAAACAGCAATGCTCCACCCGGAAAAAAATTAAAATGCACAGTTTGTTTGGAAACCATGGATTCAAAACCAAAATGGACATTTTCTCATTTCACATTTTCTCATTTCTCATCCCCTATCTCTCACTCCTTTTTCCCGAGTATTTTTTAAACTACCTCTCTTGTCCCATGGGCTTCCTCTGTGTGACTGGCTCCACCTCTTGCTGTAGTCCTTTTGTGGTTACACCCATCATTCTATGTCAGAATTCCAAAAGTCCCCAAAGGCTGATAAAGGCTGGGGACTCCAGCCATAGCAGTATTACTTAGGGCCCCCCCAAAAATTCAAAAATACTAGATTTACTTCAGTGCAGAGAAATTATTTCATTACTTCACTATTATTTCTTTGAAAATCTGTGGGCTTGGAAAATTGCTCTTCCTTCCCACCTGCTATTGCTATTATCTTTCTGATGATAACTGGCCTAAATGTCAATATTAAATGATATGCACTTTTTAAACAGATGAGTTTGCATGGTTGAAGAGTGGAATTAACTGTGCTCACTAGGATATTTTAATTTTCAAAATATGTCTTTGCGTTCTTTGTTCCTTTGTATATTAGCCCTTTATTGTCTGTATAAATAAAATTAAGGTGGTTAGATGCTAATACTTTTTTTTTTAAATGTAAAAAACTCTCTATTATTAATTGTGTCAGTCACAAAGACTTTTGAGATTGACTGTGAATTATTTTCTTTTGAATTGTTTCCCATGCTTCACACAGTGTGAATTTCTCCCATTTTACTTTTAGCTTGATTTGAATGATGAGCTGACATTATGGATGAGCTGGAAATATAGCATTAGTTATTTGATGACTCATAATTATGCCTCAATTTTTATCTATTGATTTATTCACTTAATTAAGAGCAATGTTGAGGTCCTTTCATAAAGTTTGTCATGTATCTCTGGTTCCCACTGCAGTCAATTTCTTGAGAAAAGAAGTAGAAAAGAAGCAACTATAAAAGAGTAGGAAAGTGCAAAGTGTATATTCTGTTGGCACTGAAAAATATTCAAATGGCAGAAAATGAGGGAAAAAATGTTTTTTCATACTGGGTTCTTAAAGTAGTATCTGATATTACTAAAATGCTGTGGGATTCCCAGTATCCTTTTCCAGCAATTTCACAAAAAGGTTTGTTGCTATGGTTAATTTTTAAGGTGCCACAAGACCTTGCCATGATTAACTTTTAAAGTGCTGTTATAAAAACAATATTTCATACTACTGGTATGTTAGGATTGTGGCAGGATGGACTTAAGGAGATGGATGAATAGATTTTTTTCTCCTTTATGTCAGAACTTAACTGATCATAAATGTAGGGGTATGGACAAACCATGGCTTTCATTGCATTAAGGAACTTAGAGGCACCATTGTCTTCTCTTCTGTCCTCGCATATTTCATTTGACACATCTGCATTCATAGCAAGTTACAATTTTTTACAACTTCCTAACACAAATTATGGCTTGTTCTTTCCTCCTAAACCAGGATTAACCCAGAAACCTATTTAGAAATCGAGTTAGGAAAAGGGCATAGTTAGTGATTCAGATACAATGATAACCTACAGATGTGTGCTAAAGTTAATTGAGCTACTTGAAAGAAGGGGATGTATCTGCCTTAGATTCCCTGCCCTCAAGACTTGTTCATGTAACAATGTTGAACTGTGCTATAAAGTTAAAGTTGTAGTCTTATTGTCTGAAATATTTTACCACATTTTCATTTTAGACATGCAATTGCCCACTTTTACTTGTAGGTCAGGATTAAGGTACTCACTCAGGTTCCTGATCTAAAGTGGGCTCAAAACAACCACCATTTATTGAGATACAGGGATAAGAGCAACAGCTTTCAGAACAAGACAGCTCATGCAGTGTATACTCCAGCCACACTACAAGATTAAACTAACTCACACAAAAAGCAGAGGAGAAGCAGATTGTTCCATTATAAAATATACATTAAATTTACCACAGGCATGGACTTCAAAACTGATGCAGTCTTGATGTTAGTGCATGACTTGAGAGATGGTGCAAGAGATTTTGTAAGGCAATTATATTTGGGAATAAACTCTGTGAAATCCACTTAATTCCAAGGAGGTATTCATAGGTTCAGGTTACATATAACACTGAATTTAGTGAGACTTATATCTGAGTGGTTATGCAAAGGATTGTGCTGCAAAAACAACTGCCCATTTGTAGCAAAGACATTTCTCATCTTTTGTCTTTGATGTACTAACAGTGAAATCCTAAGCAGAGTTACTCCAGTCTAAGCCCACTGAAATCAACTCGCTTAGGAGTTCACTGTAAATGAATGACTAGAGGTGGGCACTAACTGCAATACGAACCAAAAAACTGCACAAACTGGGGTAGTTCGTGGTTCAGGAAAACACGGTTTGTTGGGCTGCGTTTTTCAAGAACCTCACAACTTTTTGGACCTGGTTCGTCACGTTTGTGAGTGGTTCGTGACGCCAAACAGGCTGGCACTGCTGAGGAGTGTGTGAAACTGACAGTTCCCTTCTCCTGCTGCCAGCGAGTGGCAGGAGAAGGAGGCTGTCAGTTTCACACACCCTGCACCGGGTTCAGCCCATGGGCTGAAGCCGACATGGAGTGAGTGAAGATGACAGCCCCCATTCTCCTGCTGCTCTGGGCAGGAGAACGGGGGCTGTCAGTTTGACAGACCCCATGACAGGTTCAGCCCATGGGCTGAAGCCGGTGTGGGGTGAGTGAAGCCACAGCTCCCATTCTTCTGCCACCCTGGATGGAAGGAGAATGGGGTCTGTCAGTTTGACAGGCCCCACACCAGGTTCAGCCCATGGGCAGGTTCAGCCCAGGGTGGGTTCAGCCACCCTGGGCGGGAGAACGGGGGCTGTCTGTTTGACAGACCCTGCACCTGGTTCAGCCCATGGGCTGAAGCTGGTGTGGGGTGAGTGAAGCTGACAGCTCCCGTTCTCCTGCTGCCCTGGGCAAAAGTTTGACAGACCCCATGCCAGATTCAGCCCATGGGCTGAACCTGGTGCAGGGTCTGTCAAACTAACAGCTCTCATTCTCCTCCCGCTCAGGCGGCAGGAGAACAGGCCTGTCAGTTTGACAGCTTTCGTTCTCCTCCTGCTTGGGCGGCAGAAGAACGGGATCTGTCAGTTTGACAGCTCTCATTCTCCTCCTGCTCGGGCGGCAGGAGAACGGGGCTGTCAGTTTCACTCATCTCATGCAGGGTTCAGCCGATGGGCTGAAGGTGGTGTGGGGTGAGTGATGCTGACCACCCCATTCTCCTGCCACTCAGGGGACAGGAGAAAAGGGCTGTCAGTTTCACAAGATCCGCGCTGGCTTCACCTGATCGGATGAAGCCTGCACGGGGTGTTTTTACAGACTTCTCCTGCTGCTTCGGGGCGACAGGAGAAGGGGGCTGTCAGTTTCAAACACCCTGCACCGGCTTCAGAAGCCAGCACCGGGTGTTTGAATTCCACGAACTATGAACTATGAACCAATTTGTGAACTGATAAAAGTTCATGGAAGTTTGTGGTTCGTGGAACAGCAATGAACCATGAATCAGGTGGTTCGGGATCTTTTTTGGTTCATGCCCATTTAGGGATAAAAATGATTGTAATAACTTATTTACAAAAATAGCTTAATGTCTCCTTGGCATATAACTTTGTAGAGTAAATGCATGGGTTAGGAGGAGGAAGGGTGAAATGACCCTTCTTCATCACTGAAGCTGCACTGCCAGAAAAGTGAGAAAACTGTGTTTTTGCACTCCTCATCCTCATTTCAGCCCAACTCAAATGGCTGCTAGTACACAAAGGTCCCAGGACCCCAGGACTGAACTTTCCAAGGATCAAAAAGGACTGCTGAGCTGAGAGGAGCAAAGGAAAGTGCCACAGCCCTTGTGTTCTTGGATTTCTGTATCTTACCTGAGATTCGAGCCTTTAAGGAACATTTCAGGTTAGTGCATCTCTAGGCACACATCAATTTGGATCCACCATAGTGTTCCCCCAAAATGCTCCCTAATGCATTTTGGTCTGCAGTGGAATGGGACAGGCAAGAAAGTGATGCTTCAAGCGTGGAAATCATTCAATTTGTGGTAATGCTGTGGTGGATCCAAGCTGTCTTTTTTGAAACTTCACTATCAGTCTGTTAATGAACAGGCTCTGCATGCTCGCCCAAATATATCATGCAGATTAACTCCCTCAGAAAACTAGTTCTTCTCAGGATTAAACACACTGTTCATTATTGCTGAATGATTAAAGTAACACAAGGGTTGATATCCGTTCATAATTATGACAAATAGCTTATCTTTGGAAAGTTTGGGCCATAACAATAAGTAACAAAAGAATCTTACTTTTTTTTGTCTTTGAGATATTTCTTATATGAAGAAAATTCACAATGGATAAGTTCTACATGAATGCTAAATTAAAAATCATGATGTATTTGATATGACGAATTCCACTACTATTTCCTATTACAATAAAATCTTGTATATTATTTCATTATACAGTATCATTGTCAGCCTCGTGTCATTTTAGTACAGTGTTTCTGGATAAGGACTGTTTTCTATATTTGAGATTTCGAAGTAATATGCCTAGATATCTATGATTGGTATCTACCAGGACATTCCATCAAAGACTTAAAGGTCGCTGTAGTTCAACAGAAACCTTTCAAAAACAAAATCCAATGGGAGGCTGCTGAACTGGAATTCATATGCAAATTTGACTCTGTCAAGCTGGGACTGAATAGGGACTATGAATGGTTATCACATTATCACAGGTAACAGATTTCCTTTACAGAGGCGGGGTCTGGGGGAGCTCAGTGGCACCTGGCGTGGGCTTTCGGGGACCACAGATCTCTTTGTCAGATGCATCTGGCAAGGAGAGCTGTGGTTATCGAAGGCTCATATTGCATTGGAATTGGATGGTCTAGCTGTTTGGCTGCTACAAACTAACAGGGCAAACTCCTTTGAAGCCAACTGATCCACACACCAAAAGGAGATGTTTACATATACTAGCAAAGGAATGTTTTGGTTGCACCCTCCCCTTTCCACCCCTAATTGCCTCTTCTCTCTCCTCCCCTTCTCTCCCTCCTCTTCTATATTTGACCAGTCTCTGTATCATGCATCTGACGAAGAGAACTTGATTCTCGAAAGCTTATGCTACAATAAAATTGGTTAGTCTTAAAGGTGCTACTGGACTCTTTTTGATTTTGCTACCACAGACTAACACAGCTAACTCCTCTGCATCTATGATTGGTATTGTGATTGTTCTAGGTCCTTTGATGTTTTAATCATTATGATGTACAGCTGAACATTTCATAATTTGCAAAGGTAAAAGGTGGCAAGTTGGTAACCTCTAGTGAAAGCTTAATAAACAGCAAGTGGGATGAGCTCACATGTTCATAGCCAAATTTGTACCATGTGTACAATTAAATGGGTTAATCTTTAAGGTGCTACCTGATTCTTTGTTGTTTTAGCTCTATAAAAAGAGGCAGAAAGTGGGCCATATATATAGTACGGGCAAGACAAAGCCACCCTTCTGCAAAATGAACATGAGCTGGAGCTGTAAAGAGGTCAGGAGGCTTTGCAAGGGAGATGGAGGAATTGATGCTCTTAGGAACCCAGCCTTTCAGTCCACCTAATGTAGCGATGGAACCAAAAGAGAAGTGAGCACGTTTGCAGATGCTTTAGCAATATAAGAAATTGCTTCCTACTTAAAATTTAAATATATTAAATATATAAATTAAATATATATATATAATCTCACCGCCCCATGTTAATAACTGCAAAAACTGCCAGAGTATGAGTGTTGTACACAAGAGAAGGAAACAAAACAGAGGATGCAAGCTGATGCCGTAGCTAGAAGCAAGCTGGAGCCAGCAGTTTTGCAAGAAAAAGAACATGGGATTTCCCCTCCCCCACAAGTTCTTATAAGTCCCTCTTCTTTAACTCATTAATGCTGATGAGATTTATGAACATGCAACAAGTCTTTTAATTCATACACAGGTATTTTACATATTGCATCTTATTTTAATGCATACGGATAATATTTTTGTTTCACTGTATATAGAAAACACATCACTTAAATGCATTTCCATTATCCTCTGTCTTTTTTTGCCCCACAAATGTTTATGTGCAAACCCTCTTAATAATCAGGATGAGAAAAATATTTTCTGGTTATTTAACGCATTTCTTTTCTTTAAATATTCGTTTTCTGTTTTTCTATACTAGGTGCCTCAAATAATATTCAGGGTATAAAAGGTACAACAATTAATTTCTGCATCAGTCACCTGCAAATTCGACATAATACCTTCTGTAGAAAGAATGGGGGTGGGGGAGTGAAATATTTTTTCTATGTGTCAACAGTCTCTCTCAGTGTACTTCATTAAATCAAGATGATATAAGTCCCAGAAGACCAAGTGTAAATTTTAAAGCAGTATTGATTTAACCTTCTCTTTGTAAATATTTCATAGTTCTATAATGTGCAAATGCAGTCACACACAGAACAAAAGATTGCACTTTTCTGTTAGTACACAAAGAGGCTATATGACCTTTGTTATTATGCTGCTCAGAAAAATATTGCATATATATCACATAATGACATATTGTAGCCATTAGAATTGTCATTATCTTTTGTCACATTACTTGAAATTTAAAATTCATTTGTCTGTCTCAAGTTACTATTAATTGTTAAAATTCTTTGATATCAATTGATTCTCAGACACTTCTCATATAAGAAAAGATAGACCATCTCTCAGCGTCAATTAAAAATGTACTTTTATGTATGGGGTGGTTCACACATGCTATTTAATCACTTACCCATTGTTTACTCAACTTTCCTTTGTATTGTAGGCAAATTCTTTACATTTTTTATATGTAGTATGTATGGCATTTATACATACTATGGATGTATGATATGCCTGTAATGTTTATTGCTGATTTATTGATGTACATGTAAAGTAGAAAGAGACATTTGCCCCCTCAGTTGGAAGAATGAGACAGACACAGGTTATTGGTATAAATGGCCGCTTTATTAAACATAACATCAACACTAAACTGCGGCAAGGGCAAACTATGCGGTACAGGTCAAGCCACGGGGTCACCTCTGACCACCGCCTTGACCTGTATGGGCGAGTCCCGCTGCCCCGGGCATAATCCATTCATAGAATGGCCTCAGCCCGGCCAGCCAGGCAAAGGGTTCCCCTCTCAAGCTCCTAAAGCCTCAGCCATACAGCATGAGGAAAGGACTTGCACCTGGGGTTCCCTGGAGGCAGTCTGCACAGGTGGTGGTAGCCATGAAGCATACCATCCTTCCTGAGAGACCCCATTTCCCCACCGATGGGGAATTGCCAAAGGGGTGCTCACCAGCCCGCTCCCTATTTCCCAACTTTCTCCTGCCAGGGGAGGGGCCTGCAAGGCACCACACCTAAAACACCTCAACCTCTGCTTCAGTACAAGGTAGGCGAAAAAACCTGCCCCCCCACCTCAGCCAATCAGGGGGAGCAGGGAAAAATTCCTACCTGGCTCAAAACGCAACCGGCTAATCCTGAACTGAAACAGGGAGAGGAGGGTGGGCCGATCGCTCGGAGCCACTGAGCAGGGAAAGGTGGGCGGAGATGCCTAACGGCTCTAGCTCCGCCCACCCCCTGAATACCCGGATGGCCGGGAAAAGTCTTCCCTCCTCCATCCGAGGAGGCAAAGTCCGGCCCCACGGCCAAAGCCACTCATGGCTGCCGTGGGTGGCCGCATTGCCCCCTCAGTTGGAAGAATGAGACAGACACAGGTTATTGGTATAAATGGCCGCTTTATTAAACATAACATCAACACTAAACTGCGGCAAGGGCAAACTATGCGGTACAGGTCAAGCCACGGGGTCACCTCTGACCACCGCCTTGACCTGTATGGGCGAGTCCCGCTGCCCCAGGCATAATCCATTCATAGAATGGCCTCAGCCTGGCCGGCCAGGCAAAGGGTTCCCCTCTCAAGCTCCTAAAGCCTCAGCCATACAGCATGAGGGAAGGACTTGCACCTGGGGTTCCCTGGAGGCAGTCTGCACAGGTGGTGGTAGCCATGAAGCATACCATCCTTCCTGAGAGACCCCATTTCCCCACCGATGGGGAATTGCCAAAGGGGTGCTCACCAGCCCGCTCCCTATTTCCCAACTTTCTCCTGCCAACGCGACAGGCCAAGCCTCAGCTTAGGCCCTCGCACCCCACAGGTGGCCTAGTGCCAACCTGAGCCTGAGCCGCAGATCGTCTAAGAAGATGTCATTGCCAGACGGGGACAAATGAACCCTATCAGCCCTATAAAGGGTGGCATTTGTGGCCTTAATGTGAGGGTGAGGGAGATAAATGCCCAGCCCCGTAGCTAAGGCTTTCTGAATGGCCCTGTTGGCCCTGCGCCTAGCACAGGCCATACCTCTAGGGTCCAGAGACTCCCTCCATTTACGCCGGGGGAGCATCTCTGACCAGAACACATACACATCAGGCCACCGGCTCTTAATCACCCTCAAATCGGCGATCACTTGCAATGACAGGGCTCTGCCCTTCAATAAACCCAGGTCATTACCACCCACGTGTAAGACCAAAATATGGGGAGGAGGACCCGTCCTTCCTCCAAACAGAAGAGGCAGCAAACCAGCCCAATGAAGACCTCGCCAGCCCAGCCATTCAATTGAGGCATCTTCACTCAACCCGAGCTGAGCTCCAATCGGCGTCCGTCTGGCTTGCACTGCAGCCCAGAACACCATACTGTGGCCAGCTATGAGGATCCGCTTCCTCTCAAAGTTGCCCGCCGCACCTGGAAAAATGAAACTGAGAGAGACTGAATCACAGAAGAGGACAGATGTAAAATCTGTAAGCAGACGACCGCCATCTGCCCACCTTCTGGATGGACTTGTCGGCATAACCCATGGCTGCAGCAGTAGATGCAGCCCCGATTCGGAATGAATGAGTGCCAAATTTAACACCCACCAATCCAAGCTGGCGTAACGCTTTATCTGTCACCGCCCAAAACTGGTAACGGGTTAAGGGAGAGCGATCACTGTGGCGGAACAAAACTCCCTCATCTTCACCCCTAACCTTTAGGTAAGAACGAAGAGCTCTAACCGGGCACAAAGTTTCATCATCGCAGGGGCCCAGAATTAATACAGACCCAGTACGCTTTTGATCAGTTTTGGACCTCCGAATCCGAATTGAAACTTTGTCCCCTGTAAACTGAACGTCACATGCCGATAAAGCCCGTCCTGAATCATCCCTCTGCGATTGAACCACCAGTTCACTTACCCGCAGGGCACCAAAGAACGCTGTAAGAGATGCTGCATGAAACAGTTGGCATTCAAAACCCGAACTGCAGATCTCCCCCCACAATGCCCCTAAGCCTCTAAGAATAGCAGGGGAGATTGGCTGTCTCAAATCCTTGATCACCCCTGATTCCTGGGACCAACCCTCGAACATCTTCCGGACCCGAAAATCACCGGTGAATTCCGGCAAGCCACGGGCCTTGCTGGCGAATGCCAACGCAGCCATTTGGCCCTTAATAGTCTTAACCGCTAAACCACGCGCCCTCTGAGCTACGCAAAACTGCAGGAGGTGCTCGGTGGGGATGGGCCACAACTGATTCAGCCCAACCCCCACCCTAAAGTCCTGAAACAGTCCTACCGCTCGCTCATACGCTCGATGAGTGCTGGGAGCAATGGCCATCCGAATAGCTCTTTTCACTTCCGCCTGCCAAGGTGCCACAGATCCGGTGGCATTCTGGAGGGAAGAATGTCGGCCCCGGGAGCAAGACGCCGGAAGCGATCCATCTGTTGGCGAGACAAAGCGTCCGCCACCCCATTGTCGACTCCTGGCACGTGTCTAGCCCTAAATAAAATATTTAACTGCAGGCACTTCAAAGTGAACGCCCGAACTAGCGACATAACCCTGACTGACTTTGATGTAAGGGAATTAACTACCTGCACTACTGCCATGTTGTCGCACCAAAAGTGCACAACATGGTTAGCAAGTTCATGACCCCAGAGAAAAACTGCTACCAGAATGGGAAAGAACTCCAAGAAGGTCAAATCCCTGACCATCTCGCTCTCAGCCCAATCCACAGGCCACTGCTCAGCACACCAGTGCCCACGGAAAAACACACCGAAACCTGTGGACCCCGACGCGTCAGAAGCTACTTGCAACTGCGCACCAACCAGCAATTCATCGCGCCAAAAGGTGACCCCATTGAAGGAACCTAAAAACTCCTCCCAAACCTCAATGTCGGCACGCATACCCCTATCAATCCATATTTTATGATGGGGGGCACGAAGAGTAGACATAGCATCACACAGGAGGCTCCGACGCTCCCGGCCACGAACTCCGAGCGACGGCAAGAGCAGGCACAAGACGCGTCCTGCTCCGACTGATCGCTCGGAGCCACTGAGCAGGGAAAGGTGGGAGGAGATGCCTAACGGCTCTAGCTCCGCCCACCCCCTGAATACCCAGATGGCCGGGAAAAGTCTTCCCTCCTCCATCCGAGGAGGCAAAGTCCGGCCCTACGGCCAAAGCCACTCATGGCTGCCGTGGGTGGCCGCATTATTTTACAGGTGAAATTCAGTGGGAGGGAAAAGAAAATGGCATGAAAATAAATTATTTTAGTTTCAGTATGTAGAGAGAAGGAAGTTGGAAAAAAAGATCTTGGGGGGATAGAAGCATCAGGGAGATAAAACTGAAAACTATCCCTTCTCAACATCTAATAATTCTTCAGCCAAACATGTGAGCAAGCATCACTTCAAAGTACTATATTGTAACTGGTATTGGGAGACAATGAAAGTCCAATTCAGTGATTAAAATCTGGTGTTTAAAATGTGGTGTGAGCATGCAAGCCATCCCTTCATGCCAAGTCAATGAAGCAGCAGGCCAGAGGTGCTACTGACTTCTATTGACCTTATTGCCCAGTCAGTATACTTTGGTTTGCAACTTTTTTAGGACCACAATGAAAATGGTAAGGTATGTTGAGCAGGAAGATGCATTCGCATGAGCCTTACACTTCACTTCTCCATATAGTCATCTGCTAAAACTAGCATGTTCTTTGAAACACCAATGTTGGTGCAGCACCAGCAAAGCTAGTATTCTATGCTCTCTCAGTAGAGGAAAAAAATGCAAAAGATGCCACTCCAAGGAGATAAGAGCACTGTTACTGCCAGACAACCAGACAAAGTCTAATAACTGGTTTGCCCCAATAACTTGGGATGGGCAACTAATGCTTATTGGCTGTCCCCAAATCCTTTGCACCTTTGTTGGGATTTAATTTAAGTTTTAAGAATTTATCTCAACAACCTTCCCATGTGATCTTCCCTCAGCTACATTCATGAAGTTAATTGCTGCTGCCCACCACTGTTCATCGCAGTAACCCTTGTTGTCCCTCTCCCTGGCATTTAGACTGCATGGTTTATTATAACTTTAGAATTATATAAACCTGGAGAAGTCTATTCTTCTCCCTTTGGAGAGCACAACTGTACTGAAAGTGTGAGAGCTGCACTGATGGATCGCAGATGCACAGGTAACATTTTCCTTATCACTGCATGCCCATGACAGGTATAACTGTGTGGGTCAAACGACAGTCTGTTAAGTAGTAAAAAACCAGGCCTGGAACAAGAGAGCTGTCAACACAACAAAGCATCTAGATAGACATTGGCCATTGTGCCTGTTTATCTTCTATAGCTTCAGCTTGCGGTAAGCACTGCTCTGTGAATGGCATTCATCCTTACCTCTACCCCTGTTGGAGTGCTGCCTGAAAAGAACCAAAATGACAGGAATGAGTAATGTAGAGCAGTAGCAACAGACAGTATGAGGGTTCAAGCACTCTGAACTGGTAGTGAGCTACAGATGTGAGAGACTGGCACCACCTATATGCTCCTCCAGTGCCTATACCTCTCCTTCTGTCTATTGGGGTGTTTCTGCACTGTAGAATTTGCCTGTTGGATGAGATCATATAGACATTAGGCCAATACTTATCCATCCCTTGCAGGGAATTGCATTGAAACACTGTAGTTTCTGTTTGATCTTTGCAAGGTTTATTCTCCTCCTTGTCTGCTTGCACATGGCGCTCCTTTTTAGGGTAAAGTGCCCTTTCCCTAGAGTTTCCATCATCAAATCCCACACGTTTGTTCTAAATGTGCCTGACATAAGGGCAGGGAAAAAGAGAACCTCATGCTGTGCTATCAAGGCTGGAGTTATATTGTACTTAGGAGAACTGAGATTGGCTATAGGCTTAGTTGTTTTTCTAAACTGCATGATGGCTGTGTAGGCATGGCAGCAGGAGGAACTTTGTGTTTCACTCTCATTGATGTCATTGGAAGCAGCTGTGCTTTACACCAGTGTTGGTGACACTAGTGTATCTCTGCATTAGCTGGCATGGGGCTTTGCAACCCCAGTCGGAATGAAGAGACAGACACAGGCTTGGTATTAAAGGGCCATTTATTAAAATGACCATTAACATAAACAAGGCAAGGGCCCACTAAGCGGTACAGGTCAAGCCACGGGATCAACTCCGGACCTCCACCTTGACCTGCCTGGGCGAGCCCCAAAGCCCCGGTTGTAGGCCATCCCTTGAATGGCTGCAACCCGGCCAGCCAGGCAAGGGATCCCCCCATCAAGCACCTAACGCCCCAGCAGTCTAGCCTTGTACTTGGGGATCCCCAGCAGGCGTCTGCCTGTGCAATGGTAGCCACCAAAAGCATACCACACTGATGGCAGACCCTGTTCCCCACCCCTGGGGAATGCCACTGGGTGCTCACCGGCCTGCACCCTATACCCAAAACTCTCCGGCCACCACAAGGGTCAAGCCTCTGCTTAGACCCCTGCGCCCCACATATGGCTTAAAGCAAAATGAAGCCCTTGCCGCAGGTCATCCAAAAAGATGTCATTGCCCTCTGTTGACAGGTGTACACCATCGCCTCGGTAAGGGTGGGCAAATTCGGCCCTAATTCTGGGGTGTGGTAAGTAAATACTCAAGCCATTTCCCAAGGATTTTTTAATGGCGTGATTAGCGTTGTGCCGGACCCCCTCAATTGCCCTAGGAACTAAGGCTTCCTGCCAAACCCGCCACTGTAGCGTCTCTGACCAAAATATAAGCATGCCCGGCCATCGGCTGCTTATAATCCCAAGATCTTCAGCTACCTGTATTGACAGGGCCTTACCCTGCATCAGCCCCAGGTCATTACCTTCCAGGTGAATGACCAAAATGTGTGGGGGAGGACCCGTCCTTCCTCGAAACAAGAGAGACAGTAGGCCCAGCCATCTGAGGCCATGCCGGCCCTGCCACTCCACAGTGGCCACAGCACTCAAACCCAGTTGAGATCCAATCAGTTTTCTCCTGGCTTGATAGGCCACCCAGAACACCATGCTGTGGACACAAATCAGGATCCTCTTCCTCCCATGGCCCGACACAGCACCTGAGGAAAGAGCAAGTAACAATAACCTTTAAAACTGAGGCAGGGGCGGATATAGGTCCAAAAGGCTCGTGACCACCACCTGTCCACACGCTGGATTGCCTGGTGAGTGTACCCCATAGCAGCTGCTGTAGAGGCAGCCCCAATCCTAAAGGAATGGGTGCCAAATTTAACCCCAGACATCCCAATCCTCTTTAGAGCCCTCTCCATCACCACCGAGAACTGGTACTTGGTCAAGGGGGTCTGATCTTCATGGCGGAATAAGACACCCTTGCCTTCCCCACGAAGTTCCACATATTCTTTAAGACTAACCAACTTTATTGTAGCGTAAGATGCATCTGACGAAGAGAACTGTGATTCTCGATAGCTTATGCTACAATAAAGTTGGTTAATCTTAAAGGTGCTACTGGACTCTTTTTATTTTGCTGCTACCAACTAACATGGCTAACTCCTCTGGATCTATGCACATATTCTTTGAGGGCCTTAACAGGGCAAAGTTCCTGATCCCCACAGGAGCCCAAAAGGAACTTACTCCCTTTATGCTGCTGATCCGTCTTGGACTGCTGAATACAAAGGGAGACCATATCCCCAACAAATGTAATATCTTCGGCTGACAAGGCCCGGCCAGAGTTATCCCTACGAGACAGAGGGACCAACTCACTGACCTGCAGGGCCCTAAAGAAGGCTGTCAAGGAAGCAGCATGAAAGAGTTTCCCTTCGTACATAGAGGAGCATACCTCCCCCCATACAGCCCCCAACCCCTTCAAAACTAATGGGGAGATGGGCTGCCTGGAGTCCCCAAGCGTCCTCACTTCCCTAGACCATCCCTCCAACATTTTGCGTAGCCTAAAAGCCCCTGTGAATTCAGGAAAGCCACATGCCTTACTAGCAAAGGCTAAGGCCGCAAGCTGCCCCCTAATGGACTTTACCGAAAGACCCCGTCCCCACTGCACGACACAAAAATGTATCAAGTGTTCCAGTGGGATGGGCCATAACTGCTGAAGTCCATCCGTTGCCCTGAACTCATAGACCTGCCCTACCGCACGGCCATATGATCTGCGGGTGCTTGGGGCAATGGACAGTTGGATTGCTCTATTAGCTTCTGCCATCCAAGCTGCCACAGCTTTTGGGGCATCCTTGCTGATTGCCTGTTGGCCCACGGGGCAAGCTGCCAGAATTGTTCCATCTGTTGGCAAGACAAAGCGTCTGCCACACCATTATTAACACCCGGAACGTGTCTGGCCCTGAACAAAATGTTTAATTGCAAACATTTCAATGTAAATGCCCTGACAAGCCTCATTACCCTGGGGGATTTAGACGTCAGAGCATTCACCACATGCACCACAGCCAAGTTGGCACACCAAAAGTGGACTGCCTGGTTAGCTAGCTGTGGTCCCCAAAGCCAAACAGCCACCAACAAGGGAAAGAACTCCAAAAACGTAAGGTCTTTGGACAATCCCTGTGCTACCCAATCTGCTGTCCATTGGTCAGCACACCAGTGGCCCTGATCAAACACTCCAAAGCCTGTAGACCCGGAGGCATCAGAGGTGACTTGGAGTTCAGCTTCTAACAAAAGATCCCCCCTTCAAAAAGTCACCCTATTAAACGAATCCAAGAATTCCTGCCAAACCAGCAAGTCCTCCCGCATACCTTTGCTAATTCACAAGCGATGATGGGGCAACCACAAGGTTCCCATAGCATCGCACAGCTGCCTGAGAAAAGCTCTCCCCAGAGCCACCGCCTTACAGGCAAAATTTAAATGGCCCACCAATTGCTGCAGCTCGAGGAGGGAAACCTTATCTTTACTCAATCACCCACCCGAGCCCTCAGATGTACCACTTTTCCCAAGGGCAACCTAAAAGTCTGTCCAACTCTATACCCAAAAACATGAGGACAACAGCTGGTCCCTCAGTTTTTTCATGGGCTATAGGAAAACCCAGTTCTTCAGCCATTACAATGAACCCGGCCAATAGCCTGGCACACTGCCCAGTTCTAGCTGGCCCAGACACCATAAAGTCATCTAAATAATGAATGGTGTCAGGGCTAGCATAGCGGCAATGCAACTCCCATTCCAAAAAGGAACTGAAGCGCTCAAATGCCGAACAAGAAATGGAACACCCCATGGGAGGGCCCTGTCCATATAAAACTTTCCTTCAAATGAGAACCCCCGGAGATCAAAGTCTTCTGGGTGAACAGGGAGCAGGTGAAAGGCAGACTTAATGTTGCACTTAGCCATCTCAGCTCCCACTCCACACTGGCGCACAACCTTGACCACTTGGTCAAAGGAAGAGTAGCGTACCCAGCAGAGCTCATTGGGAATGCCGTCATTCACCGATTCTCCTTTGGGAAAAGACAAGTGGTGGATAAGGTGAAACCCCCGGTGCCTTTTTTGGCACCACCCCCAAAGGAGAAACCCACAACGAAGGGACTGGAGGGGCATCAAATGGCCCCAAGACCTTGCCCTCTGCACATTCCTTAGCAATCTTTTGCCAGATCACCTCTTCCATGCCAGCCACTGACTTAAGGTTAGTTGCCATGAAAGGTGTCCGTGGATCCTGAAGAGGGATCCTAAACCCAAACTTAAAACCCCTAACTAAATACTCCACATCCAGGCGCCGAGGGTAAACTTGAAGCAATTGTTCAAGTACCCTCAGATTTATTGGACTGGAGCCATTTGCCAGCCCCTTGCTGGCCACCCCCACAGCGTTTTCCACCCTGCTTTGCTTTGGGGCATGCTCCATATGGGTGGGCACCAGCACAGGCAGGACACTCGTGCCTATACATGCACGCTTTCCTATTGCACACCCCTTTGGACATGAAGTCCCAACAGAGCGGCCGGAATTGAACCTGCTGCCCTGCAGAGGAGCGGGGACCTGGCCCTTGAGTAGGCCAAAATATAAGATGACCACTGTCAGTCCTATCTCCAAAGGATGATTTGGAAGGGCCCATCACCTGCACCCACAGTGGCATTAATAACTGATCCCAAGGAAGGCTGGGATTTAAAGCTGCACGCATGCGGAACTCTTCATCGTACCACAGCCAAGCCACCCCCTCAAAATCCGTCTAGCCAATAAATATAATATTCATATATTGGAACAAAGGAAGAGCCCTCCAGGGTTGTGCCCTAGCCAGCACACCCACATAGACAAGGAACCCGGGCAGCCAATGCAACCAAGTCCTGTCAATCCGCCTATGGCAGATCCTCCCCTTATCCCTATCATCTAGATCGTCTTTATTCTTCTCCAGCTCCATGAAGAGAAGGGTAAAGACATCGACATATTCACCCTTTATAATTTTGTCCCTGGTGGCCTGAGTTAGGTGATCCCCCAAAGTCAATGCCGTGTCACCTGGGAGCAAAGCTCTATATGGAACCATGCCATACCCAGGGGATCCATAGGGGACAAGGCCCGGTTGCGTGACATAACCATAAGACCATACAATTGAAGAAAGAGGATAGGCTTGACTGTCCCCACTCGCGGGGGCCCCTGCCGCAGGTAAAGCTTGTGCATACTGCTGGCCAAAATACTCACTGGTATAAGCCGGCCAAGCTGACAAGCCCACTGAGGGCCATCCCTGCATGGGTAACGAATATGCAGAAGCAGCTGGCACACCCATGGCTGCTGTTTGTCCCAAAGTCCCCCAAGGCCAGTTGCTGGCCATTTGCGGCACAGATTATTTACCTTCCAATACTGGTGGTTCAACCGCTATGGCAACTTGACCGCCCTCTGCAGGCCACTCCTGCTTGCCCTCTGCCACACACTCAGTTGATGCCAGGGGCTCCAGGCAAGCACCGCCATCTCCCGCCACCTCTCTTGAAGTGCCCTCAAGAGCAGAGAGACAAGAAACAAAGTCCTTATAAAAGTCAGCCCTAGAAACTTTAGCAGGAGGCAGGTTTGTAGGAGGCAGGTTTGCCCGAACAGGTGCTACCATTGGTGCAGGTGCTGCCACTGATGCAGTCCTCCGAGCACCCTCAAGTGCCATAATGCTATCCAAGAGCTCCTGTCTGGTTGGACCCCCCTCATCCTCATCAGAGGAAAGAGCTGGTGGGGGAAGGGGCACACTCGGTGTAGGCTGCTTAGCCGGCCGCTTACCCTTCGATGGTCCACTCCCTATTCCACTCCCTTTTTTAGCAGGTATGTCTGTAAAGTACACAACTATCCCAAAAGGAGCAGATTCACAGTCAGACCACTTAACCAGTATAAAGCAATATGCAGCCGACCACTAGGTGGCACCACCACCCAGCAAAAGTACGCAGAAAATGGCTGCCACCAAGAACCACCCCAAAATGTCTGCCAGGCAGGCTTCCAAGGCAGATTAGCTAGGTTGCCAGGCAGAATGGGCTAGATTGCCAGGCAGAAATAGGCTAGTCTAGGGTACCCCTAGGCCCCAAGAAAGCCCAATCTAATGTATACTGGGCCAGCAGATGACAGGAATTATAACTGCTGACCCCAAATGGATGGACTCTATAATCCCAAGGTAAGGAAAAAAGGGGGGGGTGTTTAGGTGTAAAAACACTGGCAATTAAACCTCCGCTTCCACAAGAGAGGGGAGGACCCCACCAGCTGGGAGAGCAGAATCCCCCCTTTCCCAAGCAGGCCACCATGCTGCACACCAAAAGCGGTGCCTGAGCTGTGGTTAAATGCCTGCACCCCCCCCCCAAGAGCGACAGCCCCGTTTAAAAGCAGGCCACCACACCTGAACCAAACGCAGCGCCCAAGTGAAGGCCCTCGGGGAAGCCCCCACCGCCACCGAAATGCCGCTGATGCCACAGCCAGCCGCAGAAACGCTGCCGCGGCTGCAGACACCAGTGAGAGGAGAGAGCTCCGAGAGCCGAGATGCTCTCAGTCAGCTCAGCCCGGCCCACTCCCCACCACTCAGGGAAAGGAGAACAAAGGCACTCCTGCTTCCTCCGAGCGCACGAGGAAACTGAAGCCGGGGAAGCAGAGCTGCCTGCAAACGGCTCTTGGCTCCACCCCCGGCCAAAGCCCCGGATGCCTGGGAAGAGACTCTGTCAGCTTCCTCCAGGCGGGGCTGCAAAGCTGGCTCCCAGCTTAAGCAGCTTTGCTGCGTCTGGGAAAGCCGAATAGTTGCTATTTTAAAGCAGTTTATAGGTTGATTTTAGGATTGTGCCTTTAGCTGCTTAGGTGCACAGTATTAGTTTGTGCGTGTACAGTAGCATCCAGAATGACAAACTAAATTAAGAATAGAAAAGCTGTCTTAAATGAGTGGCTGTAGCACAGTGGTTAAGTTGTTCAGCTGAGAATCAGCACTCTACTGGTCTGAATCTCACTACTTCCTTAAGTTCAGTAGGTGGCCTTGGGTAAGCTGGGTTAGCCTCAGCTCCCCAGCTGTATTATGGAGATAATAATAACACTAACTTGTTCATCACTTTGGGTGAGGCACTAATCTGTCTAGAAGAGTGGTATATAAATGCTATTATTATTATTATATACATTTTTATTTATTTATATCATTTATGGTCTGCCTTTCTTACTGAGACTCAAGGTGAATTACACAGTGTGAGAGTAGTACAGTCAGTATCAAGGACAATTTCATAAACAACGTTGTAGAGTAAATAAACACAAGTTTACAAAGACATAACATTAGCAAGAATCCAATACAGAGTTGAAGAAATGCTGAAACAGAACATAAGCAATTCTAGCAATACAGAGTTGAAGAAATGCTGAAACAGAACATAAGTAATTCTAGGGCTGACATAGGAGCACATATTTAAAACAACAGATAGTATATAAGGCAACATAGTAGTGAAGCCTATGGTGAAGTCTATGGTCCCTAACTCATTAGTGGAGCATCTGAGACCCTCCCTACAACACAAAAACCTTTTTGAATAGTTCGGTTTTGCATCATTAGCAGAAAGCTATGAGAGTGGGAGCTCTTCTGACCTCCTCAACCAGGCTGTTCCATAGGGGCCATCACAGAGAAAGCCTGTGTATAGGTTGCTGTTGATTTTGCCCATGTGCAGAGTGGCACCTGCAGGAGACCTTGTTCAGATGAGCAAAGTTGCCGTGGAGGAACATAGGGAGGGAGGTGGTACCTTAGGTATGCTGGACCAAGGATGTGAACAGCTTTGTATGTGATAACCAATACCTTGAACTGAGCATGATAACTGATAGGTGGCCAATGGAGTGACTGCAGAATGGGGGTGATGTTCATGCTCCTACTCACTCCTGATAACGCTGCAGCAGTTTGCACCAATTGGAGTCTTCTAGTTAACTTAGATGAGACACCTATATATAGTGCATTACAGTAGTTAAGTCTTGATGAATCCAGATGGCCAGGTTGGCCACGTTGAGGTAAGAAGCCATCTTTCAGGCTGGAGTGAGGTTGTAGAAAGCATTTTTTGTGGCTGCCTTAACTTGTTTTTCTAGTAGTGGCACTGGATCCAGTATAAACCCGAGGCTCTTAACCAAATCTGCAAGTGTCAAACAAACTCCATCAAAAGTGGAGAGTATAATGTTGATCATTTATGTACATTTATATACCATTTTTTCCAGCATTCAAAGTGATGTAATGTTGCCTTATCAAAATGGATAAAAGTGGATTAGACAGGAGTCAGGGCTTCTGTGAATGGAATGTGTTTGCAAAAGTGATGTTCATCATCTTCCACCAAAGCCCTCTATCCTATTCTCCATAAAGGTGAGGTTGAGAGACAGTCCAGAAGATTGTACCATTTGGCAGTCGTGGGCAATTAGTGGAAATCATCCCCTCCTTCTTGTATGAATTAAATTCCCTTTGCTGGCTGCAGCCCTTTGTGACATTGACATTTTGATATCTGTTCTGAAAGTACCACAGTGGCTTTTCAGGAGATATAGATGTACTTCTGGAAAGTAGTTGTGTTCTCAGAAGCATTAGACCTAGCCCATGAAATGTTGGCTAACAGCAAAAACATTTCTGTATGGCCCCATTAGCTAACAGAAGCTGTATTTGGCTCTTTTTGTAACTACTCGCTTTGCCTCTTTAGCGTGCCAACAAAGTACTTCTTCAGAATCAAAATACTGTGCAGTTAGGCAGCTGAAATCAAAGGTCTCACAAGGTCATCAGTTATTCTATGTCCTTAAATTTTCTTTGAAGTTTAACCTGGCTAAATATATTCAATCGATTGTTCTCACTTCTAGGATTACATTTGGTTTTAACAAGGAGTTGAGTATTAATCTTTGTGTGCTTTCTTATCTTCTTCCGCTCCACTGAGCTTTTAAAACATAAATGTCCTCAAGCAATATACCCGTAATCTTGAAACACTGGCAGCACATAACATGACAGCCAAACTTTTCTTTCCACTGCCACCTATTACAAAACAAAACACCTCTCTTCCCAAACCTAACCAAGCATATTAAATATCTGCTGCTTTGTTCAGTCTCTGATACAGAGATTATTTCTGAGTAATACAATAAAAAAGAAAATCACTGAAAAAGCAAACACAGTACTTCAACACACACACCCAAAATTCATCTCTCGGGGACTTACTGTATTCTACAGAAAGCTGGGACTTGTGTGTGTGTGTGGACTATCCACGTATATATGGAATATAAATGCAGATGCAATGAAGACTTAATCAACAAGGAATTAGTATAGATCAGGATTCTTTTCATACTGCCATGATTGATCTGAATTGGACCCCTTAGACCAATTTGTTTGTCTTTAATGGAGAGACAACACTACCTCCTCTGCAATTTTGGTATCATTTGTTTGAAAAACAGCCACTCTAGCCCCTGCCCCTGAAAAGTTTCCCTATAGAGAATAACGGCAGAGTTGTGATTCTCCTTCCTTCCCTCCTTCCTCCTCCTTGTGAAAAGACACAAACAACAGATGCAAAACAAGGGAGGATGGCAAATGCAGAGTTTTCAGCAGAAAGGTAATTTTGTTTACAATCAGTCAGTCTCTGTAAAAGCAGGAAAATGTAGGCAGAGGGTTTTTTTTAAAAAAATGTAGTGGCCAGTTGAAGCTCTCCCGCTGCTGCCACTCGACCACCATTTTTCCCATCAAGGAATCAGTACAGAGAAATGTGCCTGTGCTGAGAGACACCTAATTCAGGTATCTGTAAAACTGAATCCCTTTGTTCAATTTATTTGAAACTTAGGGAGAAGTAGATAGAAGACTGTGTGCAAATTTGGTCTCATCACTTTTAAAAGCAGCTCCCCCAAACCCTCAAATACATTCCTAATTGAAAATAATAGTTCTAAACCCAAAAAAACTACACTGATTTGAATTTAAACTGATAAAGTCCTACCCTAAAATCAGCGATCAGAGTAAAATCCGCACCCCCCCCCCCGCAGATTTCAGATCCAAAATTAGAATGAATTTTTTTTCTCAGAGTATGCCCTGATAGTTTAATCTAATTTGTGGTATATGGTACCTTAATTTTAGAGATTGGAAATGTGTGTGTGTGTGTGGTTTCAGTTTAGAAGCTGCCTATTTCCAAAGGCCTGGTGTTTGTAATAATATGCTAGTCACAGAACTCCCAATTGCAGTAATGAAATTCCATCTATCCATATCCCAAGCCTCCTAGAGACAATATGAATTTTTTAAATCCTTCTGCCATTTCAAGAAGATACATAGATGTGCGTGCTGGTGATTGTCTCTGGGAAAAGTAGTTCTAATAATAATAATAATAAAAAAAATAACATTTGATTTATATACTGCCCTTCAGGACAACTTAATTCCCACTCAGAGTGATTTACAAAGTATGTCATTATTATCCCCTCAACAAAACACCCTATGAGGTGGGTGGGGCTGAGAGAGCTCCAGAGAGCCGTGACTAGCCCAATGTCACTCAGCTGGCTACAAGTGGAGGAGTGGGGAATCAAACCCGGCTCTCCAGATTAGAGTCCCACGCTCTTAACCATTACACTAAACTGACTCTCTAGAGTTTTAGAGTTCAGGGGCAGCCACAGAATACATTTCTTTGTATGTCCTTGTGGTTGTCAGTTGGCACATAAATAGTAGAGTTAAGAAGGTGATGAGGGATGTCACAAATTTTGTAGTGAGCATATACCTGTGGACATAATGTGTTCAACAACTACAATAACTTGTGAGCCAAGCCTTCAATGTCCTCACCTCACCACTGTCCATAGTAGCTGCACAAAACTGTTGTGGTAGAGATTAATTCATTTCTGCTTTTGGGGCACTTTTTTGTACAGTAGAGGAAATTGATTCTCCACTAAGATCATGGTCTATCAGGACAGTTAATTGAATGAAATGGTGGTAGGAACTATGACTTCGATAAGGCTGTGTGAAAATGCATATGAGTGAAATAATCTTGATAACTTGAATTTAATCACCAAATAGTATGGTTTTTTTTAAATAAAGTGTTTATAATCCCCACCTTATTGATTGTTTTACTTACTGTATACATACATGATTGGCTGTTGAGTGGCATACAGCAACAAGAGGTTTGTAAGTGGGGGGGGGGGGACTGGGACTCGTATTAGGCTGTGTGAGAATATGTATGTGTGACTGTTATAAGCCTGGGCCTAGTGAGGCCTAGTGGCTCTGGGGAAGCCTGCACTAAAGTTACTGCAAGGCCTACATTTCCCAGGTTCCCTTTGGCCCCTGTGACTGAGTAAGAGGGGATTTGGAGGGGAAATTTGCACCATTAGGAAAATAGGGGGATGGTGCCTGAGAGAAAAGATAAAAGGCCTCATCACAGTGGGAGGTTATTCACTTTTAGGGAGCAGAGCTGAGGAGAGGCTGCTGCAGACAGCGTGATCCCTCATCCAGAAGGGGTGAGACAGTTGGAAGACCGCCACCAGGAGACAGTAAGAACAGTCTAGTTAGACGCATTAGGATATTTTAGTTTTGTTTGTTCACCAACCTCTACTATTCTCTTTAATCTACAAAGTTTGAGAACCAGTTATTAATAAACCTTTTAAATAAAGTTCTTTATTATTCTGCCTGGGTCCTCATGCCTCATTTGGTTATGTAATAAATCAAACCTACTGGGAAAGAGTCAACAAAAGGTGTTGGTTGGGTGCTCTGGGTCCTTCTTTAGGAAACCTGTACCAGAGTGGTGGCAGCCTACAGACAGCTTCCCTGGGCTCCAGCAGCTGTGACAGTGATATACCCAAAAAGTCACCTGTCAAACAGGCTTGAGCGCTGTCCCAAAAAATTAACTCCATGATTATGACTGGTGAGCAGAATGTGTGCACAATAGATGTTTCAACTAGAGATGGGCATGAACCAAAATACAAACCAAAATTAAGCACGAACCAGGCCAGTTTGTGGTTCGCGAACCACGGTTTGTCAGATCCCATTTCTGATGAACCACCACGAACTTTCAGGCTGGTTCATTTGGTTCATTTTTTTTAAATAAAATTTTTTATTAGTGAGTGGTAAAACAAAGAAAATTTTGCAAATTTGACACAAATAATCCCATTTTGCCCCCTGCTCTAACCCCCACCCTTTTCCTCCCCCCTCCCTATTGACTTCCAACAGCTTTCCAACCCCTAACCCTTCTTATTACTTAAATCTATTTCATTTATATTTCCCTACCAACTCTAATTCAATATCTCTTATTCTAAGCACATTCTTATTTTTACATAACCTCTATCAAACCTACTATCAATATAGTATATCTCAACTCAATATAACATACTAATATAATATAATATATAACAAAGATCACCCTATCTCTTACTTTAAACTTATTCTATTTCTTTTCTTTTCAACATATTATTTGGTTCATTTTTTGATTCGTCACTGCAGACAGCCTGGTGCCAATCAATCAGTTTCCTAGCCAACAGGGGATGGACTTCCTGCAGACCTTCTGCTGGCCTGGAAGTGACCTTCTGCTGACCTGGAAGTGACAATTTTCTGACCTGGATGTGATATTTTCATGAACCAAACAAACCAGTTTGTGAACCAGGGGCAGGTTCGTGAAAGTTCATGGTTCGTGAAATTTGACGAACCACGAACCATATGGTTTGGGGTTTTTTCTGGTTCATGCCCATCTCTAGTTTCAACATCACTAGTTGTGATAGAGGTAAGCAATATTCAACCAAGTCCAAAAGTCCATCTTTGAGTACATGCATAATTGAACTGTGATGCTTGCAATTTTAGCATCCTAGGTTGTGTGATTACTGTCTCTTAGGTTATACTTTCTAAGAGTTCAGTGTAGATGACAGGAACCAAGTTTGGGCAGGAATGGCTTTGTATTCAAATAATGACAAAATAATGAAACTAATTTCATTGTCCTTTGGAAATGTGCTGCCTGAGGAGATTTAAGCATTTCTGTGTGAGAAATATTGAGGCAGAAGAAAGCAGGCAAGCTGTGTGCAGCCTGAGTAAGTTTAAGCAGTTCTGAGAGAAAGTTTGAGTCAAGAGAAAGAGGCTATCTGTGTGTGAAGCCTTAGAAGAGATATGTATGAATGAGTTTAAATGAAGTAACTTTAAGAACGGAGAACTACTTTTATGAAACCAATACGCTTCCTGACAAAATAAAAGTTTATTTTGGTTTTGTTAAAAAAAAAAAAGGAAATGTGCCAGCATGCTCAATCACAGGTTTCACATGCACCAAGCTGTAATTTGTGCTTCCTTTTGAACATAAGCAATAGAATTGTTTCTCTCTAAGGTCAGCTGTCTACCACTATCCCAAAAAACAGTCTACATGTTGTAGCAACAAAGTGTGCAAAGATGAGTTATATGAAATTAAAAGAAAATATATTCTCTCTATATTCAAACAGCTTTATGCACTAAATGGTTGTGTGGGACATTCTGGATGGCTGCAATGGGCAGGCCAATTCAAGCCCAGTAAGTTTTATGGATACAAGATGGCCTTTTCTGTGACAATGTTATCACATACTGCTTCTCTGCTAGCTTGGCCTTTGTGGAAGACATAAGCCATTCTGTGTTTAAGCCCTCAGGCATATGGCAGACAATTGGTTCTTTCACTCTAAAATGCTCACTAGCCTGAAGATAGAACTTGTGTTTTACTCAACTGTTCTTTATTGGCTAATACAGGCAGGTCAAAATACTCAAGAATTTTTCTGCTAGAGTATTCCCAGCGAAGCAAATGTATTTCCTATGAAGTCTGGGGTTTGAAGATTGCAACCAGAGGCAAGAACATGTGATTGGAGGAGCACATATCCCCAGCTTCCTAGCTTTAAGAATGTCTTTAATGAAAGGAAAAGGAGAGGAAACGACAGCAGGAGAAGCACAAGTCCTTTTAAAAAGATAAATCAAAAGTTTCTAGCTGTGCCTCAGTAGTTTTTATCACCTTTGTTCTGGGGAAAGTATTTGCTTTAAAAGTTCTGCAGTTGAGAGCACTAAGCATGAAACAGACTTCTTCACCTTCAGCATGAACCAATGTTCTCTGCCACACTAGTAGAAATGTACCTATGTAAGGGGCAGCCAAGCATTTTAGTGATGGGAATTTCACTGACAGTGGCATCAAACTTTAAAAAGAATTACAAAAGGAAATAAACAAAAGCCCCTTACATTCTAGGAGTGAGTGCCTTTCTGTGTTAACTTATTGAGCAATATTTAATCAATATCAGGACTAATGCAGGCACTGTGGGCTTGTGTGCAAGTACTTTGGTGATTTAATCAATGTTTTAAAATGGTTGTCAGTTTATTCATCCTTTGTCATTAGCAACCTCTGTGGGAAAAGGAGTCACTGGCATTGACAGCAGAAAATAACCCCTTTAAGGCAGCAAATTGCAGTCAGATTCATTAATAAATTCTGTAGAATCTATCTGTTCTGCCAATGTTCAGTTGCATGAGGTCTGAACAGACATCCTGTAGAATTCTGGGCGAATTCTACCACTTTTTGCTCAAAACCTAAGAAGCTGCTAGCTTAGGTTTTACACTCGGTTAAAGGCAGTGCTTTTTTTCTAAAAAAAATGTTTAGGGGTACTCTCAGCTGGAGTTGGTTTAGCGGGAATTCCAACATTTTACAATTTTTACTTTCTCCTGTTAGATTCACAAAATGTTTAGGGGTATGCGTACCCCTGCGTACCCCCAGAAAAAAAGCACTGACTAAAGGAACCCTTCAAATCCAAGCAGTGTCTCATAGATATCTAGTACAGGATCTGTGAAGTGGCATGGTGCTGACTAGAGATGGGCACGATCCAAAATAAATTAACGATCCAGCCGATCATGGATCGGTGCCAGCGATGATCCCCAATAAACGATCCACACCAATCATCTCCTGTTCCCGAGCCGTGGATCGTGGATCGTAGATCGTGGAGGCCAAAGCGGGGCGCACTGCTATTCCCAGCTATGTGGAAAGGTGGGTGCTGGCGGAGGCCGCCGGGCCTGGTGGGCATGGGGAGACGGCGACGAGCCATCTCCCCTCAGGGGGTGGGGGGGTCTGGCCTGTGTTTGGCCATCAGAGCTGCCTATCAGGGTTTGCAGGGATGAGATTGGAGTGCTCATGGCTACAGAACACCCCCTTCCCCCTCCCTCCCCTGGCTGTCTTCTCCCAACTGGTGACTGCTTTGCTGCTCCGTGGTTGGAAGGAAGCCCTGCTGATCAAGGAAAGCTGGGCTTCCATTTGGGTTTCCAGGGCGACAGAAGGAGGGCAAACACAGCTCAGGCATTCCCCTGGCTCCGTTGCCAGGGGAATAGATTGCTGGCGCCTGAGTGTCTGGCTTCCCGATCCGAGCACGATCGCCCCGATCAAGCCCTGATCCAGCCCCCCCCCCAATTGCTGCATCATTGGCCATGGCCGAGCACGATTCGCCGGGTCCCGATCACACGATTGCCATTATCGTGGTTTTTTTCCGATCGTAATGCGGATCGTGCCCATCTCTAGTGTTGACACAAGGTTGGAAGGAACTCTGAGATGTGAATAGGATGAAAACCAGAAATGAAGTTTATTTAAGAAATATTACAATTATCTAAACAGCAGAATTAGCAATCTCAATAATTAAATAATAATAAATATCAGATATTCAGTACTAAGTATCCATAACGCATCAGGTTACTTCAAGCATTTAAATTCTAAGCACTGCACTCAGGAAAGGAAGCAGGAGGATGGAGAAGAGAAACAAAAAGCAAGAAAGGGATTTATAGTTACTGATCCTGAAGGCCCAATAGGGGAGTCCAACACTAATTAGGAGGTCCAAGCATTTGGGCAGCAAGTAAATATATGAGGAGGAAAGAGCAAGACCACGAATTATCAGACAGGTGTCTCCAGCTACATATATGCAAATGGTTTGCAGACAGTCAAAAGTTCAATTTGGGAAAGATTTTGGCCCTAGTTACAAGACAAGCAAGAGATCCCATACATTTTCTTTCCATATTTGGAAAGATGGGGCATAGGTTGGGAGGTCAAATGTACATCCTTGCTGGATAAGGGGAAGAGAGGGTTCCAGGCTCCTAGAGATAATATAAAGAGTAAAAAGAGAATTTCTGATGGGGAGGGTTCCAGGCTCCTAGAGATAATATAAACAGTAAAAAGAGAATTTCTGATGGGGAAGGAGAGGTGGCCATCGGTGGTGGTGTAATGCCACTTCTGGGGCAAACCAAGAAATGACATCACGACTCTCTAAGAATCGCTGGAAACTCTATAATGAAACCAGTGTGTGCAGCAATTTCTAGACAGGACTCGCATCACTTCTGGGTTTTTCCCAGAAGTTATGTTATGGTGTTGCTGATGGCTGTCCCATATCCCTACCCCCTATGTTCTCTCTAGGGATCACTGAAAAAACATTGAGTTTCAGGTATTCCTAGAGAGATGTGACATCACTTCTGTGGTTTCCCAAGAAGTGACATCACAGCATCGGCCCAATGGCTATTTTTAAAATTTATTTCCTGCTGTGCTCTGAGTAGTGATGGGAAAGGAGTGGCCTTCCCCTCCTCCCCCCAGGAGAAATGGAGAACAGTGTGTTTGGAGACATGTTCAGATTGATCAGAGAGGATAATATTTGGCAGGCAATTCAAATTGTTTAAATTTGGTGAAATGCACATTGTTAATCTGCACCCCAGATTAACAATGTGTTTACCTGTTTATATGCAAAACTATAAAGGAAATCTACTCTCCCAACAACAAGATGGAGCGGACATAAACTAAATGGAGGCAGCTTCACAACATGACTACATTATGTTGTAGGGAAATGGTACTTGCATTTCCCAGGTACATGCTTTGCTTACCTCTGGAACATCTAGAAATAGCCATAGACACACAACGCTAGCTTGTATGTTCCAATATCATAGAACAGAACTAACAATAAAATCTGCAATACCAACTAGTCATTCAAAGGTGGGATATGCAAATTTAATCTGCTGGATAAAACTAACATCGACACTTTCCTACACTTTTGTTGAATATGTCTCAGCAGGGTAGAAATCACACATGAGGGAGCTAGTTCTCTCACTTTACTTGAACTATATACATGAAGATACCAAGTAGTCTATAGAGAGCTGTTTATATTAATCAGCCACACAGATGAAGGTGCAGTTCTGGAATGCCAGTTGGGGAGATCATTTTCCAGGTGCAGATTTCACCAGCCGAGAACCATATTGTTTAAAGACCAACCAGTGATTTTGTGGGCCAGGAATTTGCTAAGTCCTATTCCTGTACAAGAGAAATTTCTCAGACTACCAGACATTAGAACAATCTTATTATGATTTTGTTTAAAAAAGAAGAAATTGCACAGCAGATCCTGTTAGGATATCACGTTGAAGGAAAAAAATAATAAGCTGAAACAATCACATTTTTTCCCCTACCTGACTCTCTTGGGTGGAAATAAATGAGGTAGATTCAGCACATTTTTGTTTATGACAGTGGTAACTTTTCCCCAGCCTGAGCACACTTGGTAATAATAATAAACGGTACTGTTATTTTGACAGAGCCCCTGTGGCATTTTCCTGCCTGACAGGAACCGTTCCTAGCTTCACACGCTTCGATAGGCCTCATCATTATTGTTTAGTTCTTAATGAATACTGATAAAATATTCATTGCCATTTGAAACTGCGTTTTATTTTATTTTCCCAAGTTATTTGGGGAGAAATTCCTGTGTGGGCTACTAGAGATATCCTGCAATAAAGATCCATAAAAATGGGTCAACAAAATGAAAGCATCTATAAAAACAGGTTATGATGACTTCCAGTATGTGTTTTATGCTGACATGGCTTTCTGTTTCTTCCTGAAATATTAATTGCTGATTTTCTAGTTTGTCCTTGAGTACTAACAGGTGCACATGTACAAATTCTTACACACATGCTTCTTTTCTTGAAAAAAAAATGTTTGGCTCTATGAAGAACAGTTGCCCTTCTCAAAGTAGATCCCACTTGCACTTGATTAATTGAAATCAACAGACACCACTGAAGTACTCTTAGACTAGATGTTGTGCTTAAAATGTCATCTTACTACAAAATCAAGAGAGGAGACATGTTTAACAAATACTCTAAAGCACAACTGGGAAAACAGAGAAATACAGTGATATGGTAGTACTATTCATCTCTTATTTCTTTGAAGGACTAAATTTTTTCAATCCTGAATATGCGTTAAGGACTTGTTTTACAAAATTACATCTAATTATGCGATTGTATTAGCCCTCTTTAGATGTTCATCCAACTGTTCACTCAATGTGTGCAGAGGAGAGTAAGAAAGCATCCACTGACCCCACTCCTTGACATCCATGTGTTCAGCTAACTGTTGGCAGTAAGCTCTTCCATGTGATTGGAAATGCTGCAGAAGGCAGTGTTCCCATTTTATGGTGGTGCCTGTGTGTGGGGGGGTGGGGGTGGCACAGGGTTCACTGCAGATGATCAGCTGAAGGCCCACACTTGAGAGTTATGGCCAGCAGACACGATCGTGTTCCTCTCCATGTGCATTCAGTGGCACATGGGTGAACAGTTAAAGAATAGGAATGGCTAGATATATCTAATTGCATTTGTGGGATCAGCAGGGAACACTTTGAAGACATTTCAATGAGGTTTTTTTTCTCAACAGCCCGCTACTGGTGTTGCTGAAGGACCATGTGTAGAGGATTGTATGGCTCCATTTATAAGCAAGGATCGGAGATTGAGAAAAATATCTTGTCGTCTTTACTCAGAGAAGGAGAAGGAAGCGTTAGGTGAATTAAACTCCTCCCCCTTTGATCTGAGGCTTGAGAGAAGTGGACAGCATATAGTAATTCATTTATTAACAGACAAAAACCAAAGCCAAACAGCACAATCCTGAGATGGGGTGCGTGTGAAATCACTCCGGGAGCTGACTATGAATTGCGCCGGTGTATCCTGGACTCACACCAGCATAAATCCCCCTCTACGAAAGCACCCAGCCACAGCGCACCTGGCCATGGTGGTTGGATGTGGGCATAAGTGCAGTGTAAGTCCCTGTGCTAGCATGCCAGGGGGGAGGAACGGGCGGTGGTGCACAAGTTAGTCAGCTCCCTAAGCTGTTTCAGGCCTGGGAACATCCCGCGCAATGGCAGAAAGCTATGCCATGAATAGCAATGGTGTAATCCATAGGTGCCCATTCTGTAGGAAAAGTTGGTCGCCCTCACTCCTCGCCCTGCCTAGGTGCCCCAGTGGAGTACAGGAAGCTGACTATCACAGGGACCAATACACTCACCCCCCACATCAGTCAAAGCACTCACTCTCTGCACTCAAACAGCTCTCCAGGCACCCTACCTAACTGCCTGCCAGGGTGACCATGACCATGACTCCAGGTAAGTAGGGAAGTAGCCGAAGGCTCTGCCCAGGAGCCCCTGCTGTGAGGACTTAGATCATAAGGTGGAAGAAGGTGCTTGTGGTGGCGAGGCAAGAGTGTGAAGGAGAAATTGTGAAATTCGGGGCTTGCCTCGCACTCACATATGGGAGGAGAAATAAGTCCAGAGTGTCTGACTAACAACTACCACCCAAGTTCCCTTGCAGGTTACCTGTCTCCTGAGTCCTGGCTCGTGGAGTAGCAACATGTAAGAGGGAACTAGGAAGGTGGCTGTCCCGGCTATCTTGTTAACACACACTCCTCATTTTCACTGCAGGCAGTGGGATGGGATAGAGTGTTGCCCATATGTATCTGGAAGGGGGGGGGGACCACAGAAGACTCTCATTCTCTGACAGACAGCACTGCTGGCATCTGATAAGCCAGGCAGAAGACTGCTATGTGTGGGGAGCAAGGTTAATGCCAGGAGGGGTGTGTGAGGAAAGATGCCTTGGGATCTCTGGGGCTCCTCCCCCGTGAGGCCAGAGCACCCTTTCTTTTGCTATTTGTGGAGGCAATGATGGACTTTGGGAATCTGGTGTAGGGGATGGGATGACAGCTCCTGGTGCAGTTTCTCTGGTACTGCAGGCTGTCAATTCACTCTGGTGGGTGTCATCCCAGCACTGGGGCATGGCTCTCAGGGTCCACCCCACATTCTCCTCGCATCTTTGCAATGCAGTGATGTGTTTCAGTGGAGCTGCCATAAGTTGATGGCCATTCATCACTCCCATCATATCCATCAGATCTTCCAGGCTCTTCCATGGTTTTCAATGGGCATTACCATCATTCCTTCCGGAACCCACCCACCCCCACTCGCCTCTAAGGAGCTGCCTCTCCAAGACTTGGTAGGGTGATCATGACTGCTGGGAGCTGCTGGTGCAATCCTTGCTAGGTCCTGCCGCTTTTCTGGTCATACTTTTCAAGGAGGGTGCATGTTTCTTGGAGCAGTGGTGGAAGAGGTGGGGTTGCAAGTGGACGCTGTTCAGCCACCAGGCTGGCCGTTGTCGGAAATGGGAGTTGGGCGAGCAGGTGGGTGGGCACCCTGTATGCTCCTTTAGTGCCCCCCCCCAATGGATCACAAGTCCTTTTGGGGCAGGTGCCTCTTGTTACCAGAACTGCTCTTTATTATAATGGGGAATTAGCTGTAGCAGTCTGTAACTTTAAAATTAGCGCGGATCTTAACCTATGTCTACGGAGGTCCCGATCCCAGACACTCTAGTGAAAAAGAGGCAGACTACAAATAGGTTCCAAACACGTGTATTCAGTGTGGCGTAAGCCTAAACTTGCACAAGCATACAAAGAACATACAAGACCTAAGAAATACAGAGTAGGAAATATAGAGACTCTCGCATTAGCAGGTTCCCAACGATGATAAGGGAAATACTCACAATCCTGGAGCGAAGCAGAGACACAGCAGCGAGGGTGGCCCAATGCCAGCACTGGGACCACAGACGGACAGCAAGGAATTCTTGATAGGAATGGCCTAAGCACTGAGTGGTCTGGGAGACCAGCTTAAATACCCCAAAACGTACCCTGGTGCTGGTGCTGTACTTGGTGGTTCTCACAGATTAAAACAAAGGTTCTAATGGGCTACTGAATGGCTTGGATGGGCCACTTTAGTAATCAGATTGTGATAAGTGACACCTCAGGAAGAGGGGACAAAAGAGGGAGGGGGAAATCCAAGTGGACTGAAAGGATGTTCCAGCGGACAGGGCTTGTCCTGATGTCATCAGCTCTGGAATGCGGAGGTTTCTTTTGAGATGCATTCTCTAAGTGCTTGGGATGGTCGGCACTTAGTTCCTTCTCCGGGGCGGCTCCTAAGATATGCAGAGCGGGGCGAGGTACTCTCGCTGCGGACGTGGTGTGCCCGCTTCGCCGAAATGGCTTCTCAAAGTAGTCTTCTTCCCAGGGTCTTCTGTCTGCCTGAGAACATGGACGCCGGCTGGGCATGGCTGGGGCTGGTTTGCAGGCTGCCCGGTACCGAGGGCAAGCTTGGGGACCGGCCCGCGGGAGGCTCCAGGCGGGAACTGACCAGGGAGCGCCTAGCCAGGCTCGCTGGAGGTTTCCCCGGCAGGCGCCCGGCCGCTAGCAGCGGCTTGGGCCCAGATGAGGCAGGCTTCCATGGAGGCAGGGGAAACAGCACACAAAACACAGTCCAAAGCAGGGAAGAGGCGCGGTCCGTGGCAGATGGCAATGCAGGCACGGGGCACACTTGTAACAGAGTCCAAACACACACTGGGAAGTTCAGATACAGGTCAGGGCAGGGCTGCCCAGAAGGAGAGTCCTTTGTGCAGTTATCCAAACATGGAGTCAGTAAACTACACAGTCTATTGCAGCAGCAAGGTAATTGACACGCAGGCAGGAAACTGACACGTGTATTAACACACACACGTGTAAAGCAATCTTTGTGTAGTAATAAAACAGCAATGCAGGAAACTTTAACACAGTTCATGGCAGGCCTTAAAGCAGGGGAGGGGGCCTACTTGGCAACACTCTGTTGAGGTGCAGTATGCCCAATCTGCAGAGCCAAGAATTAGCATTGGCAGCCAGCATCAGGAAACGCAGTCTGGCCCATAGATTGGCTACATCTTTCCTTGCTACTCATGTCGTTGTCAACTGCAGCCACTATGCAATTGGTGGATTCTGTCAGGATTGCCTGGGCAGCTACAGAGCATTCTCTCCTGGTCATGCCTTGCCCTATGGATGCCAATGTTCTAACACTCTCTGTTCAAATGAAGCACAATCGGCTATTGGCCTTGCTGAATGTCCAGTCAGTTGGAAAGCTATTTTTAAAAGGGGTTGTAATTAGAGATGGGCAAGAAAAGGAAAAACAATGAACACGGTGTTCGTTGTTCGTTGCCATCCATGAACAGGGATTCACGAACATCGACGGACATGACATGTTTGTGAACATGTTCATAGTTGGAGGTTCGTGGGAGCCAGAACAGCCCCCTTGGGACTTAGCTGAATTTGAACCAGGGAAAGGAGAGTCCATGGGTCTCCCCCTTTCATGTCATTTTCTCTTCACAGTGGCAAAAACTGGACTGTCTGCTGGAAGCTAATTGAGGAGTTACAAACTGACCTTCCCAATGTCCAATACCCACCAAATTTGCAGGAGAAATAATCCTCACTGTCCTCTGAAGACTCCTCAAGTTTCAGAGAGATTGCACCCCGAGAAAGGCATGATCCATGGGTCTCCCCCTTTCATGTCATTTTCTCTTCACACTGGCCAAAACTGGACTGTCTGCTGGAAGCTACTTTGAGGGGTTACAAACTGATCTTCCCTTTTTTTTAATTTTATTTTTTTATAATTGCTTACAATAACTAACAATACAGAAGGAAGGAAGGGGGCAGAGGAAGGGAGAGAAAAAACAACAACATATAACAACTACACTACAAATAATGCTTTCCCTTCATACTGCCATTGTTTAAAATTAAAACTTTGTAAAATACTGATGGAATGGTTGACCTTACAAAATACAGATTGCTATCCAAATTAAGTCTTCCTCCCCCCCCCCGGGCCTCGGACGCAGTTCTCTCTGAACAGCTGCAGTCGCCGTGCTCGTTCCCTCCTCCCCTCCCCCTTCAGACTTCGAATCCTTTTCTTCTTGCTTAGCCTCTTGCTGGAACTCTTGGTTTTTGCCCTCAAAGTCCCTTAGCTGATCTTCTGATGTTATCTTATAAGCTTGATCTTTGTAACTAAACCAGATACCTTCCGGAAATAACCATTTATACTTTATTCCACGTTCCCTCAGAAGAGCTGCAAACCTTTTATACTTAAATCTTCTTTTCCGAGCTAGGAACGGAACGTCTTTCAATATCTTAACCTTGTTACCCAAAAAGTCCAGATCCGCATTGTATGAATTATATAGGATAGTGTCCCGGATCCTCTTAGATGAAAAATCAATGATGATCTCGCGAGGCAGCTGACGCTTCGTTGCATATTTTGAAGAAGCCCGACGGACTTCCAAAATGGCGCTTTTTACTTCTTCTTTAGTCGCCCTTGCGGGTGTCGCGAATAGTTCCGAGGCAAGATCCTTTAAATCCTCATTTTGCTCCTCTTTCACGTTCTGGAGACGCAAAATTGTCTGTGTTTGTTCCACTTGTAGCCCGATCAGCTGGTTCTCCACCTGCTTTAATTCTTTGTTCGTTGCCCTCACGAGTGACGCATTTTCCCGAGCAGACTTCTCTGCCCCCCCCCCCGCTGCTTCCTTAATGGTTTTCACTTCGCTCTCAATTAAGCCCACCCTTTGATCCATTTCGTTTAGCTTGTCAACAAAGGGCTTTATGGCTTCGATAACCAACCTCTTCACTAAGTCCTCGAGAGACTCTCCTTTTCCCTGCAGGGCAGCCGAGATTGACTTGCCCAAAGCGGGACTCTGCTTTTTCGTCGCCATTTTAGGGGGGGGAGACCACCGACCAAGTTCTGAAACTCAGTGAGGGGGAAGAAACCCGAGCCTTCTTAGCTTCAGATCCCACCAATCCTTCACGTACGCTTGTAATAACAGAAGGCTTTCGCCTAGTTCTGCTCTTTGCCGTTTTCCATGGCCCGGCAGCACTCAAGGTGCCACGCATGTCTGCCGGCCTCCGTAGGAGCAAACGGGCAATTTACCCCCTGCATCGACTTCAGGGGGTTCTTCCCGCAGCGCTCTGGACCCTGCCTCCCTCACTGGGAGTCCTGGGGGCTAACCTTCGCAGGTCAGCCGCCCGGTCAGGCTGCTCAGGCGCTTCCTCCCGGACCTGCGGAGAGGAGCGTCTGACATGGCCGAGAAAACAAAACCGAAACAAACTGACCTTCCCAATGTCCAATACCCACCAAATTTGCAGGGGACATAGTCCTCACTGTCCTCTGAAGACCCCCCCAAGTTTCAGAGAGATTGCACCATGGGAAAGGCATGATCCACGGGTCCCTCCCTTTCCTGTCATTTTCTTTTCACAGTGTAAAAAACTGGAGTCTCTGGTGGAAGCTACTTTGAAGGGTTACAAGCCAGAAGGAAAGCCAGAAGGAGTTCAGACAGAGTTCAGACAGTCCATGCCTATGTTGCCAGGGTAATTGATTGAAATGCACCAGACTGTCTGGCTTTAGGAATGGTTGATGAACGCCATGAAGAGGGCTTGGAACGAACACGTTTGTCACGGGCTGGGCCAGCCCAAGCAGGGTGGTGCAGGTCCAAACCTCGGTACCAAGTCCAGAGGGAGTTTCAGGAGCCAAAAGCCAAGTCAAAGCAGTGGTCAGAGCACAAGCTAATGCCAGAAGTGAGTCCAGAGTCCAAGAGCAAGGTCAGGTACAGTCCAAGGTCAGTTACCGGTAGTGTCAGATCCAACAGTAGGCACGGGCAAGGTTCACGGAGCACGGAGTGGTTGCAGGCAGTAGACACGTTGCTTCCACGCCTGGCTGTTGCTCCTGACTGGCTTTTATAGCCAGGCATGGTTTTCAGCCAGCTGCTGGGGCTCCATCCTGAAGCTACTCATCATCACTCTCCAGCAGCTGGCGTCGGCTCAGGAGATGAGCACTGTGTCGTCTCTCCTGCAGCTCCAGTCTCTGGCGCTGTCTGCGGCATTCTCTGGGTGTGGTGAACCCGGGGGGGGGGTGGAAGCCTCTGGCTGGGCTTCCCCTGTGGTGCTGGCAGTCCCTGACTGAGCTTCCCCTGTGGAAGTCCCTGGCTGCACTTCCCCTGTGGTGCTGGGGCTGGAGAGTACTGATGGCTCTGCTTCAGCTGCTGGCTGTAGGCTCCAATTAGCCAGCAGCTGTGGCTCCTGATTACCAGCCTCTGCTGAGTCAGGGCTGGCTTCATGGAGCTCCTCTTCTCCTGAGGAGTCCTGGCTGGCTACACGAAGCCCCTCTCCTCCTGAGGAGGAGTCCTCGCTCTCACTGAGCCCAGGCTGGGCCATGACAACGTTAGCTGGGAACGGGGCCTCACAAACAGCTTGCTTGCAAACAGGAGATTGGGCTGTTCATGACTTTGTTTTGGTTTGTATTGCTGTTCATGCCCATCTCTACTTGTTATTCACAGGATTTTACCTCATGTTGCTCACCTTCCTTCCTGTTGTATGTCATAGGGTTAGTTGGTTGCCTTCTCAGACTAAGCAGAAATATCTAGCTCAGCGAGATCATTTTTTGTGTATCATTTTTGGTGTGTATGAAGGTGACTGTGGTCTAAATCAGCCTGGTCTTTGGTCCTGTAGGTCCATAAACAAGAGATGCCAGGTAAAGAGTGTGTTGCTAAAAAGGTAGGGCCAATGGTGAGCACTCTGAGGCATCTAATGATGAAGGATTATTCCTAAAACAGCCTATCATCTGCTTGAGTGTTGTTGTTATTTTTATTGTTTGGGGAGACGAGTAGGGTTCATAACACTGCCTTGGCAAATAACAGGAGATGTGAGGAAATGCCCGGGGAAAGAGGAGCTTGGGGAGGATATTGTCACTTCTGGGTGATGATCTTGAAATTCCTGGAGCATCACAATGTGTAGGCCATTTTTTCTCCTGCTACTCAGTTCCTAAGAGATGGAAACTGGGACTGAAGGCTGGCGTTTCCCTGCCCATGGTGGGTATATAGGCTTACCAAGTTCCCACTGGTGACAGGGATCTCCTACTGCCAGAGGGCCCTTCCTGCCTCTGCGTAGCTGAGGGAAATAGTGGGAAAATGTGGTTGACAGGCAGTGTTCTGGCATCACTCCCTGTTTATCTGGAAGTGACATCAGCATGTTGCCAGAATGCTCTGGCATTTATTTGTTTGTTTGTTTTCAATTTTTATTCTGCCCTCCCCACACAATATTACATTGAAATGCACACTCTAAAACAGTTTAAAACAACAATACAATATAAATATTTAAGAGAATACAAAAATAGTGGCAGTCAACCAATCAGGGGCAGTCAGTCTACCACTTAAAACCATCATTAAAAAAGAGACTAGACAGTGGATGCCTCTAATAGGGAGGGATCCCGATCTCCTCTATTCAGCTGGTGGAGGCCTAGCTCAGCCCCAACCATATGCCTGGCAGAACATCTCTGTCTTACAGGCCCGGCAAAAGGTAGTAAATCCTGGTCTCATTTGACAGAGAGTTCCACCAGGTTGGGGCCAGGACCAAAAAAGCCCTGGCCCTGGTCAAGGCCAAGCAGGCCTCCCTGGGGCCGGAGACCACCAATAGTTGTTTATCTCCTGATTGGAGCATCCTCTGGGACACATATAGGGAGAGGCGGTCCTGTAGATATGCCAGCCCCAATCCATGTAGGGCTTTGTAAGTTAATACCAGAACTTTGAATCTGATTCAGTATTCCACTGGCAGTCAATGCAGCTTGCGCAATACCAGTGTTATATGTGCACCATTTGGCACGCCGGTGATGACACGTGCTGCTGCATTTTGAACCAGCTGCAATCACTGGATCAGACTCAGGGGAAGCTCTGCATAGAGCGTGTTACCGTAGTCCAACCTAGAGGTGACCATTGCCTGAATCCAGGGCCAGTGCCAGGGTTTTTGACACCTGCAGTGAGATACCTACTTGTGCCCCCCCCCCAACCAATTTTAAACAACAGAAGAAATGTAGGAAAAATGAAAATCACAAAACTTGAATCACAAACTGACCTTCCCAATGTCTAATACCCACCAAATTTCCAGTGGACATAGTCCTCACTGTACTCTAAAGACCCTCCAAGTTTCAGAGAAATTGAACCCCAGGAAAGACATGACCCATGGGTCCACCCCTTTCCTGTCATTTTCTCTTCACAGTGGCAAAAACTGGAGTGTCTGCTGGCAGCTACTTTGAGGGGCTACAAACTGACCTTCCCAATGACCAATACCCACCAAGCACACAAAGCAATAGGCCCAGCCTGATTGCTTCTGCGCCACACATCCCGTGGCACTGCAGCCAGGTTGGGCCAGGGGTGCAAGCACATGAAGCAACAAGCACAGCCTGATTGCTTCTGCACTGCACGGCCCATGATGCTGGTGTCAGGTCAGGCCAGGGGGTCTTCTGGGGCCAGCATGGGCCACAGCACCTCCTTCAGAGAGCTGCACTCGAGGCAGCTGCTGGCTTCACCTCAATGGATGTGCTGGCCCTGCCTGAATCACTGTAGTTAAAGGTAAGGGACAAGATGCCTGGTCTGTCGAAGATGGAAAAAAGAGGACCTGGCAGCTGCTGTGACCTGAGTCTCCATTTTCAGGGAGGCATCTAGAATCACCTCCAAGCTCCTGGCCTTCAGAACTGGCATAAGTAACGCCTCATCGAGGGCCGAAAGCTGGAGTCCCAAATCCACACACCCACGAGTCAAGTACAGGACCTCCATCTTCGTGGGGTTTAATTTAAGCTGACTCTGCTTCAACCATCCAGCCACACTGGGTGTCATTAGGATATTGGTGACACCCAAGTCCAAAACTTTTGCATAAAATGGGCGAGGGGGCGCATATAGATATTGAACAATAATGGGGAGAGTATTTCCCCCTGTGGCACACTGCACACCAATGAATGGCAGGATGACAATTTCTCCCCTAGCGTCACATTCTGTCCCTGACCTTGGAGAAAGGAGACAAGCCATTGCAAGGCCATCCCTCATATCCCCACATTTAGGCAAAACTCTCTGGGCAAACCATAAATGACAACATGCTGATGACACTTTGGGTATATGGGGGAAGGGGGTGTTTTCAGCATGTAACCACTGGCATTAGTGCATTGCCAACAAGACCCCCTGCACCAGTAAGTCTTCCACCAGTTGCCATGTTGTATTTGTGGTTTTGTAACACAACCAGAAACATTACATATAGGAACAATAGTATTGTATGAAGGATCACAGCAGTTTGTGGGGGTGGGGGTGGGCTGAAGCTCAAGCATGCTGGAAAGCTCAGCCTACTAAAATTAATGTCCACCCACCCATGCCCCCCCTATAGTCTCAGATTACTAATTTTGTGCTTACCATTAGGCAGCCATAAGGAAATTGTCAAATTAACTGTGATCAGCACACAGTATCTGGCATCTCTGAACATGCTTACATGCTGGCACTAGCAAAAACATCTTTGGATGTCGGATTGTCTCCTTTCACACTTGCTGTGCAATCTCTGGAACAGGACTTCTTTCCATATGAGTGTAATAGTGCAATTAGGGGTATTTTCCTGTAAAGAATACCTGTTTTCTTTATTTTTAATAGGCAAATTTTGAGGAAGGGCTTACAACAATTCTAACACATACCCACAGATCATTCCATTTGGGACTCTTGTAATCCAAAGCCAGCTGCTCTACAATTTTTCCTGGGTATCAAGTGTAAAACTTTTCTCACTAACAACTGTGCTAAGCCTCTCTCAGCTGGAAGCTGCTCTTTCAAATGTTTCTTAACAGGCACACAGCTTTTTCTCTCCAAAGAACAACTGAAGTATGCATGTACCAAGAATCCAGTGGGTGCGCATGATTTTCAAGAATCTGATTAAGGCAACGTTTCTTGCTTTTTGGACTATTCAAGAGAATATGCAAGGGCCTATATTCCCAAAAAGAAGATGTAGATTTCTATTCTCCACAGCTCAACCCATTCCTTCTGTATTTTTATACCTTTTTCATGACCTGACCAAAGGATGAGAGCAAAATGGTATCAGAGAATTCAGGTGTTTGGTGGTGAACAACTTTAAGTAAGTTTAAGTACCAGGCATATGTGCCAGTTTCTGTTGAAAATTCTGTTACATAAAGCTTTGTCCACTCAAGGTAAAGGTCTAAGATTCACCTTGTACTACTGCAGTGCAGTCCCATGCCAAAAACAATATCCATGTTTCTATTGATCCTAGAAGCAAAGAGGCAAAGAGGTTCAACAACTCTGATCACCCTGGAGCCAAGCCTTGGATCTGGTCAACTGTTTGCCATCTGCCTTGAACAGCAGCTGAACAACTTTGTTGCTACACAGTAACTGTGGTGTTTGAGTATCTTTACTTTCTGCTTTGCAAGCCACTTTTGCATCTACAGTGAAATCAATTCTCTCCCAGAGTCAGATCAGGTAATTAAATGACATGGGAAGCACTAGAACTCTGATAAGAATATGTGAAAATGTGCATGTCTGAAATAAATTTGACATAGACTTAAGCAGAAAAGAGTAGACCTTTTTTTAAAAGCGACTGATTTTCTCACTGTTTGTGGTTGGCTGCTGAGTAGCAAACAGTAAGGATAAGTCTGAGAAGAAGGAAGTAACTAGAACTCCCATCATATAGGTATGTGAACATGCATGCATGCATGAAATACCGCCAACTGCTCAGTAATATACTGTTTGAATATGCAACCAGAGAATAGAACACGAGTCAGATCAATGAGTATTTGAGCATTCCTTTGAAAAGATAACTCTACAGCCCATAGCTGTTGTCTTATTCAGATAGTTTTGTGATTATTATGAGTTGTACAGTGCTTTTTTTAAAAATCACCTTATGAATTCCATAACATGGAGGTCATTTTACACAGAAATGAACATATCTTTCTGTTCCATTCTTTTATACTTGGAGAATTTTCTCTGTCTTATATTGCACTCTTCCTTGATTCTGGTTTAGCTAGTAGAATTTCTAAAACAAATTCAGGAATTTGAGTACATACAATGTACTATGACTAGAGATGGGCACGAAACGAACCACGGAACAAAATTCCAGACAGAACGGCTGGTTCATAGTCAAAGAAACACATGTTCGTTTCGTAAAAACACATGTTTTTACAAAACGAATGACTTTTCCCTACAGTTCCGTTGCTGGTTCGGAAGCCAGGCACTTTGGCGCCATTTGATCCATCACCCAGGCAATGGTGGCAGTCTTTTGGTTGCCCCCAATCTGAGGCCTCCATACTTGATTGGCAGCTGTCTCTGCCAGCTAGAGAGCTCCCATTCTGGCCCATCCAGCCAGGAAAAGGGCCAGCACCTCAAAGTAGCTGTCAGCAGATACTCCAGTTTTTACTACTGTGAAGAGAAAATGACAGAAAAGGGGTGTCCCATGGATCATGCCTTTCCCGGGTTTCAATCGCTCTGAAACGGGGGTCTTTAGAGGACAGTGAGGATTATGTCCCCTGCAAATTTGGTGGGTATTGGACATTGGGAAGGTCAGTTTGTAGCTCCTCGAAGTAGCTGCCAGCAGAGACTACAGTTTTTACTACTGTGAAGAGAAAATGACAGGAAAGGGGTGTCCCATGGATCATGCCTTTCCAGGGGTTCAAGCTCTCTGAAGGTTGGGGGGCCTTTAGAGGACAGTGAGGACTAGCTCCCCTGCGAATTTGGTGGGTATTCGACATTGGGAAGGTCTTGTTTAGTTTGGCTGTGAGCATGAAGAGGCCCCTTCTGGCTTCCTCGAACCGCAAACTGTTTCACGAACCAGCTCAAGTTCAGCAAAGTTTGTGGTTTGTGTTCCATGAAACTGAATGAACCATGAACCACATGGTTCGTTTTTTTCCTGGTTCATGCCCATGTCTAACCATGCCTTTCAGTGCTTATCAGTCTAGTATATTTTCATCCTGCCTTTTCTCCAAGGAATTCAGGTTCTCCTTTCCCCATTTTATACTCACAACCAGGGCTCATTTGGAGGTGGAACGCACAAGTTCTCCTCCCCCCATTCAGGGGGGAGGAGAATTCAGGTTATCCTTTTCCCATTTTATACTCACAACCACAACTCTGTGTGGTATAGGATGAGACAGGGTGACTGGTCTTCATTTGTACCTTGGAGAGATTCTTTTTGTGTTTTGATATATACCCAATATAATTATATGCACAATTACAACATAGCTTTATCTGCAGTGTTTATCAATGCACATGTGTATTGAGGAATTGGGCAGGGGGCAGTGGAGGGAGAATGTGTATCTTTGGGTAGAAAAGATTTTTTGGCAACTTATCTTGATATAGAGTTTCTGGAAGAGATGATTGGAAGGGAAGTCCACCTTTTGTTGTGAATTAATGTCATGTCTTGTTCAGTAGCTTTGTGGACACTGAGACCTTTCTACATAGGAAACTAAGCAGAGCTGTTCTCCTTAGAATTCCTGTCTTTTCATTAAAAAACAGACTTCCAGTTGCATGTATTTTTAGTTAACTCAGTTAGATCAAGCTGTGGGCTTGAAGAGCCCTAAGAGACTATTCTGGAGTTACACAAACTATTTCTCTTCTCATTTGTTCACAAGGTAATGGCCCTTGCTTTAATTCTATTTGTGCCTTTACTCCAAGTGCTACTTTTTAATGTACTACCTGGTTCTGCATAGATTGATATTTGGGGATTTATTTAGGCCTGGAAATCTTTTTTTCTCACCAGTGACTCCTGCCCAAAGTGTGGCTGATGTAGGATCCCCACTACCCTGTAAGAAATATCATCTGAAACAAACAAACAAACAAACAAACAAACAAAAAGCCTCTTGATCCTTTAGTTTAGTGCCACTGTTTTTCTATGCTAAAATTCATGTTCTCTGTTGATCATTTAGCTCTGGGTAATGGTTACTGGAAGTAATTGCACACTGTATGTAGAGAAGTGTAGAATGACCCTTGTATAGACAGTTCTGAAATGGCATTAGACAAAAATGGCATGGCTATTTATCCCCCACTCTCTAATCTTCCCTTTCTTGGTAAAGTAATTGAGAGACTAGTAGTGGACCAGGTCTTCTTGAATAACTCTGGTGCTTTGATCCCTTTTCAGTCTGGGTTCAGATTGGGCTATGCGACAGAGATGGCTCTGGTGACTTTAGTTAATGGTCTCTGTCTGAATGTAGACAAAGGCCATGCTTCTTTGTTGCTCCTCCTGGATCTATCTGCAACATTTGACAGTGTAGGTCATGCTACCAAGTTAAGGTGCTTGGAAGCAGAAGAAGGAATCATGTGCCTAGCACTGGTTCAAATAATTTCCCATGGAATAGACTCAAAACATTGCTGTTGGAGACCATCTATTTCCAGAGTGGGAATTATCTTGCAGAGTTCTGCAAGGGGCAATTTTATTCTTCTTGCTATTAAACCTCTATGTAAGCCTTTAGGAGAAATCATTTGTAGCTATGGAATTGGATGTCATCAATATGCAGATGACACCCATCTCTATATCTCACTGTCCAAATCCCTGGGTGATGCAACACATTTCTCAGGTAACTGACTGACAACTGAGAGCAAACAACTGAAAGTGAACAAATTGAAATTGAACCTAGACAAGATGGAAGTGATGGTGGTTGGGAAGGCCAGAGATCTTGAAGGACATTGTGTTCCCCACTTTCTTTCTTTTTTTAACATTTTTATTCATTAACATAATAATAAACAACAGTAAACATTAAATGTTAAACAGTGAATATGAAGGGTAATGTTGTGAAATAACAAGAAAGTTGTTTACATGTAAGTTTCAACAACAAAATACAGTGGTTTTCAATCTTTACAACTAGAAGTAATATATAGGTTCCTTTTGAAATAGATTTGCTTGTGGACTTACTATCTAAAAATTTTTGGTATAGATGATTTGGGGGATTTGCTTCTATCCTGTCTATATAGTCTAAAAAATGCCACCATTTTTCGTAGAAATTGGACGTGGGGGAGGTGCTGGATAAATTTTCTGTTATTTTGTCTATGATAAGTTGGTTCCATACTTTAGAGAACCAGTAGGAGATTGATGGTGGTGTTGGTTTCTTCCAAAAGTAAGCTATTGAAGATTTCGCTATAGTTAGTAAATTGTTGATTAACTCTTTCTGTGTAGATGGTACATTTTGATTTTGCCAAAGATTTAAAAAGATTAGTAGGGGATCTAATGGTATATCATAATTCGTTATTAGTTTTATTTGTTTTAATATTTCTACCCAGAATGCATTTGTTATAGGGCATTGCCACCAAAGATGAGCAAATGTGCCTATGTTGCCACAATTTTTCCAACACATAGGTGAATATTTTGAGGTTATAATCGATAGTTTCTTTGGGGTTAGGTACCAGCGAGTAAGTATTTTGAATGACTGAAGTTTTATATTTATTGCTTTGGATTTTAGTGTAGAGGAAGACCAAATCTCTTTCCATTGGTCAGGAGTAGGGGTGTGCAGTTCGGGAATCCGAATCCCGAAAAAATCCTGAATCACCCTGATTCGGGGTGATTCGAGGAATCCCGAATCGATTCAGGAATCCCGAATCGGCATGCCCCGAATCGATTCGGGGCGATTCGGGGCGATCCGGGAAAGCTTTTTCAATGGGAAAAAGCCTCCCCAGGCTTCTCTGAAGCCTGGGGGAGGCATTTTCCCACTGAATCAAGCCAATATTGGTGAGAGCCTTCCTCTAACTCCCCTCTAACAACTCCCCAAGTTTCAGACAGATTGGACTTTAGGGGCCATGTTATGGCCCCCCCAAACCAGGTCCCCTATCCTCGCCTATAAATGGGCATAGCTTTAGGTTGCTGCTGCTAATCTCCTATTTTGTGCTTGCTGCTGCTGATCTCCATTATTTCCTATGGGGAAAAAATGAAGAGGCAGGCTTCCTTTGCCAGGGGTGGCATTTTGCATGCAAAATGCCCCCCTACCCTCAGGGGCCCTTCTCCCACCTTTCCTCCCACCCCCACCAAGGCTCAGCCTGCTCCCACTTGGGGGGGCATTTCATGGCCTCCCTAAGTAGGTGCTCTTTTCTCTACTACTTACAGCTGGGGGAGGCTTGTCTTGCCAGGGGTAGCATTTTGCATGCAAAATGCCCCCCAACCCTCAGGTTCCCTTCTCCCACCTTTCCTCCCACCCCCACCAAGGCTCAGCCAGCTCCCACTTGGGGGGGGCATTTCATGGCCTCCCCAAGTAGGTGCTCTCAGCCCCCAAAGTCCACCCCCTACAGCCCCACACAAACCCAACTCCCCCCAGCTGCCACACACAGACCCAAATCCCCACATTAGCCCCTCACAGACCTAAATCCACCCCCAGCAGCCCTACACCCATAACCCCAGGAACAGGCTGTCCAGCCCTCCCCCTTTGTTCCCTATGTTGGGAACTTCTAAACTCTCTTTCCCAGGGCAATTCCACACAGCCCAGGGGTGCCACAATGGCGGGCAAACTTCTGAGTGCCAACTTGCCCCTGGGAAAGAGCACCTGACCTGACACACAAACAACCACCCCCTGACACCCCCACCACCTACAGAGATGGCTGGCCAGCCTCCCCATTGTTCCCTATGATGGGAACCAACTGCACAACAAAGAATAAAACACGAACAACACAAAATACAGTTTTTAAAAAATTATTTTCTCCCTTTTAAAGTACAAGTAGGCAAAGCATTATGACACATTACACCAGCAGTCCCCCACACAGAAAAATAACACAACTCTCACTTAACATCAGAGAATCACAAAAACACAATTCCTGTCAAAAACACTTTATTTCTTTAACTGCTTTAGGTTACACAGTAGGAGGGCATAACAGGGCATGATAGAAGTGTACTACACAAAATAATACAATCCACTTCACCGTTTTTGACAGCAATTGTGTTTGGGTGATTACCTGATGTGAAGTGAGTTGTGTTATTTTTGTGTAGTACACTGCTTTCATGCCCTGTTGTGCCTTCCTACTGTGTAACCTAAAGCAGTTAAAGAAATAAAGTGCTTTTGACAGCAATTTTTTGGGGTGATTCTTTAATGTGAAGTGAGTTGTGTTATTTTTGTGTAAGATACTGCTGCCATGCCCTTTGGTGTGCCCCCCTGCTGTGTAACCTAAAGCTGTTCAAGAAATAAAGTGTTTTTGACAGGAATTGTTTTTGTGATTCTCTGATGTTAAGTGAGTTGTGTTATTTTTGTGAGGTGGAATGCTGGAATGCCCTTTGGTGTGAAAGTGTTTTCGACAGGAATTGTGTTTTTGTGATTCTCTGATGTTAAGTGAGTTGTGTTAATTTTTCTGTGTGGGGGACTGCTGGTGTAATGTGTCATAATGCTTTGCCTACTTGTACTTTGAAAGGGAGAAAATATTTTTTTTTAAACTTTATTTTGTGCTGTTCGTGTTTTATTCTTTGTTGTGCAGTTGGTTCCCATCATAGGGAACAATGGGGCAGGCTGGCCAGCCTTCTCTGTAGGTGGTGGGGGTGTCAGGGGGTGGTTGTCTGTGTGTCAGGTGCTCTTTCCCAGGGACAAGTTGGCACTCAGAAGTGTGCCCACCATTGTGGCACCCCTGGGCTGTGCGGAATTGCCCTGGGAAAGAGAGTTTGGAAGTTCCCAGCATAGGGAACAAAGGGGGAGGGCTGGTCAGCCTGTTCCTGGGGTTATGGGTGTGGGGAGCTGGGGGTGGGTTTGGGTCACTGAGGGGCTAATGTGGGGATTTGGGTCTGTGTATGGCAGCTGGGGGGGAATTGGGTTTGTGTGGGGCAGTGGGGGTGGGCTTTGGGGGCTGAGAGCACCTACTTGGGGAGGCCATGAGATGGCCCCCCCAAGTGGGAGCAGGCTGAGCCTTGGTGGGGGGTGGGAGTAGAGGTGGGAGAAGGGCCCCAGAGGGTTGGGGGGCATTTTGCATGCTAAATGCCGCCCCTGGCAAGACAAGCTTCCCCAGGTGGAATTGGTGGAGAACAGAGCACCTACTTGGGGAGGCCATGAAATGGCAGGCTGAGCCTTGGTGGGGGTGGGAGGAAAGGTGGGAGAAGGGCCCCTGAGGGTAGGGGGGCATTTTGCATGCAAAATGCCACCCCTGGCAAGACAAGCCTCCCCCAGCTGTAAGTGGTAGAGAACAGAGCACCTACTTGGGGAGGCCATGAAATGCCCCCCTCCCAAGTGGGAGCAGGCTGAGCCTTGGTGGGGGGTGGGAGGAAAGGTGGGAGAAGGCCCCCTGAGGGTTGGGGGGCATTTTGCATGCAAAATGCCACCCCTGGCAAAGGAAGCCTGCCTCTTCATTTTTTCCCCATAGGAAAAAATGAATGAAGATCAGCAGCAGCAACCTAAAGCTATGCCCTTTTATAGGCGAGGATAGGGGGACCTGGTTTGGGGGGACATAACATGCCCCCCAAAGTCCAATCGGTCTGAAACTTGGGGGGTTGTTAGAGGGGAGTTAGAGGAAGGCCCCCACCAATTTTGGGTTGATTCAGTGGGAAAATGATTTTCCCATTGAAAAAGCTTTCCCGAATCATCCCGAATCATCCCGAATCATCATTCCCGAATTGGCTTGGCGATTCGGGATTTGGCTATTCCCGAATCGGCTTCTTGATTCGAGTATACCCGAATCGGGAAAGCTGAATCGAGGTGCCTTTGCACACCCCTAGTCAGGAGAGATCTGAATGTTGCACTCTTGTTGCCATTTATTTTGATAAGCATATAGCTTTGGGTTTTGAAGGCTCATGATAGTTTTATAGATTTTTGAGATCAGTCCTCTCCTTTGGTGATTGTTAGTTTCCAAAAGGTCTTCAAATTGAGTTTTTGGTTTTGACATGATGTCTTTTAAGTGTATTTTATTTGTCATATTTGTCAGTTGTAAATAAGAGAACCATGGGATGGTATCGTTTAGTTTCAATTCCAGTTCATTTTTTGTTAGAATTCCCTTTTGAGATGATATGTCACAAAGTTTTACACCAGATAGAAATTTCCAGTGTTTACAGTTAATCATGTTAGAGCCTGGTGGGAACCAATTTTGCATAAGTATGGTTGAATGTCGTGATATTGTTGGAGTTAATTTGGGTTTGTAATGGTCCCATATTTTGAGCAAATTTGCCCAGAATATATTGCTTACAATTTGGGTTGGTCTGAGGTGATGCTTACACCATAATATCTCCTGTATTGGGATTGAAAAGTGTAGTGGGTCTAAAAATTGTGACCATAATGTTTCTTCAGTAGTTCTCAATATCTGTACTATTGTTGAGAGATAAGTTGAATGTGTGTAAAGTTCGACATCAGGGTAGTTAAAGCCTCCATTATTTGGACTTCGACGTAAGATATGGAATGCTATCCTAGGTTTTTGTAGCTCCATAAAAACTTATTAAAAATTGATTGCCACTGTTTCATCAGTTTATGCGGTATCAATATCGAAATAGTGCAAAACAAAAATGTTAATTTGAGAAGTAAGAAGTTCTTGATCAGGTGGAATCTAGAGTACCAACCATGCTGTTGTTTGTTCCATGCTAAAATGTCTTTTTTTATATCTTGGATTGATTGCAAGTGATTATATTTTATTAGGTGGGTCAAATTAGATGAAATATTAATGCCTAGGTAAGGAAGATAATTATTTACCCATTGAAAATTGTATTTTGAAGAGATATTATTTTTTGCTGATTGTGAGCGATTGATTGACATTAATATTGATTTTTGTATGTTAACTTTCAGTCGAGATATCTGGGTAAATTTGTCAAGGGTAGCTTCTAAGTATTTTAGTGAGGTTTCTGGATTTGTCATATAGATAAGCATGTCGTCAGCGAACATGCTTAACTTATAAGTTTTAGAAGCGATTTTCATTCCGTGAATTTGTGTGTTGCAGCGAATTTCATTGGCCAAGGGTTCTATTGCTAATGCAAATAGAAGTGGTGACAGAGGACACCCTTGTCTAGTACCCCTAGTGAGATTTATTTCTGTTGATGTTATGTTATTTATTTGAACTTTTGCTTTGGCTTGTGAGTATATTGCTTGCAGGGCTTGACATATTTTAGATCCGAAGTTCATATGCTGTAGTAAAGAGTGCAAGTATGATGTTTCAAGTGTGTCGAATGCTTTTTCAATATCTAATGATGCTAGCAACAATTCTGATTTCTGTGATTTACTCAAGGAAATAATGTGTAGAGTTTTATGTATGTTGTTAGTTATGTCCCTTCCTGGGACAAAGCCGGATTGGTCCTGATGAATGTAATGCTTAATTATAGAGTTTAATCTATGGGTTATTATAGAGGTGAAAATTTTATAGACCTGATTGAGGAGTGAAATAGGGCGGTATGATGCTGGATTGAGGTGGTTTTTGCCAGGTTTTGGTATAACTATTATGTTTGCTTCTTTCCATGTGGGGGGTTGTTTTCCTGTGTTTAGTAGAAGATTGCATGCGTCTGCCAATGGTTGGACTATAATTGTGCTGAATTTTTTGTAGAACTCTGGCGGAAAGCCATCAGGTCCTGCTGATTTGTTATTTTTCAAATTTTTTATCACAGTTTGTACTTCTGTGTTTGTGATTGGACTGTTTAGCAACTGTTTATGTTCCTCTTTTAATTGTTTAATATGCTTTGAAGTGGATAAAAAATTGCTTATTTTATCTGCTGTTGGGTTAGTTGAAGTATACAACATATTATAAAACTCCTTAAAACAGTTGGTAATATCTGTTGATTTGTATAATGTTTTGCCATTTTTAACTTGAATAGCATTTATTATTCTAGATGCTCTTTTTTCTTTTATTTTCCAGGATAGTAATCTTAATTGTCTTGGTGAGTGAAACCAGTATTTCTGTTTTAAATATAATAAATTTGTTTGAATTTGGTTGGTTTCTAAAGATTCCAACAATTTGCGTTCGTTTAGTAATTTACGGTAAATTTTATTACTGCCTTTTTTTGGTGTTGTTTCTCTAATAAAGAAATAGTTTCCAATATTGACTTTTTTTTGCAATTGTTTAGTTTTATTAACTTGGGCTGAGATTGAAATTAGTTGTCCTCTTAATACTGCTTTTAATGCGTCCAATCTAAAATGGGGCAATATTTCTGGTGAGTCATTGTCTTTGAGATAGTTTGTGATAGCCTGTTCTATGAGTTTAGAGGTGTTAGGATTTTGTAGAAGAAACTTGTTGAAACTCCAGTGCCGTTCAAACGTATCTGGTGATTGTATGGTTAGTGTGCAAGAGACCCAAGCATGGTCTGAGTTTGTAAAGTTGCCTATTTGAGAGCTGATAACCTTGCTTCTTATATTGTCTGTTGTTAAGATGTAGATTCTGGTGTATGTTTTATGTCTAGATGAGTAGTAAGTGTAGTCTTTTTCATTTAAGTGCATTAAATGCCACATATCAATTAAATGAAATTTTTTTCAAAATTGTTGGTAGTTCCGTGTCTAGTTTTTTTCCATGTTTTTGGGGAATGTGAGATGTTTTGTCTAGCTTATAGTTGCATATGTAGTTAAGATCTCCCCCAATTATAGTTTCACCCTCTTGAAAATTGTTTAGTTTGTTCAAACACTCATTCAGAAACTCTAGTTGGTTAGAATTTGGGGCATATATTGATCCCAGGGTAATTAATTGGTTGTCAATGATGCCTTTTATAAATATGTATCTCCCTTTAGGGTCTATTAGAGAGGATTTGTGTTGGTAATTGGTTGACTTAGATATTAGTATTGATACCCCTCTAGATTTTGAAGAGTCTTTCGCATTATACTGCTGCTGTATCCATTTTGCCTTTAGTACTGTATTTCTGGAGGAGTGGAGATGTGTTTCTTGGAGAAGGGCAATGTTTGTTTTTTGTTGGACCAAATCATTCAAAATTTTCTTTCTTTTGATTACGTTATTGAGACCTCTCATGTTATAAGATATTATATTAATTTTTGATGGCATGTCTAAATTAGGGAAAGTGCAATGAGATTGTAATTGTAAATTTTGTAAATTTGAAAAGCTTGTAACTGGTCTTCTATTATTTTGGTATAAGTAAGTAAGTAAAGATCAATCTATTTCTAAGTATGTAATGTAGATAGTCAGTAGTGTAGAACAAGTTTTTACAACAAGATCTGTATAGGATATTGATTCAAAAGCTTATATTAACAAGCAAAGTCTGTAAATATTATCAATTAACAAATACTAGCAAATAGCTTCAGTAGTAAGCTATTAACAATCGATAATGCAAATAACAATATTTATTTAGCTAAGTCTAACAAGTATTAGGATCTTGAAATGTTTGCTTATGATTAAGGCTGTGTATTGCTCTAATTAGCAGTATTATATTTTACTAATATTGACCAAGATCCCTTTGTATATATACTACCAGCTTAACCTTCAAACAACTACTTGCAATGATCAAAACCAACGATCAGTAGTAAATGATTAGATGTATATAATATTGTTTTTCCTAAAAACTACCTAATAATAACCAACCTTCTTTCTTTCTTCTTTTTTTTATTAAATTCTTTTTTAAAAAATATTTTTGGATATATATATATATATATATATATATATATATATATATATATATGTTAATTTTACATATACACACATATATATATTTATTTTTATATTGTCTAAGAATAAAAATGAATTGTCACTATAGCTATATATGAAATAAGAGAAAACCCATTTTTCAATAAGGTTTCACTGTCAACAATAAACAGATATTAACACTTAATCAAATTTGTATACTTTTTGTGTCTGATAATTCTTATTGTCAGATATTAACTTCCCACCCCTCCCACTACCCACCTCCCTCTCCTTTTCCCTAAAAGTAATCCCCTCAATAAACTTATTCCCTACTTATAGCTTAAACTTTTATTGTAAAGATTAAATATTCAATTTTAAAGTAAATATTTTTTCCTTATAACTAAACCAGTTATAAACTTTAACTATGCTATTCCAACTCCGTGTTAATAGTCACACACCAACTGTTGGTACTATACCAAACTAATCAAGTGGAGTTGAAATTGCTGAATTGGAATTCATATGCAAATTTGACTCTGTCAAGCTGGGACTGAATAGAGACTATGAATGGTTATCACATTATCACAGGTAACAGATTTCCTTTACAGCGGCGTGGTCTGGGGGAGCCCAGTGGCGCCTGGTGTGGGCTTTCGGGGATCACAGTTCTCTTTGTCAGATGAATCTGGCAGGGAGAGCTGTGGTTATCGAAGGCTTATACTACATAGGAATTGGATGCTTTTACTGCTGCAAACTAACACGGCAAACTGACTCCACACCAAAAGGAGATGTTTACGTTTACTAGCAAAGGAATGTTTTGGTTGCCTCCCCGCTAATTGCATCCTGTCCCCTTCTGATATATGTACCCTTCTCTCCCCTCTCCACCCTCCTCTTCTGTATTTGACCAGTTTGTATCATGCATCTGATGAAGAGAACTTGATTCTCGAAAGCTTATGCTACAATAAAATTGGTTAGTCTTAAAGGTGCTACTGGACTCTTTTTGATTTTGCTACTACAGACTAACACGGCTAACTCCTCTGGAACTTACTGTGTGTTAAACAATTTTAAAAGTAATCACTTACTGCAGAGAGCTAAATTTAGGAGATCCCCATCCTCCCCTTCCCCCAACCCTGGCTACAATTGCATGCATATAATGTGGTAAAATTCAAAATGTTTCTAATAATGCTTAATGTACATAATACAAATCCTCTTCAGTTATTTCTGACAGGGATTTTACTCCCTTTGCTGGGTGAGAATTCCTGTGGCATCTTCCTTTTCTGCGACGTCTGGTCAATCTCCATTTCATAATTTAAGTTTATATTTCTTAGAAGGGAGAGTCCTGAATCTGGGTCAGTCACGATATATTGTCTACCTTGGTATTGGACTGAAAGTTTGGTGTAATTTAGCCATCTGTACTGGATTTTAGCTTGCTTCAAGAGTTCTGTTGTTTCCTTAAGCTCTTTTCTTTTGTTTAAGATTTCTCCAGGCAGATCTGTAAAGACTTGTATGGGGGTATTATTGAGGAGAATTGAGCCTCTGCTTCTTGCTTCCAACAATATTTTCTTACGAGATCTTTGATTAGCAAACTCTGCTAAAATATCTCTTGGCTTTGCTCTTTGTTTTTTAGAGCCTACACGATAGGCTTTAATGATCAGTGGAGCTACCCCTTCTTCCAGATCAAGTGCTTTTGCAAGCCATGAGGTCAGCCATGCAATTAAGTCTTCATTAAAGGTTAAAGTCTCATCAATCCCACGGAATCTGAGGTTCCTCTGTCATGTGCTTAATTCAAGTGGAAGAACTTTTTCTTGGAGAATTTTGCTCTCATTTTGCATTTCTTTTATAGTGCAATGTGCTGAGTTGCTAAGCTCCAGCACAGCCTCTGCTTTTTGGTTAGTGCTTAGTAAGTTCAGTTTAATATCAGATAGCTGCTCATTAATTGGTTTCAGAAGTGCTGTAATCTCATTAAGCATGCTGATTTGTAGGGCTTTTAATTGCGGGGAAAGCTCTGGCACAGAGAGAGGATTTTCAGTGCTAGCGTCTGCAATCGCTCCGTCCGCCATTTTGGCACTAATCCCTCCAGCCAGATCTTGTGATGCTGTTTGACTCAGAGGTATAAAAAATTCCTGCAGCTTTTTAGCTGCTTTGCACACTGGTTTTTTTCCCCGAGTCTTGTTTGCCCATTTTCTGAGTTTTAAATGAACATTTTGCTGCTTACTGCCAGGGTTGTCGGCTGGGGAGGATCGGAGCTCTCTAAAATGCGCCCGACTCCATAGCTGCCGACGCCATGCCCTTTGTGTTCCCCACTTTCAATGTGAGTTCCCCACAGTGTGACACTGTGACACTGAGAGATCTCTTTCAGTGCTACACCTCTGAAGATGCCAGTCGCAGCTGCTGGTGAAACGTCAGGAACTACAATGCCAAGACCATGGCCATGCAGCCTGGAAAATCCACAACAACCATCGTTCTCCGGCCATGAAAGCCTTCGACAATATAGCCCTTCTCAATGTCTAGTGTACAAAGTCCACAAAGTTCAGTCTTTCACGTAGACTTTGAAACTTCTCTTTGGCAAGTGGCTTGGTGAGAATGTCTGCTATCATTTCTTCTGTAGGACAGTACTGTAACTCAACAAGCCCTTCTTGCATATTTCTCACAATGTGACTCTTTATGTCAATATGCTTGGTTCTTGATCCAATTCTTTCTGTATTTGCAAGTTTTATGCATGATTGATTATCTTCAAAAAGTTGTATAGGTTTGGGTTCATCTATCCCAAAGTCTTCTAATAGTTGTAGAATCCACTTGAGTTCGTGGCATGCTTCTGCTGCCGATATATATTCAGCTTCTGTAGTTGATGCCACTACAAGGTTTTGCTTTCTGCTTGTCCAACTGATTGCTCCTCCACCGTAGAGGGACACTCGTCCACTTGTAGGCTTTCTGTCTGTAGTGTCTTCTGCCCAGTCAGCATCCATGAATTCCACTAGTCTGGGACTGTCGCTTGCTGGTAACTTGAGTTTCAGTTCTGCAGTACCTCTTAGGTATCTTGCCAGTCCACTTGCCAGTCTGCTTGCCAGTCATTCACACTTGGTGATGCACTTTTCCTGCACAGTATTCCAACTGCTACTGCTATGTCAGGTCTGGTTACTGTACTCACGTAGAGCAGTTTTCCAATTGCTTCTCTGTACACTTTGATGTTTCTCAGAGGTTCATTGCTTCCATCTTGCTTCAGGATATCTGTTTCCATTGGAGTACATGTTGGTTTTCCATCTTTCATATTCATGTAGTCTAGGAAGTCCACAATCTTTTGCTTTTGATTGAGAAGATAGCTTCCATCTTCTTCTCGCTCTATCTGGACGCCAAGGTAAAAGCTGACATTTCCAAGACACTTTACCTCAACCTCTTGGTTCAGATGCTGAATTATTTCATCACAATCTTGTTGATTTTCATAACAAAGGAGAAGATAATCAACAAATTAGAATAAAAGTCCATTTGTTGTCTTTCTTTCTTGAGTACAGACAGCGTTCTGCCTCGCCTTGCCTAAATCCTTCTTTGATGAGCATTTGGTTCAATTTCTGGTTCCAGGCCCTTGCAGCCTGTTTTAGTCCATAAATGCTCTTCTGCAGTTTGCATACAAGTCCTCTGTCTTTGAACTGTTCAAATCCAGGAGGCTGTGTCATATACTCATCTTCTTTCAGCTCTCCATGTAGAAAAGCAGTCTTCACATCCAGATGCTCCACATGCATCTTCCTTGCGGCTGCTATGCTCAGTAGTGTTCTTACTGAAGTGTGTTTCACTACTGGAGCAAAGGTTTCATCATAGTCTTCTTGATACTTCTGGGAATATCCCTTTGCAACTAGTCTTGCTTTGTACTTCTGTACTTCTCCATCTGCATCAAGTTTGGTTTTGAAGATCCATTTGCATCCTACCGTCCTCTTTCCAGGTGGTAGTTCTGTGAGAATCCATGTCTTGTTCTAGATCAGAGAGTCAATTTCTTGTTTTGCAGCTTTTCTCCATTTCTCTGCTTCTCTTGATGGCATTCCTTCTATGTCTTCCCAGCTAGAAGGTTCTGGTACAGCTTCTGTTTGTGCCAGGTAGGAAAATTTCATTGGTGGAACTCCTTTGTTTGTTCTGGCTGAGCGTTTGATACTTGGCTCTGCTTCCCCTTCTTTTTCTGTGGGCTCTGCAGGTGTCTCATGTGTCTCAGTCAGGTCCCAGAGTTGCACAAACTCTGGCTGCTGTGCTGCATCAGCTTCTCTTGGTGTAGATTCTCTGGTGTCTGGCTTGCTTACCTTCTCTCTTTCATCAATGTATACCACATTATGAATCTTCACCGTGTCTTTCTCTGGGTTGAGGATTTGGTATCCTTTACATCCCAGTGCATATCAAACAAATATGCCTTCTTCTGTTCTGAGATCCATCTTAGACCACTTTTCCTTTGGAACATAAGTGTAGGCCTTTGATCCAAACACTCTTAGATGCCTTACGTTGGGCTTGCGGTTGTACCACAGTTCAAATGGTGTGCTGCTTGCACCCTTTGTAGGCAGCATGTTCTGCAAATGGGTAGTAGTGTCGACAGCTTCTCCCTAATACTTTTGAGGTAGCTCTGCTTCTTGGAGCATACTTCTGCACATTTCTGTGAGAGAACGATTTTTCCTCTCCGCGATCCCATTGAGTTCGGGCGTGTAGGGCACGGTCAGGTGATGCTCTATTCCTTCAGCTGCTAGGAAGCTTGTCATCGCCTTCCCCATGTACTCGCCTCCATTGTCTGTGCGGATAGCCATTGGTTTTCTCTGGAATCTGTTCTGTACCATTGCTAAGTAGATCTTGAATTTTTCCAGTACTTGGCTCTTCTCTCTGAGCAGATAAGTTACAGTAAATCTTGAAAAATCATCAGTAAAAGTCAGAATGTACTTACTTCCACTGGGTGTTTCGGTTCCCATTGGTCCAGAAACATCACTGTGAATTAGGTCTAGTGGTCTTGTGGTTTGCTTCTCACTCTGCTTGGTGAAAGAAGGTCTTGTGCCTTTGGCTTGAATACAGCAAACACATTTCTCTGCATCAGGACATTTTCTTGTTTGCAAATCATTAGTCAGATTCTGCCTTTCAAGCTGGTATATGTAATCTATGTTAGCATGGCCAAACCTTCTATGTAAAAGCTGAGAACAGTTCTTGTGATTGCATCCTTTAACTAGATTCACTCTCCTTTCAGAGCAATCAAGCATATACAGTCCATCCTTTAATGTGCCTTATGCAATCAATTCACCTTCATTGCTAATAAAACATTTCTCTCCTTTGAACACAGTATTTATCCCCTTCTGAGCCACAGCTGAGACGGGTAAGAGATTGCTTTTCAGTTCGGGTATATAAAGGCTATCAATAATCTGCACTTCTGTAATTTGGCCACTAGGTAGCGTACAATATGCAGTTACATGGCCTTGCCCTTGAGCTATCAGGGCATGTCCGTTCACAGCGTGGAACCTTTCATGATGTGTATTCAATTCATCAAATAACTCTTTATCTTTACACAAACGATTGCTACATCCAGAATCAATTGTCCATTGGAATACACTTTCACCTTTTAGGACAACATTTAAACATTTCCTCTTTGATCTGCCATCATTAGGTCAGCTATTAGCATTAGGCGATAGGGCTTTATCTGCATTCCTAAATCCCTTTGTCTCTTTCCCTCGTGGCTGGAAACCGCTGTTGCTAGTCCATTGTGATTCAAAAAGTCATCAGTTTCCTTTTAGATGGCCCCTCTTCCCACAGAAACTGCAGGAGAAATCACTTCTTTAGCTAACTTTCAGGGCATGTTCATTGGACTGATTTTTATTAAACTGTTTGCTAAGTCTTTCTCTTCTAATTTTGCAAGCACATAATTCAGGCTTAAGTTTTCCTGCATTTCCAAAACATGCATGACATTTCCATAGGATTGAGGAAGGCTATTTAACAAAATTATTAACTAATCTTCATCCTCTATCTCCTTTCCAAGACCTCTTAATTTCTGTGATAATTCCATAAAATTTGAAATGTGCTCCCTTAGGTCTTGTTGAGGCTGCATTTGAATTCAATACAATTGTTTAATAAGCAGAACTTTTGTTTTAATTGATTCTTGCTTATTCATATTTGCAAGAGCTTCCCACATTTTGCCAGAAGTTGTCTTATGAATGACTCTTAACAGCTGTTTATCACTTAAAGCATTAATGATAATGGATCTTGCCTTGTTATCGTCTTTGACCCATTTGGCTTCTTTCTGCGGGTCCCTGGTAGGTTTCGAATTTTTCACCGCATCCCACACTTCTAGTTCAACAAGTTGAGCTTTGATCCTTTCCGACCAAATTTGGTAATTCTCATCACTCAATCGGTCAACATAGAACCCCTGCTGTGCTCCCTAGGAGTCTGCCATCTTTCCTCTATTGTCTGCCATACGATTGCTTTAGCCTGTGGCTGTCTGAGCTCTGGCAGAGTTAATTGTTCTCTCTAATTTCAGCATGCATGTGCCTAGGCCCTGGACCCTGTTAGCTGAGTGTAAACAGAGCAGAAGTTACACTGTGCTGATTAAAGAGGCAAAAAGTTTATTTGAGGAAATACATAATTGATAGTGAAGAGGGAGAGATAGGGACAGAGTCCTTGCTATCTGACTACTTCTTGTAGAGAGAATGAATAAGGCAGGAGAGAGAAGAAGCAGGATATTGCCCTGTTGAGCCCAATAGGAGACAAGACAAGGAAATGACCCCCAGGAAACAAGAGAGATGCTGCTCTCACTGTCCTAACTAAGTGATCCTTGCTGCCCCCTGCATAGAAGGCTCTTCTTCCTTTCTTGCTGCTGCAGTACACCAGTCATTGCAATTTCCAACAAATTCAAGGTATTGGCTATTACATACAAAGCCCTTCATGGCCTTGGCTCCTTTCACACACACATTCTGTGGGTGGCCTCCACTTTATGGAATGGCCTGCCTGAAGAGATAGGAAGGCTCATGCTCTCCTATCTCCCCCAAATTAAGCAAAACCAAATTACTCAAGGATGGCTTTCTTACCCAGGAAATAGGGCTGTGCTGGAAGGAAATGGATCAGAGAGATATGTTGGTGACTGTAGACTAAACTACTGTATACTGTAAATATGATCCTACTGGATAGTTCTTTGCTGTTTTATGTTTTATTCCAGCATTATTTTTTGTATAGTTTTCTTGTTCTGCAGCTCTGAATTGAATTTCTGCTTGCTTTCAAATTTCTGCTATTCCACCCTATTGTTTTGTTTATTGAATGTCTCAGCCGTTAATTATATTGAATTATATTGTGTAATATGCTTTGAGTCTTAGTAAGAAAGGCAGATTTTAAATAATGTAAATAAAATAAATAAATAAATAAATTCAAGAAGGATAGCGCCATCAAAGATGATTAGTCATGTTGAATTAGCGGAATCTCCATGTTCAGAGGCAATATACTTCGGAATACTAGTGGTTTGGGGCAACAACTTAAGGAGACTTTTTACCATTGTGCCCTCACTTGTGGGCCTTCTGGGACAACTGGATGGTCACTGTGGGAACCAGGATGCTCAACTAGAAAGAACTTTGATCTGATCCAGCCGAGCTTTTCTTATTTTCTTAAACATTCATTTCATTTGCCTTACTACCCAGAGCCAGATATAACTGAGTGAACTAAAAATATATTCTACTGACAGGCCAGCTTTAATGAACAGACAAAAATGCTAAGGAAACCTACACTGCTGAGTGTCATATACAGAAGTGCTTCGATACCTATCTGCTGAACAGAACCTGAAATTATTCCCCCTGAGGCAGTCATGGACTCCTACAGAAGTCTACTGAATTTATTTAATCTTCAATTGAGAAATGGTAGGTGCCTAAGGGCTTAACTATAAGTGTTATTTAAAGCAAGAATTTCAAAGGATCTATATGTTACAACCTAATATACTTTCCTTTCTCCAAGGCATCTGGGAGAAAAGTTTGGATAGAAAGAGATGAGGGTACGTTTCAGAAGCAGAAGACTAAACATTTTTGTGCACAGTTTTTTTTAAGTTAAGAGAAATAGTATTTTTATGCATGCACATTTTATTGGGATTTATGTGAGTTTCGAGTCTGTCAAAAATTAATACGTGTAATGAACTGTAATTCTCCTGACCAAAACAGCCACTTAATCTGGAAGACATGAGTCTCTGACCATTTTTTAAAAAACTCCTATGCTTTCATTCAGTGGATTCAAATAATTGGGCTCCGATATACCTACGGGGCTCTAGAAAGTAGTATTTGTTTAATATCATGCTGTAGGTGCACAGCTCGTACACAGAAAAGTAAATGGACTCACACTTGCACAAAGCTTTCTTCATACATTCCACTCCTTTAGAGCTTGCTACTATGTTTGCCTCCTTACATAAAAGTAAGTGGCTAGTGAATCACTTGCTCAAGAAGTATAAATAAATATGCATTGTAAGTGCAATATTTATGAACCCTTTTAAAATTTTAAAATGTTATTTTACAATGCCTAATTCTAGGATTGCAATATAGTCCTGGATCTTTTTTATGGAAGAACAGTGGCTATAACTTGCTTTTTCAAGTGTCTTTCTACAGACTGAAGTCAAGATACCATGAAGGATATATACTATATGGTTCTGTGAGCAATAATTATTTGGAGCTAGTTTAGATGGGGAATGACTGAGAGTTTCTCAAAATCTGCTGGTCTGTGAAAAATGCAAAAGAACATTTCATACACAGTAGAATCTCCTTTAATTACAGAGAAGTGAATTGGCTACTAAAAGGCAAGGAGTAGATCAAAACATTTAAGTAGTGAGGTGATTTTAGCAACCCAAACCAATCCAGTATAGGTTGAAACCTTGAAGTCGTTCATCAAGCCACTTTAGAGCACAAAATACCCAAGTTAGGAGAGAGTTAATCATAACAAATACTGCTACAATAAAAATCAAATCAGATCTACTTACTAATAATACAGATATTTCATGTACTACTATTCCTATTATGTTAAGTTAGAGTTACCACCACTGCCAGCTCCAGGTGGGAAATTCCTGGAGATTTAGGGGTGGAGCCTGGGGATGGAAGGACTTGGGGAGGGACTTCAGTGGGTATAATTCCATAGAGTCCACCCTCCAAAGCAGCCATTTTCTCCAGGGGAGCTGATCTCAGGGGCCTGGAGATCAGTTGAAATTCCAGGAGATCTTTTTGAAATAATACAGTTTCTTTTGTCCATGTGACTGAAACCAGGCATGATTTGGGAGATCTATAATTAAATCTCACCACATCTTAATAAGAACTTAAAAAGCCCTGCAGTATGTGTGTGTATTGAATTTGGACAGCAGCAAAGACAGGTGACTCAACTTTTGCTCCTTGGACCAATAGGTATACCAATTCTTATTTAGGTTAGAGATTCAAATACCACTCCTACCCCCAACTTGGTACAAGAAGTGCAATTTTTGAGTGCCATAACCAATTCTGGAAGGCTCAAAGGAACCATTGTTTTGTGTCAAACGTGCCCCCAACTTTGAACACTAACAGAGCCTCACTGGGAATTTCTGCTTCAGCAATAGGGTGCCAAGTTTTACCTTTCAGTTTCCTAACCTAGGGGAGATAGGAAGGTAGCTGAACCACGTAACTTTCTCAGGACTTAGAAGCAACCTCAAAAGTGTTCTAATTGGATTGATTACGTGGAGTTTGTGGAGGTAATCTGTTCTTCATAACCATTTCACTAGCTTTTCTCTCCTTCCAAAACTGCTATGACCTCTGCTAGGCAAAAATATAGATACCTGTCTGGTAACTGGCAGGTTTATCCTGTAGTATGTTTCTTACTGCCCTGTTTTCATTGATTTAGGTCTTCTGTTTCATTCTAGAAAATTTTAATCTTGACAAGAACTGCTTAAGTCCAGATTCTATGACCTGTACCATTAGCATTTCAAGCATTTCAGCCAGAGTCAGCTTTCACTCAAATGTTGCTCCTTCAATGCCCCATTTATTCCACTTTCAAATATCTGTTTTTGATTGCATTTGTAGCCCAACCATGTATGCGTCACTTTGATGCACAATTTGCATGCGTGATTTATACCTGTCATACAAGATGATATATGAGCATGCTTGGATCTGTAAATCTGTATTTATATATGACCCAAATAAGCAAATAAAAATGGATGTGTTTTCTCAAAGCTTATGGGATTTTTTAAAATTTAGAATAACTGAAATTAACTAACACAAAGAAATTGAACTGTGCATCAGCATTGGCTGAACCAGTGCTAAATAATGCTATATTAGGGGGAAACTTTGGAATATTGGATAGTTCAATAGATAGCATGTGACAGGTATGGCTTGATCCAGTCTTTCTCTCAAACACACACACAACAGACCACCTTGATTTTACCATGTGTGGCTTTTTCCTGAAGGTATAGACATGGTAGAAGAAGCCTTGCTAGCAGAATATTTCCTTCTATGCCTCTTTTAAAGTTATCAGAGCCTTTATGCAGGGAGCTTGAGTTGAAGATGAGTTTGGAAAGTCTCTATTATGATGAAGTTGTAGACATGCTTTTCAAAAGCCAATTTTAAAAAGTAGGGCTCTCAGAGACCCCATTGTTGTCCATCTTAGGGGGTGTTGGCAGCAGAAAGACTTACTCCTCAAAGCATATATTCTGTGCTAGGGTTCTGGGTGGGTGGAGTGGGGGGAGTAGTAGTAGTCCAGTACTGAATCTGATTTAATTACAAGTAGATTCATCTGTAACCTCAAACTTCAAAGGAGATTTAACATTAATGAGAAAGATGACATGTTCTAATACACAGAATGAACAAATGTTAATGAATAGCCATGGTTTCATGCATAGCTTCCACTAGAGTTACAGATTTTTTTTTAACAGCCCTTGGTTCTGTGCTTTAATGGGAGCTAGATTTACAGGCATTAGCAGGTGCTGCTGCTAATCACACTGCTGTTTACTTCTTTTTTCATTTACTGATTTCTCTTATCAAACTGCTAAATAATTCAGACTTTCTTCTTTTTTTTTTTGCTGGTTGAATGGTGGGACTATGGCTGATATTTCATTTTTGCAATAAGAGGGCATGAACACAATATGAGGTCCTGGCTTTTATATAAGGTCTTCCCTTGTTGATCATTCCTGGATATCTGAAACCTATTTTCTACCTTTTTTTAATCCATCTGTGCACCACTATTCATTAATGCCATCCCTGAACTAGTCCATCAAGAAGGCACCAACAAGGCTCTAATCCTAAATGGCTGGTTCCCACTGGAAAATGCATAGCTTTCCAAAAGACCTAATCAACATGAGCATAATCACAGGCATCAAAGGCTGTGTGCTGTTCTCCCAGCTGGTCCATCCTTCTAAAATTCTTCTAACCAACTTTAAAATTTCCTGTATGATAAGTAAGATTGTTAGCCTTGATGTAGCAAAAATCACCATTGTATCAATGGCATGACATCATTTCCAGGGCCATTTTGCAGGAGAAGGAGAGAATACAAGGCTCCTCCCACCAACCTGCCTTCTTATGCACAACTACTGGGCAGCTAGTGAGAGAGGGCATCTCTTTACTTCTACTAATTTTTATTTTTGTCCATTAATTGCCTTTTGAAACATAAGTGATACAAGGATAATAAATAAATATCTGAGCCCTCTGGTAAGAGCTCCCATATGTGATTTCCAGTTATTTTTTTTAAAAGCTGTTCTCATTTAGAAATTAAGTACTCAATCCAAGTCTAAAACTAGGGGTCTGCGTCACTGTTGACAGGTCTGTAACATGGCAGCCCAGCCTTCCTTGACTTAAGTGATTTTTAATTTGTGCAGGAAGGGAAATTCTGTGTCCTTCTGTGATCCATATATTCTGAAGAATCCAATGCTCTAAGTACAAGGTTAGACTCATCCTTCACAGAAACATTTATGTGAGTGGCAAATCAGAAAGTGGTCAATCACAAAGGCAGCTATAGAGTTGTTTTTCATCTCTAGTAACAGCAGGATGCTAATGGTAGAGTTAAGAAGACAAAAAAAAATCCATTGATTTGTTGACAGAGGCCTAGCAGCTGTCACAGTAAAACACGGTTCTCTTGCACTTAATCAATGTCAGCCTCCAACCAAATCGTTTTGTAGCCCAGATGAAAAGCAATCAAGAGGAACACCTTCATAAGCATGAAGCCTGCTAGATGGAGTTCAATGAAGTGTGTCGTTAAGCTTAGACACTTCAAGTGTGATACATGACCCGCAAGCTAATTGGAATCCTTTAACCCTTTCAAAGGTTGCAACAATTGTTGGCCTCCTTTTCTTAAAAAGCCAAAATTAGATTCATATCTCAGTCCATGATTTTTAAAAGATATCGCATGTCAGCTTTGATATGCAACCTTTACCCTCTCTGGAACAGCTAAACTATCATCATTAATTATGGCCTCTATCTCAGGAACTGAAGACATATGTTAACTGTATCCCCTCCTTGCTTCCACCACCTTTAGAATCAGCCTTTCATGATGTCTCTGAGAATATTTGCAGTACTAAAAGATGCCTTCATTAGCAGTTTTTAAAGCATCTTGGAGACGAGGGAATGTGCTGGAGTCAGGAAATCCCTTCCTGTATTGTTTCCAAAAATAAGTCAAAATAATGACATTATAGTCTAGTAATTTAATCAACATTTTTGCAAGCAATTGGCTTAATTTCACATCCTCCAGTTGTATATTGATCCAAACAGGGGCTGCAGCTGAGGGAGGGGTACAGGGGGCAGCTCACACTGATACTGACCAGTATCATTCACTGAACATTTCCAGTATTACAAATGAGTGTTGTTCATGTCAGATCTTGATTAATAAATTTCTAAGAGCTCAGCTCTCCCACTGGTCAGATCACTGATATTTGGTTAGGTAGTTAAAAAGTCTAAAAATTTTTTAGACTTTTAGATATTAGTTTGGTGGTGTGGTGAGGTGTGAGGTATGACATATTGCTTCATAAAATCCCCCAATGTTTGAAAATAACTGGACTGCAAAAAAGTTGTAGAGTTAGTATAATTCAAATGAGAGGGTAAACCAATAGAGGTCTCTAATCCAGGGAGTACAGTAACCTTCCAATAATATGGTTTATTCTGATGCCCCTTTGTGTTTTCTTGGGTAGCAAGAGGGGTTGGGACAAGAAGGGAGAATGAGTCAGCACTGATTATCAGAATCAGTTGGCATCAATGTTTTATCCTAACTGGAATTTTTATGTACAGCATTTCCACTTTTTGCCAATCACTAACTTTGGAAAGGATTGGATCCTATACATTCATATTTCCTAGTTGCCTAAGAAATATGCTATCTGGAGCAGCATACATGTTCGGCAGGCAGGGGAAATTGGAAAGAATTCCTTGAACAAGTAAATAGCCATGGCAGACAGTGCAGAAGTAGAGGCAAAAAGGCTTTGACTTGCTGGTCTTCATGTACTGCAAAGTATAGAAGGATATGCTTTGTTATTATCTACTGGCAGGCAGGCAGGGCTGTAAAGATGAGGGGAAGTCAGATACACAGGCTTTGCTACCAACCTAAACAACCCCACTCATGAGGGAGAAGCAAGGAGGAGTGTGTGTAAAGGGAAGAAGGTAGAAAGAGAGAAAGATTAAGAAGACATTTATACCTATCAATCCTGAGGTCAAATTGAGAGTCCAGGACTAATACACGGGTCTAGGTACTTGGGCATCAAGTAAATCCAAAAGGTATCAGGCAAGGTCCCAAGCAACCCACAAGACAAGGGTAAGGAAAAACTTCACTTGAGGAAAAAAATTCTGTCTCTGCTTGTATGAACATTTGTGCTTTTGGTAACTGATGCCAAGTATACTTGTTAAAAAACTACATGTTTGCACACAAATTCTAAATACCCCTAAGACGACACGAGATGGCACAACCTTGATATGAGGAACTGAATTATATTAGAGGTCTCAGTTTGACTGGTTATCTAGCTACATAATATGTAATGCAGTTTTGCTAGATGGTATCCTAAGTAACTTTTTAGAATTAAAAAAATGACAAAAGTTGAACTTCAAAGGCAAACATAAATAAGATGGATGGCTAATGAAGAGACACAAGTTGGAAGAATCATAAAAAGAGAGAGAAACCATTGGCAATCCTGCCCCACCTTCAAACCACTCCCTCCAGAATTCTGTAAGAATAATATCCGAGCGGTCCTTCCCCTCTCTGTTAGAATCGCTGCCTGAAGAGTCACAAGAGGGCTTTGTTTGGCAGCGGGCAGCTGCTATTTCTCCCAGGGTGTCCTGAGGGCTGCCTGCTCCCAGTGAGCTACTCTGGAAGCGGCAGCGTCGGTGAAGCTTCAGCCGCAGTGACAGCAGAAGAATCTGCAGCAGATCCTTTGACTGTCACTGAGGCTGAAGCTTCACCGATGTGGCCGCTTTCCCCAGAGCAGCTCCCCGAGAGCAGGCAGCCTGCAGGATGCTCTGGGATAAAGTAGCAGCTACCCACCCCCAAATGAAGCCCTCTTGTGGCTCTTCAGGCAGCAATTCTAATAGAAAGGGAAAGGACCACTCAGACTTTACTTCCCAGGTAAACTTGCAAGAAAAATCAAGTGTTCTCCACATGAAGAAAGTCACTTGTAATCACACTCAAAGTCACCTAAGTTTATCATCTCTCTCTGCCCCGCCTCTTAAGTAATTCTCACCTGTTCTCAACAGTCTATGCACTTAAAGCATATATAGATCTTACCATGCCCATCTGGTGGTTTTGGTCCCTCCCCTTTTGCTAATGATATCATCTTTTTCTGCATACTTCAGAAGTTTCCTGAATATGGGAAGGTCCCTGTCTTGTCAGTGGCTAGTTTGGTATCACTGGCCATTTTCACACTACATACCGGCCACGGAACATTGCACCAAGCTCCCAGAACGACAGCATCTTCCTGACGCTATATTGTGCAAGAACTGCCATTCTTGCACCAGGAAGATGCTGTTGTTCCGGGAGCTTGGCGTGATGTTCCGTGGCCAGTAAGCAGTGTGAAAATGGCCACTGTTTCTTGACTGACAACAGCAGCAGCCAGTTCACATTGGCAGATACAGCAATCAGCATTCATTGTTGCCTTCTATCTCTTTTATGTTTACCTTTTAGGCATATTCTGTGTTGCTTGTCTGGTTTCTACATCTTACAGTAATATATCAACTAGTCAATAAGCAAAAGACAATATATTGCTATCTCTTTTTTGCTATGCTTCTCTTCCTCCCACCCACTCCTTTACTTCTTTCTCTTTTCCAATCCCCTTGCTTCTGGTTTACTTTAATCCTGATTGCCTTTCTTCCACCACAGGGTACCACACACATCTCTCCCTAAATATATGGTTCAACTGTCACAGCCAATGGAAATTGACATTTCCTACTTCTCAGGTTGGCGTATAGCTAATCAAAGCATCACACTACACTATTATCCTCTGTATTTTCATGGATTTCATGCTATTATGCAATCATGCTGTTTCAAATATGAATAAATATTTAAGCTTAAATGTCAGGCTTTTGAATATGAAACTCAAGTAACAAGGCATGAGATGCTCACTATTTATTTTGTGGTTAACAAAAGCAATAACAAAAAAGTCATCTGTGCTGTGCTCTGTAATGTATGCTTTAGAATATCCTGGATATCATTAAATGAAACCATGCAGGCTGTACAGGGATGTTACTATATATTAAGAAGACATTCTTACAGAGCTGCTATTATATGGAGGTCCAAAATAACACTCAGGATATTTCTGTATCTCTCTGCTTTGGCACACACAGACTCATAGTGCTATAAAGAACTAGCAGTGTTTTTCTATGTTGTATAATATTATTGATGTGTGAGTTTGCCCTTTGCGCAGGTCAAGATATTTAGGGCAGGTTTACAAATTAAAAAAAAACCACTATATATTCTTCCCATTATAAACTAATCTAGAATATTGTTTAATATTCCTGTTTAGTTCTATAATCCAGCAAGAAGAAAATTTCTATTATACCAGGATGGCATTCAAGAAGTTTTTATTCCTTCTATCACCAATCGTTTTGCTTTTATGCAAAAGTTAGGATACAAGTGTGGATTTGAGTTTTGATAGGTTCTAGAATGGCAGCAAATGAGTTACTGTGGGTGCTTAGTACATCTAAGTCTTTTGGGAGACCAGCAGTGATATCCTAAGTAGAGTTATACCCCTCTGAGCCCATTGGCTTCAGTGCAAAAGTGTAACTGCTTAGGGTGGCATTATAGCATACCTTTCAGACTTGCATTATGCCAGTGGATATGGTACTGTTCCTTCAACCATTATCAGCTTAAACTGATGCCCATTTTAGCAGTCTCAGTCCATTTTCAATATGTAGAGCAGGAAAGCATTTAAGTAAAATTGATAAAGGAGTGAGTAAACTTAAACAGAACTTATTCCTTGCCATGATTCAGAGGTCTTTTATATATATGGAAGCTGTGGCACCTCAAATGCTGACAGGGAGCGTACAATGGCTTATCTATTTGGGTAGTGTTGACTGTTCTATATTTTCATCTCCACTGGTTACAGAGAGCTGTCTCTAATGTCACACAATGCAAAACTCGTATTTGTTCCATATGAGATCTAGAATGACCACAGTGCCCTGTGTCAGGTTGCATGACCACAGTGCCCTGTGTCAGGTGGAACTCTCTGTCTGAGGAAACTAGGGCCTGGCAGGATTTGTTATCTTTCCGCCGGGCCTGCAAGATGGAGATGTTCCGCCAGGCATTTGGTGGGGGCTAGGCTGTCCTCTCACCAGCCATACCACTGAAGACCATCCACCACCCATGCAGGAGCTCATAAGTGTGATGCAGGGCATGATGCAAGAGCCAAGCCCTGTGTCTAAAATGCTGTATTTTAATATTTATATCTGCCAATTTTATTGTATTTGGAATAATGTTTTAATGTTTTTATAATGTTTTTATTGTTTTTAATCTTTATCGTATGTTGTTACACCGTATGTTGTTACACCGCCCTGAGCCTGTCTGATGGGGAGGGCGGTCTAGAAGTGTAATAAAATAAATAAATAAAATAAATATTTGGTTGTTGTGGATTTTCCGGGCTGTGCTGCCGTGGTCTTGGCATTGTAGTTCCTGACGTTTCGCCAGCAGCTGTGACTGGCATCTTCAGAGGTGTAGCACCGAAAGACAGGGATCTCTCAGTGTCAAACTGTGGAGGAGATGTTTGCAGGTGATTTAAATCTAGTCAGAAAGGTGGGTTGGGTTGTGTCATCCTGTAAGGGTTTCCCAGGGTGTGGAATGCTAATGGAGTGCTAATGCTTCACTGTATCCTGAGGAGGTTCTTTTGCATATGGATTGGTGCTTGATATGCTAATCTTCTCTGCAGGGCTATTGTGGGTTGTAGAGTCTTTTGGCCATTTCCACACACGTTGAATAATGCACTTTCAATGCACTTTCGCAATCCTTTTGAAGTGGATTTTTTGTTCCACACATGGAAAATCAGTTTCAAATGTTCACTAAAGAGTATTGAAAGTGGATTATCCAATGTGTGTGGAAGCAGCCTTTTGTTAGCCTGGTGTTTTTCAGAACTGGAAACCATGCTCTATTCATTCTTAAAGTCTCTTCTTTGTAAGAAGAATTGTAAGAGAATTCAACAGGAAAGAAGAGACTTTAAGAACGAATAGAGCATGGTTTCCAGTTCTGAAAAACACCAGGCTAACAAAAGACTCTACAACCCACAATAGCCCTGCAGAGAAGATTAGCATATCAAGCACCAATCTATATGCAAAAGAACTTCCTCAAGATACAGTGAAGCATTAGCACTCCATTAGCATTCCACACCCTGGGAAACCCTTACAGGATGACACAACCCAACCCACCTTTCTGACTAGATTTAAATCACCTGCAAACATCTCCTCCACAGTTTGACACTGAGAGATCCCTGTCTTTCGGTGCTACACCTCTGAAGCTGCCAGTCACAGCTGCTGGTGAAACGTCAGGAACCACAATGCCAAGACCACGGCAATACAGCCCGGAAAATCCACAATAACTATTGTTCTCCGGCCGTGAAAGCCTTCGACAAAATAAATATTTGGTGTTTCTGAAGGAGATTGTAAGAGAATTCCATAGGAAAAAAAACAAAGTTTTTTTTTTTAAAGATTACCCAGTCCAGCAGAGGAGAGCACACAGTATTACAGACATTCATCTGGATCCAAACTGGCCTGCATTAAACTGGATAGGTTGGTCTGGGGATGTGTATTCCCATCTGGGGCTACTAATCACAAGCAACAAAATATGAATATAGTGAAATTTAGACATTTAAAAATTATGCCCCCAACTAAACTAAACTAACATAATACTTACTTTCTAGCAAGACAGTCAGTAACTAACGTTGCCAGTGAAACAGGAACCAAAATTGCTATATAACTGCATGTGGAACTGGACAGGAAACATGAACAGGGAGGCTGTTTCAAAAATATGTCTTAAATCTCTCAAATCTTTGTGCAGAGCTCTTTCTCTTATTTGCAGAATAGCTTGAGAACTTGGAGGACCTGATCCTTCAAGGAGAAAAATGCTGTTTAATTTCAGCAGGGCCTTAGAATGAGGTTTAGCTATCAATATCTGTGTGGTGTTTCTAGGTGTGAAATATGGTATACTTCTGTTGACTAAGATCCTCCTGATTAGGTTTGTGTGGTTACACAGAGCCAAACAGCTATTCTGCCATACCAATATGATATGGTTTCAGCATTACTAATTCTGACAGCAAGCTTATAAGCATTGTTCAAAGATCTTGCCGTAAATATATTCATTAATTTACATTCCACCTCCCTATTTTATGCTTTGCATTTTAAAAAATAAGACATGTTAAACTCTAAAACGAATGGATTATAGAAGGAAAAAGAAATGCTTTCACTGCTGAAGTCAAGTCTATTTAGCTATCCATTTTTAAGAAGGCAAATACATTTCCTCTTATTATAAAGGGCAACAGGGTTGCCTTCAAACTCCATGTGTGTTTTGATCATGCTCAGTCCAAGGGGAGATTAAAACTTGTCACAAAAACCTGGAAGGATTATTATTTTAAAATATGCACTTACATTTAAAAGTTATTTATTATAACAAATGTATTCAGGTACTCAAAATCTTGCTTCTGCAAATCCATTGCCTGTCCTACTTCTCTCCTGAGCCCATAAACATTGAATGCTCAATAAAATCCTTACTTAGTTTGCATACTATTTAAAATTTAACTCCAAAAACACATCTTGCAGTAGATTCTTGATAAATGAAAACATTGATAACCCAATGTTAAGAATCAATCAATAATCTAGATTTCCTGACCCAAAATCTAGATGTGTTTGATGTCCACATTCCATACCTACCAAATTATCTTCTTAACTCCTTAAATATTGCATCCTTGTTAGACAAGTTTCCTTTGACTAAATAATTGCTTGTAACATTTTGTTTTTATTATACAAAAAGGCAACAGTGAATAGAGCAATGATAATTTAAGATTTTTTAAAATATGTTGCGAACCATCCATAGATTCTGGATGGTTCCGTGATGGGAAGCATTGCCATCATAATGCCATTCCTAATTTTTAACCTGTATTTGATTATCTGTGATTTAAACTCATTGCTCTGATTCTGTCGGGGATATGATGAACATTTTTTAAAAATATAAAATTTAACATTTTTGTTATTTTAGGTGACTAAGGATATAAAGGAGAACATTACTACAACCAGGGCTTTTTTTCAGCAGGAACGCGGGGGAACGGAGTTCTGGAACCTCTTGAAAATGGTCACATGGCTGGTGACCCCGCCCCCTGATCTACAGACAGGGGGGAGTTGAGATTGCCCTCCGTGCCGCTCGGCGGCGTGGAGGGCAATCTCAACTCCCCTCTGTCTGGAGATCAGGGGGCGGGGCCACCAGCCATGTGACCATTTTCTCTGAGGGCAACCCACTGAGTTCCACCACCTCTTTTCCCAGAAAAAAAGCCCTGACTACAACTATAGACAATGTCTAGCTGCTACCTTTATTTATTTATGTTAAATATTTATACCACCTATTTGATCATATTGTCTCCAAGGAAACTTAATACAATGCACAGTCCTTCTCTTTCTGTCTGCAGTATCTGAGCAAAAGTTTAAAAAAATATCAGAGAGGGGAGAAATAAACTCCTTGCAGCTGCTTGGTCTCTGACTAATAGGTGAGGTCAAGCTGGTCTTCTGTTTGCCAAAGTGTTCTCCCTAAGAGGAAGAGAGGGCCTTAGTGGGGGTGTTCAAATTGGTAATATGGTTTATGCTGTAATTGCTTAGCTATTCAATAATTACTACTTGATTTAATTACAAAAATGCACATTTGAATTAGCTAATGCACACTGTAAGCTAAGACAACATTCTTGATGAACCTAGGTTCAAGGCCTTTTGAAGGCACGAGTCATGAAAGTTTGAAACTGAAAGTTTCTTTCCACATCAGTCCAAATAAGATTAGTATTATCTATTTGAAAGGTTAAGATTATACCATTTCCTGTAATTTTTCTATTTCCTATTTATAAAAGAATTGCATCTTTAAATAATAAAATATAAAATGAGGTAGCCCAGAAATTTTTAGTGTTCAAGTACTCTAAAAAAATTACCACACTGAATTGGAATTTAGACATGCCCATCTCTTTATACTAATGTCCCTACATTTTGTCTTTAATGTGATAATGAAGCAGGATTTCCTGTAGAAGGACTTCACTGTTGCCGTTTATTTTTGATAATAAAAGCTATGTACCTTGAATCAAACTTGAATAATGTGTGTGCATCCTAAACAAAGCTGAAGTCAAGGGGCTTAAAAGGTTGTGACTAGAGATAGGCACGGACCAGGAAAATTCCAAACCGTGCGGTTCATGGTTCATTGTTTCACGAATCACGAACTTTCACGGACTTGCCCTGGTTCATGAACCAGTTCGTTCGGTTCATGAAAATATCACTTCCAGGTCAGCAGAAGATCTGTAGACAACCCATCCCCCCATTGCCTAGGAAACTGATTGATTGGAGCCAGGCTGTCTGCAGTAATGAACCAAATGAACCGGGCTAAAATTTGTCACAGTTCATAAGAAATGAGCTCCCACAAACTGCCAGTCCATGAACCATGAACCAACCCAGTTCATGACAAACTTCGGTTTGTGCCCGCCTCTAGTTATGACTCTTCTTAGGATTGCACTGTAAGAATCTTCACCAAATGACGTGTTCATAAGTCCTTCATCTGATCACTTTTTGTCATTCTTAGCATGCTGTTGATTGTCCTAATGCAAAGCTTCTAGATTCTTCTTTCCTTCTGCATGCTTAACAGTTCCGTGGAATATTTCTATGTCTTGAAGGCACAGTGTCAAGAAGTTTTGTTTTGCCAAGAATATAGCTTTAAATATGCCTCTAGCATTCTATAGCAGGCAAAGCTCATTGTGTTATGCTGAATTACTTTGTCCATGAGGCTAATGAGAACAAGTTCTAGTTGGAAGGATTCTTGTTTATAAAACTACATTTCTCAGCTTTTGGTTGTAAAGCCTAATGAAATGAATGTTTGATGGTATTGGTGCTTTCTATCAATTTTCACTAGTAATGTTGCAGTTCTAATCATACATCGTAGAAAGTACTGTTGAACTGCAAGTCTGCAGTTAATAATGAATGGTTATTGCTGTGTTGTTGCTCTTGAAGACACTGACATCTTCTGTCTTCTGTCTTCCTCACCCCTCTGCTCCTAGTTTAAATTATGTGTCATACAATGCAATCTGGATCAAAAGCCTGGCACATCTAAGAAAAGCCCACCAAACCAATGTCTCGACTTAGAATTTGGATCCAAATCAAAAAGTTTCTGTTCTTTGGCCATTAGTGCACCCCGCTAACTGCTGGGAAAGACCAATGCTCAAAAGATAGAGGAAAAGAGCACCTGCTTTCTCACGCTGGTTTATGTTTGCCATCTTGATAAAAATGCAAGGCAGCATATGCAGAAACTGTGAGGAAACACCATTCACATGGTAATTCTTTTGTATCTGAATAATTTCTTTTCAGGTGCCTGAATGAATACCAGGCTAGTGGGAGGATTTTGAACATCCCATTCCTTAAATTTGTTCATGGTTATGTTTAGCACCAAGTTGATTTTGAAGATCAAACACCACCTCTTTGTCTGGGTACTCACAAATAAAAGGTGGGCTCAGTGGTTCCAATCCAATTCAAGCAGGCCTGAATAATGCATGGTTAGATAACATGACCTCAAATTAAATTAATCAAAACCTGGATTTTGCTTCATCACAGGAAATGGTATTGTTGAAAAAAAATCGCATTATTTCCAGGCATGACTAATAACAAAACCAGAGCACTGGGAATTGAACTCTCTGACCCAGACAAAAAAACCTATACCACAAGCCAACACAAGCAACCAACCAAATTCCAAGCCGAGGTAGTTGCTCATGCTGTGGTGAATAGAACTGACCACATAGTTTGCACTATAGGTTGAGAGTGGCATGTGGCTTTGCCTTTAGATGTTCCTAATGTTATTAGGTGGTTTGTGGAAGCACCTTAGTTGGTTTTTACATCGTATTAGCCTTTCCACAAAGAAAAGTAGTCCAATTTTTTCCAGAATGGCTGGGCACCTGCAATATTCTTTGATTTAAACATATCTTTGACTACAGACAGCTGGAATGAATCTGGCCAGTTTGTTTATTTATTTATTTTAGATATGAGATGCATCTGTGCATATATGAAAAAACACTCACTATGGCTTGATCCAGAAATACTGATAAGATTTTTTATAAAGAAAAGAAAAGTCTCTATTCCTTCTGGAGGAATGAATTCTGTTTCTGTCCTATGCTAGAAAGGAAATAAGAATCCTATGACTGTGATCTGTTTTTAATATCTCTGTATCTGTTGAAATACTGATTCTTTCCACTGGTGAGGCAAACAGTTTTAACAATGGCAGTCTTCTGTATGGAGTGTAAATGGATACTATCTTCACATTTCATAGTAAAAGAGGTAAAAATAAATCAAAATCAGTCTTCACTGAACACCAAGTTCCATTGAGAGACAAAAAATGTGCCTTTTAAAAAAGTTTGAATTTCATCTTGGGCATTATGGTTTTGATTTCCACTTTCATTAAATCCTTAAACTTTTATAACTTCTTCCATACATTAGAGTAATGTAATCTTACTTATCTGATGGCATGTAGGAACACTTTTAATAATCAGTGGTTTGGATACATGGAAGTGCAGTTCAATCAACATGAAAATTGGCAAGGAGTTCAGGTAGTGTGAGATCATATGTTGTCATGCTTCAGGAAGAGTGGATGCTTAACACTGGGGATGGTTCTAACACAATGCAAGGCCATAGTTTATTTTAAGTATGTTTTGAGAAACCAGGAATCAGCTTGCAGATAATCCTTGTATTCTGGTTGGTCTCTCCAGTTCCTGCTGCCAGCGCCATTGCTCTTTCACTCACTGCCTCTAAAGGGAGCTGGCTGTTATCCCATACTGCTTTGCAGTATTCTACTCAAGACAAAGCCTTGCCATATCACCTTACTATTGACTGGCAGAAATATGATGACAGGGAAGTTTCTTTCAGCAATCTCCTTTCACTTTTGGCACTGAGCCACATACCCTAGTGAAAGAAATTGTCAACCTTGTATGTAAACCCTTCCTTCACCAAAAACTGAGGGAAAAAGCCTGCTACTGCCGATTTCAATGCACTCTGCTCTACACATAAAAGCAGCCAAGTGTCCCATCTCTGCTCAGCGCCATGCAAGATCCTTGCAGCCAATGGCTCCCCCACCTTCCACTTCTGATTCAAAGGTCCTGGCAAGGTAATCCCTTGCCACAAACACCACCCACCAAAACACATATTTTCGCTATTCAAAGTCCAATCTAAGTTCATTCAAGAGCCCATTCGCCTGCACCTGTTTCCTCTGTTCTATGCAATACACAGGGGAATTATATTGCCAGGTCAAGAAGATAAGAAATGACAGCTATTAATGGCTGTGGAGATAGGATGGATATACAAGGTGGGGAAGGGGATAAAATGTTCTGGGTGCTTCTCAAAAAGAAAGTCTCCTCTTTGTTTTTAGATATTGTGCAAGATGCACACTCTTCTGCTATTGCTAACAATCTTCTGCTATTGTTCAGCTCCAGTGACTTGCAAGTTTGCACTTAGTTTATTTTTGGGAAGGATAATATTTTTTTTTGGGGGGGGGTGCATGCATGCAAAAAACCCTTAAGCCTCAAGAGGTATTCCTGGGTGACAACTCTGTCAGGGCTTGTATGTGGTTAAAGTCTCCTTTAACAAATACTGGAATGGTTGGGGTGGTTTTGCAGAGAGAGCTGTTGTGTCTGTGCTGACTCATACTAATGTGTGTGTTGGGGGGGTACTCTGGGGGAAAGGCCAGTGCTGTACACTATGGATGCTACAAACCAGTGCATCACAATGCATTATGGGATGTAAATTAGCAGAATGCAAGCAAAACAACATCTATGCCATTTTTTAAAATGGAAGTTGTCCTGTTAAAAATTTCTTTTAAAAAAATTTTTTTTTACAGTCTTAGGAGTGGCATAGCATTACTATAGGTGAGTGGCATGCCCACTGACTGACCCTACCTTGGCTATGGCCCTGCTTGCCTTTCAATAAAGTTTTGTTCTATCATGTTCTCTTTGTCTTTTCTTGCACCCCACTAATCCTATAGTCTTGCAATATTTATGTTTTTTCTAAGTGAAATCTATACTAGTAACATTATCATTCCAGTAGAGATGTGTCATGTTTTAAAGTATTTGTTTACAAGATTTTATGAGTACACTAAAACTGTAGTGTGTGCACACAACAAATGCATGTTTTAAACTTGTTGCATGAAAGGGGTTTACATATAGAGAGCTAGGATGGGCTACAGCTGTCCACTGTATGTACACACAGAATGAAAGCCTTTGCCACTCTGTAATTATATACCTCTATTGTGATTTGTTTCTAATGCCAACAGTGAGTTTCATATAATTTAAGAAACATGCTTGAACATATGAAGCAGCCTTATTGAGTCAGACCCTTAGAGCCAAGCTACAAGTGACTTTTTTCACGTGGACAGCACTTGATCGTTTTCGCAAGTTTTCCTGGAAACTGAAGTCCCAGTGTCCTTCCCCTCTCTGTTAGAATTGCTGCTTGAAGAGCCAGAGAAAGCTGGTTGCAGCAGCAGATTTTGCAAATCATTCCTCCAGCCACAAGCCTGCTCTCAACGATCGTTTGGGGGCAGGCAGCTGCTACTTTCTCCCTGGGAAGGGGAAGGACACTGGGACTTCAGTTCCCAGAAAAACTTGCGAAAACGATCAAGTGTTCTACACGTGAAAAAAGTCATTTGTAGCTTGGCTCTTAGTCTACCAAGTTTTGACTGGCAGCAGCTTTCCAGGGTCTCAGGCAGAGATCTTTCACATCATCAATGATCTAATTCTTTTCTTTAAAAAAAGAAAAAGAAAAAAAATGGAGATATCAGGGATGGAACCCAGGACCTTTCCTGCTTTCTCATTTCTTTAGATGTCTAAACATGCTGATGCTAGAAAAAAAAGTGTGGTAAGTTTACCCCCTACCCCAGCTTATGATAGAAATTACTTCTAATTGAAACAGTTTCATAAGTTTTGTGGAGAAATATTTGATAGAGGTGAAATTTATATCCTGTCAAGTGGGAAAACCACAAGGACTCGCAAGGTACTTCCCATTTTTGCCTTCCCCATTGTTTCTTCTTTCCCTGAAAACTCCTATAGCCTCCCTGCTTTTCCTGCTTCCTTCTCTCCTCCCTACCCAACAGTCAACCTATCTCTCCCCCTACCTGTCTTTAGCTTTTCCCCTCCCCACTGAAAGCCTCTTCCTGGAAAAAGTCTGGCCAAGTTACATGATGCCAGCTGAGCCATGTCCAGTTGTGCAGTGGAAAACCTGCAAGAACTTGCGGGGCTACCTCGCTTTCCCCTGTATTGCCTCCCCACACTATTTCCTCTTTCACTTTTCCTGGCAGCTCCCATATCTTCACAGTTCCCTGTTTCCTTCTGTCCTTCTACCCACAACCAACCTTTTACCTGCCACTCATTTTCAACTACATTCATTATTTGTTTACATCATTTATATCCTGCCTTTCTCCACCATAGGGACTCAAAGCAGCTCACATCATTCTCCTCTACTATATTTTATCCTCACAACAATCCTCTGAGGTAGGTTAGGCTGAGACAAAGTGACTGGCCCAAGCTCACCCAGTGAGCTTCCATGGCAAAGTTGTAATTCAAACCTTGGTCTCCCAGATCCCAACCTGAAATTTTAATCACTAGACCAAACTGGATTCGGGGGTGGGGGTGGGGGTGGGGGTGCTGCTAAACAGTAGGAAGCAGCTGGGCCTGAATGAGTCCTGCAAGTCAGGTGGTAGCAAGGAATCCAGTGGTTGCTGCTGTGCCTGGCCCCAACAGGTCCTCTGTTAAAAATCAAAACAACCCTGGAAAGGGCCCTTCCCTTCCTCCTGCTTTTTAGTGACAGAAAAAAGGCTAGAATGCTAGCAATACTGTTCTGGTTGCCTAGCAATGGCTACTGAGGGCATCTATTTCTTAAAGCTATAGATGCTTCTTTTATCATTGGGGGAAGTTAACCCCCAATGTGTGTGTGTGTGTTTTAAGATTTCACATTTTTCTGCATATCTGGGACTTTTTACAAATTTATAGAAAGTTCTATCTTGTATGTCCACAGTTCCAGTCTCTAAAGTATGCACAGGTGGGACTACGTTGAGAATTAGATATGATGATAAAACATCCACTGAGACGAATGCATTTACCTCTATAATTCAATGACAGTCCAGAATAGAGAGGATTCCACTCCATGTTTCAGAGCTATCCTAAGCAGAATTATAACATTCTAAGTCAACTAAAGTCAATGGATTTAGAACCGTTTAACTCTTTTTTTTTAATCCAGCCTTTTGTTATTTATGAGCATCTGCATTTTCAGCTTATGAGACATGTCTAAGTGGTAGGATAATTATGTTTCACTGCTCTCTCTCAGTGAGGATTGCCCCTCACTGACTTTTCCTGCCTTTGGGGTGGAAACCAGTCCTGTGGTTTACTACAGAGCTGAATGACCTAAAGCATGCTGGAAAACGTCTAGGAAGATGCTGGTAAAAAACTAGCACAAAGTCAGATAAAGCATGCAATATATCCCATAGGAAGACCTATGAAGTGGCAGTGATAGAAGCAAAGAAACATTTTTCTTCAACCATTGCATCAGACAATTCATGACAATTCCAACTGTATCAACATCTTCTAATCTGCTTTTTCTAGGCAGAATCATAGACTCAATCATAGAGTTGGAAGGGGCCATACAGACCATCTAGTCCAACCCCCTGCCCAGTGAAAGATCATCTCCAGGCCTTCTTAGATAATTCTTGTGCTCTAGACAAGAGCACAAGAATTCTTGTGCTTTTCAATTTGATTTCAAGTTGTGCTATGGGATGAAGACAGCTATGGTTGCTTTAGTGGATGGCCTCCTTCTGAAGAGACAAAGGCCATGCTTCTTAGTTGCTTCTCCTAGGTCTGTCTGTAGCCTATGATACAGTAGATCATGCCATCCTGTTGAGGTGTTTGAACGTGTGATAGACTGCACTTTTTAAGAACCTGGAAGTGCTATACAAACAGCTGATGACTGGTTGCCAAGCAACCATAGCCCTCCCTGCAGGCATAGCTCAGAGGGAATCCGGGGGACACGCTGCATTGTTCCGTCTGCAGCCGAGAGCAGGCATTGCCTTGAGACATAAATGCCAGGACCAGTCTCCAAGACCCATCTCAGAATCCTATGTGACTTGGAAGAAAGAGGGTTAGGTATGGGCACCACTACCTAATTGTCCATGTGAAGGGAGCTGAGAGATTATCTAATTCCCTCCCCCACAATCCAACTGCCATGAGGATTGGAAAATTCTAGGCATATAAGGTCTATAATAAAACCTCTGTTCTGACTCGTCAATGGGCCACTGCTCCGCCCACCAGTGCCCCTAAACTAAACTCAGAAACCATTGGTCCCCAAGGCAGCAGAGGTGCCTGAAACTCCACTTCTAGGTGCCAACACCCTGGAGACAATGCACGGTGCCCTGCCAGTTGCTGGAGTTCCCATAAAGGAGGCCAGCTAGCAGCCGCCTGGCCCAGGTGCAGTAAACCTCCCATGTCTCATTCACTTGTCTCTCTCCTCATCCTTCTCCTCGGCTTCTCTGAAGAGATGGGTTAACCCCCAACATGCTGCTCCCTTTATTACTGTGCCCCTGGTGGACTAAGTCAAGTAATAACCCAGTGGCCAAACTGTGAAACCCAAAACTAAGACCCAAGATGATCCCACCCAGGAGTCTAATCATGGGAGCCTGGAGACCGTCTCCTGACCCAAGGATCCCCCACAGCCATGCTCCAGGGGCCGGTGGACTTACCTACCTTGTCAATCAGATCCACTGTCACCTCAACAGGACTGGATTACAGCAGCCTAGGCCAGCTCTGCTACCACCTGTCAATTTTGCTAATCTAGTAGAAAGATCAGATCATATCATAGACTTCTGCATCCTGTGTGACAGCTTTGCAGTTTTCTGTACGCCTCCCAGAAGATTCCCCACCTAGTCTCCTCTTCTGGGCCCTAGCCTTTCCTAGGCATCTAGATGTGGCAATAGGTCCATGATGCCTCCTCAAACTGAGAAGATAGGGAACATACCTCAGGGGTCTCCTGGTTCTGAGGTGCATACATGCACTCCCTTTCTTTAGGGTGACATTTGAATGGCTTTCTTTGGTGGCATTCCACCATGCCATTATGTCAACCCACAAAGCATGACACCTAGTAACTGTGATGAATGCCTTTAATATTGATTTGCCAATTAAAGAGTTTACTTCTGCTTTCCCCTTCTGACCTCTATTTCTTTGCATACCAGTTCTTGCTGAAGCAGATGCAATAACACAGTAAAGCAGATGCAACAACACAGCATTCCATTAGGTGGCACCTAACCCCCCCCCCATTTTTTAGGCCTACAAAGGCTACAAAATTGAGCTGAGAAAAGGGGGTGGTAACCAACCACCACCCTGGGACTGTAGATCCTTGCTAAGCTGGTAGCAATAATATGTGGAGCAATCTACCTTTCAGATGACTGTAAACCCCCCTTCCCTGCCTCAGCCAGGCCTTCACTGCTGCTGCTGCTGCTGTAAGTACTCTCTCCAAATAAAGTGAAAACAGTGAGGGGTAGGCCTAGATAGGCCAAAGGCTTGCAGACAAGATGAAAGTGATGTTGGTTGGGAAGGCATAGATATTGAAAAATATTCTGCTTCCCATTTGTGATGGGGTTCAGTTTGTTGGAAATTACCATGTCTGGTGTACAGCAGCAGCAAAGAAGGAAGGAAGATGGGAAGAAGAGTCTTCTACACAGGGGGCAGCAAGGATCCCTTAGTTAAGACAGTGAGGGCAGCATCTCTCTTGTTTCCTGGGGGTCATTTCCTTGTCTTGTCTCCTATTGGGCTAAACAGGGTAATATCCTGCTTCTTCTCTCTCCTCTCTCTCTCTTCTCTAAGATAGTCCGATAGTGAGCACCTATTTCTATCTCTCCCCTTTACTCTCAAGTATGTAGTTCCTAAATAAACTTTTTAACCTCTCTAATCAACATAGCATGACTTCACTGCACTTTATTTACCTACTCTGCCTATCACAGTTAATCCTTGCAGACTCAGTTAAGAGTCCAGCACTATAGCTATTGCTATAGTGAATACAAAATAAGTGAATACAATTTCAAAAATGCCTTTTACAAACTCAGTCTAGTCCAAAAGATGGTCCCCTACCTTGATTCAGCCAATTTAGCCATCTGGATCCACAGCACAGTAACATCGAGACTTTACGACTATAATGCACTCTACATAGGTCTCCCCTTGAAGTAAACTTGAAGAATCCAGTTGGTACAGAATGCCGCAGCACAAGTATTATAAGGAGTTGGCAGAACATGCATATTACTCCCATTCTGCAGCCACCCCATTGGCTTCCTATCAATTACTTGGCTCAATTCAAGGAATTGGCTATCACAAGCCCTTCATAGCCTTGGTCTCTCATATCCATGGGACCATTTTTCATCCTATGCTCTGCCACAGCAGCTTCACTTATTTGAACAGGGCCTTTTGCAGGTGTTACCCAGCAAATGGGCAAAATCTGCCTATTATCTGTGCATTCTCTGTAGTGGCCCCACAACTTATGGAACAGATTGCCTGAAGAGGTCCGGAAAGCTCCCACTCTCTTGGCTTTCTGCAAACTGTGGAAAACTGAATTATTTAGGAGTGCTTTCTTATACAGGTATTAGAGCTGTGCTCAAAGAAATGCATTGCTATAGGGTGAAGACCCATTAACTATACTATTGTATTCCATCTGTTGCTGTAATTATGCTCCTACTGGACAGTTCTGCATTTGTTTAATATGTTATATCAATCTGCTTGTGTTGTGTTGCATCATTTTTTTCCTGCAACATATCAGATTTCTGCTTGTTTTGTTTCATCATTGTTTTCCAGCTGTGAATCTGATTTCTGGTTTGTTTTCAAATTTCAGCTATCTTTATCCTATTATATTGGTTATAGAATGTCCCAGCCATTTATCATATCAACTTATTCTATGGTCATAGATCCAGAGGAGTTAGCCGTGTTAGTCTGTAGTAGCAAAATCAAAAAGAGTCCAGTAGCACCTTTAAGACTAACCAACTTTATTGTAGCATAAGCTTTCGAGAATCACAGTTCTCTTCGTCAGATGCATGGAGGGCAAGAAGAAACTGGCCAGATATATAAATAGGTGGTGAGGGGAGGGGGGAATAGATGCAAATTAGTTTGCTTCTGATGAGATCAGTTTGCTTCTGTTGATGAAATCCGTTACTTCTGATAATGAGATAACCATTCATAGTCTCTATTCAATCCCAGCCTGACTGAGTCAAATTTACATTTGAATTCCAATTCAGCAGCTTCCCGTTGGATTTTGTTTTTGAAAGGTTTCTGTTGAACTACAGTGACCTTTAAGTCCTTGATGGAATGTCCTGGTAGACTGAAGTGTTCTCCCACTGGTTTCTGGATGTTGCCATTTTTAATGTCAGATTTGTGTCCATTTATTCTTTTGCGCAGCCAACCTCTTACCAGGTCATCAAGCAATATTTTTACCTATAGTAAAGCCCCAATAATCATGTCACACATTTCCCAACATATTATTTCACCTCCAGAGACAGCTATCAAGTCATCATTTTTGGGAGCAAGATGTCAGTTTTGCCCCAGGATATGTTTTGTTCTCTAATTGGGCTGCCCTGCTTAGTGTATGCTTAGTGTGTTTTCTGAACCCATGTATGTACCCTCAGATATGTCTGAGCCCTCCCCTCTTCACTCTGTGAAGTGGTGGTCATCTTCTCTGTTGCTTCCTTGGAACCTTCCTCTTCAAGACTGCTAACTAGACCCACCCTTGAAACTGTTTTCCTATTTCCTCACTGTTTTCTTAGTTAGCTCTGTGTGTATGCTGTGTGCGTTTTCTGTATGCCTGCCTTTTATTTCTCTGTTAACAAAAAACCTTTCATGTTAGACATCTGCCTGTTTATTTGAGAATTCTCTAAGGGAACAATCTTGGTATATATTGGTGGAGATTCTGCAGTTACCCCCTCTCACTGTGTCTCCTTGAATGCTAATTCACCCAACTCACAAAGAGACCCCCCTCCATTTATGTTAACATAATCCACCTTGTCTCACTGAGAAAAGAGGACTATAAATAACATAAATGAATTAAAAAATAATATATGAGGATATGGGTTTTAGCAATTGAGGTACTGTGGTGAAAAGCAGCTCTCTGGCTCTGCATCCCCATACACATACTCAGAAAGAGATTATAAATATCACAGTCCTTGGTTTACAGTGGCTTAAGGCTTTACATGCCTTTTCTTTTATTATTTCTATTGTGTTTAGTATACATGTAGATTATTGCATTTTCAGTCTGGCCTGGCAAAAGCTTGTTTAAAAGCTGGTTGAGTAAGATTTCCTAAGCTACAGTCTGAGAAGAAATACCATGAACTGTAACAAATGGGATTTTAAAAATCATCTCAATACTGCTATCACTAATCAGACTGGCTAAGACAAAGTCCAAAAGACTTCATGGTGAACACTGTGTTCTTTAGATCCCATTCCCTTTATGGCAAACTGACAGTAAACCAGACATTCCTGAATCTTTGGAGGGGCTCCAGAAGTGACCTCTGTGGGTGAAGTTGCTGTTAGAAATCAACCACAGGCAACCCTTGGTGAGTTGCCACCAGAACCTTGCACATGCCTAAAATGCTGTTTAGAAAATGGCATTAAGTTCCAAATAGCATTTGAAAGTAAACAGCTTCACACAGAGTGACAGCTACTACTACATTTTCTGCTTCCAAATGTGAGAAAATTAATGTGCCAAAAAATGCCTACTATTTAAAAGCGTCTTGCTCCAGACATTTTTAACAACTGAGATTTGCAGCGGGTAGACCACTGAAGTGTCTCATTATTAAATTATGAACTGTACATTAGAAACAGATGTAGCTCTGGAAGCCTTGCATGACAGTGCAGTCTTCAGTAGTTGGCAATTCCATTGCTGCTAAAACAGAAAAGGGGAGCATGACTAACAGATCTGCTATTCCTACCTAGGACAAAGGACTGTGAAATGTGGGTATATTGAGATCTGTGACTGTTAATGTCACAACACCACATGTTCCAAAGGCTAAATCTTCACCACACATCATGTCTCCTGAGCCTAGTATGCTGGAAAAGCTGGAACATTACAATATAATTTTTCTATTAATGTTTACCTGGCTCTGCACCCTAATCACACCTTTCTAAGTCCACTGAAGTAAACCAGTTTGGTGTAGTAGTTAGAGTGGCAGGACTGTAATCTGGAGAGCCAGGTTTGATTACCCACTCCTCCACTTGAAGCCCCACCCACCCACCTCACAGGGTGATTGTTGTGGGGATAACAACAACATACTTTGTGAACCACTCTGAGTGGGCATTAAGTTTTCCTGAAGGGTGGTATATGAATTGAATGTTGTTGTTGTTGTTAAACTGTCTTATAAGGGTTAACTCTGCTTAGAATTGCACTGTGAATTGTGATTTTAAAAAAAAACCCATTAAAATAATCAAAAATAGCATTCAAGAACATACTTTCTCCCATCCCATTACAAAAATAGTCATCCTTTGTCGAGTATTAAAGTGATTTTAAAAATGTAGATCCAGCACATAAAAAGCAATATTTATAGGACAACATATTTTGATGAAAACCAGTGCTTTTTCCTGCTTCTATGAACTGAAAACATTATATGCATTGAAATTAGCAGGCATAGAGGAAGAGTGGACACAAGCACATTGGCCTTGCCCATGCATGATTTCCTGTTCATGAACATGGAAAATGTTGGGCTTAGGATAACTACTCATGAAACTCCCTCCTCATGTCTGGGAATGTTTGAAAAGGCAGTTTCCCCAGTCTCAAGGACTTTATGCTCACAAGCTGGCAATCATGCACAGGCAGGGTCAGGGCCAGTATGCTTGTGCTCACTCCCCCTCTACACATCCATGTTGATTTCAGCTAGCATAATGTCATCAGTAGAGTGATACTGTCATGTGAGAATCAGTGACTAGAATGAAGGCAAAGGGCTGTTTAGGGTTCACACAAGGGACTTGTGCCAGTTCAACAGCATTGCTTCCTTTTTTTTTTTTTGAGCCTTTTGGATTGGAATCTCCCTCTAGTTACAAAAGCAATTGGACATGCGATGGAGAAGGGCAAAGTGTTGTTCAAGAAAAATAGATCTCCGTATCCCTAGTCTTCACAGTTATTGGACTCTGATCAAAGATCCAAATCTTAAGCTTTGGTGCTGGCTGGTAATACGCTTCCTCTTTCACAGCAGTGACAAGCAGAGATGATTTTGAATGTCTTGTTCTTGCTGTTTCAATTCAAAAATACCCTTTCCGATGTTGCTTTTCCCTTGTGCGAATCAAAATTCTGTTTCTTTAGTTTTATTGTTATCTCAGCTGCATCTAACAGTGCAATCCTATGCAGAGTTACTCCAGTCTAAGCCCATTGAAATCAACATACAGAAAGCAAAGAAATGAAAAAGGGCATATTTCTATATCTCTACTCACAAGGACAGCTCCTTTCCATTAATGCCTTTTGCTTCTTTTAGAAGACGCAAACAAATGGATGAGTAAGAATGTGCTCACTTTGCAACCCCAGCTGGAATGAAGAGACAGACACAGGCTTGGAATTAAAGGGCCGTTTATTAAAATGACCCTTAAACATAAAGCATGGCAAGAGCTAACTAAGCAGTACAGGTCAAGCCATGGGATCAACTCCGGAAGTCCGCCTTGACCTGCCTGGGTGATCCCCAAAGCCCCGGGTGTAGGCCATCTCATGAATGGCTGCAACTCGGCCAGCCAGGCCATGGATCTCCCCATCAAGTACCTAATGCCCCAGCTGTCTAGCATGAGGGAAGGCCTTGTGCCTGGAGATCCCAGCAGGTGTCTGCCTGTGTTATGGTAGCTGCCAAAAGCATACCGCACTGATGGCAGACCCTGTTCCCCACCCCTGGAGAAGCACCACTGGGGCTCACCGGCCTGCACCCTATTCCCAAAAATCTACTGCCACCACAAGGGTCAAGCCTCTGCTTAGACCCTCACACCCCACAGGTGGCTTAAGGCCAGCTGAAGCCCTTGCTGCAGGTCATCCAAAAAGAAATCATTGCCCTCTGTTGACAGGTGTACACAGTTGCCTCGGTAGACATGGGCAAATTCAGCCCTAATTCTATGGTGTGGCAAATAAATGCCCAAGCCATCCCCCAAGGACTTCTTGATGGCATGGTTAGCCTTCCGCCGGGCCCTCTCAATTGCCCTAGGATCTAAGGCTTCCTGCCAAACCCGTCTTTGTAGCATCCCTGACCAAAATATAAACACGCCCAGCCATCGGCTGCTTATACACCGTAGGTCTTCAGCTACTTGCATTGACAGGGCCTTACCCTGCACCAGCCCCAGGTCATTACCACCAAGGTGAATGACAACAATATGTGGGGGAGGACCCTTCCTTCCCGAGAACAGAAGGGGCAGCAGGCCGGGCCATCTGAGGCCATGTCGGCCCTGCCACTCCACAGTGGCCGCAGCACTCAAACCCAGTTGGGATCCAATCGGCATTCTCCTGGCTTGGTAGGCCGCCCAGAACACCATGCTGTGGCCACAAATCAGGATCCTCTTCCTTCCTTGGCCCGACACGGCACCTAAAGAAAGAGCAATTAGTATGGCCTTTTAAAACTGAGGCAGGGGCCGAATATAGGTCCTAAATGCCCCTGACCGCCACCTGCCCACTTGTATTGCCCTGTGAGGGTACCCCATCACTGCTGCTGTAGAGGCAACCCCAATCCAAAAGGAATGGGTGCCGAATTTGACCCCTGACTAGCCTATTTTCTTAAGAGCCCTCTCTGTCACAGCCCAAAACTGATACTTAGTTAATGGGGTCTGATCTTCATGGTGGAATAAGACACCCTGGTCTTCCCCATGAACTGTGACATACTACCTGAGGACCTTAACAGGGCACAGCTCCGGCTCCTCTCATGAGCCCAAAAGCAAAGTACTCCCTCATTTCCACTGATCTGTCTTGGACCGCTGAATACAAAGGGAGACTTTATCCCCAATAAATTTAATGTCTTGGGTTGCCAAGGCCCGGCCAGAAGTATCCCTATGAGATGAGGCCACCAGCTCACTGACTCGCAAGGTGCCAAAGAATGCTGTCAAGGAAGCAGCATGAAAGAGCTTCCTTTCAAACACCGAGGAGCACACCTCCCCACAAGTAGTCTCCAACCCCTTCAATACAGATGGGGAGATGCGCTGCCTGGGGTCACTCGGCATTCTAACTTCCCTGGCCCAGCCCTCTAGCATCTTTCTAATCCTGAAAACACCCGTGAATTCAGGTAAGCCACGCGCTTTGCTTGCAAATGCTAAAGTGGCCAGCTGTCCCCTAATAGACTTCACAGAAAGATCCCTCTCACGCTGCACTACACTAAAGTGCATCAGGTGCTCAGGCAGGATGGGCCATGACTGCTGGAGCCCAGCCAATGCCCTAAACTGATAGAGCTGCCCTACCGCATGGTGGTAGGCCCTGCGCGTGCTGGGGGCAATGGACAGTTGGATCACTCTATTAGCTTCTGCCATCCAAGCTGCCAAATCTCCTAGGGCATCCTTGCTGGTTGCCTGTCGGCCCAAGGGGCAAGCTTCCAGAATCGTTCCATCTGTTGGTGAGACAAAGCATCTGCCACACCATTGTTAACTCCCGGAATGTGTCTGGCCCTAAATAAAATGTTTAATTGTAAACATTTCAAAGTAAAGGCCCTTACTAGCCTCATCACCCTGGGGATCTAAAGGCCAGAGTGTTGACCACATGCACTACAGCCAAGTTGTCACACCAAAAGTGGACAGCCTGGTTAGCCAATTGTGGGCCCCAAAGCCACACAGCCACTAACAAGGGAAAGTACTCCAAAAACGTAACGTCTTTGGACAATCCCTGGGCTACCCAATCTGCGGGCCATTGGTCAGCGCACCAATGCCCCTTAAAAAAAACTCCAAAGCCTGTAGACCTGGAGGCATCCGAGGTGATGTGAAGTTCAGCTTCTAACAAAATATCCTCCCTCCAAAAAGTCACCCCATTGAAGGTGTCCAGGAATTCCTTCCACACCAATAAGTCATCCCACATGCCTTTATTAATTCGTAATCGATGATGGGGCAACCGCAAGTTCCCCATAGCATCACACAGCCTCCTGAGGAAAGCCCTCCCAGGTGCAACTGCCTTACAGGCAAAGTTTAAATGGCCAACTAATTGCTGCAACTCAAGGAGAGATACCTTGTCTCTACTCAAGCAGTCCAATTCCAGTTCAATTCCTAAAAACGTTAGAACAACAGATGGCCCCTCTGTTTTCTCATGAGCTAAAGGAACCCCTAGTTCCTCAGAAAGCTCCATGAACCCTGCACACTGCCCCATGCCAGCCGGCCCAGACATCATAAAGTCATCTAAATAATGAACAGTGTTCGGGCAAGCACAGCAGTGATGCAACTCCCACTCCAAAAAGGAACTGAAGCGTTCAAAAGCCGAGCAAGATATGGAACACCCCATTGGAACGGCCCTGTCCATATAAAACCATCCCAGCTGGCCCAGACATCATAAAGTTGTCTAAATAATGGATGGTGTCTGGGCAAGCACAGCGACGATGCAACTCCCATTCCAAAAAGGAACTGAAGCGCTCAAAAGCTGAGCAAGATATGGAACACATCATTGGAATGGCCCTCAAATGCAAGCCCCAGGAGTTCAAAGTCTTCTGGGTGAACTGGGAGCAGGCGAAAGGCAGACTTAATATTGCACTTTGCCATCTCGGCTTCCACCCCACACCGGCACACAACCTTGACTGCTTGGTCAGAGGAAGTGTAGTGCACCGTGCAGAGTTCATCAGGAATGCCATCATTCACCGATCCCCCTTTGGGGAAAGACAAGTGGTGAATGAGGCGAAACTCCCCAGGTGCCTTTTTTGGCACAACCCCCAAAGGGGAGACCCTCAGGGACGGGACAGGAGGGGCATCAAAAAGCCCTAAAACCCTGCCCGCAGCACATTCCTTTAAAATTTTATGGCAGACCACCTCTTCCATGCCAGCCACTGATCTAAGGTTGGCTGCCATGAAAGGTATCCGGGGGCCCTGAAAGAGGATCCTAAACCCAAACATAAAACCTGAAAGTAAATAGTCAGCGTCCCTGCACCTTGGGTACACCTGAAGCAACTGTTCAAGTACCCTCAGCTTTACTGGACTGGGCCGCTTTTCCAGACCCTTGTTGGCCGCCTCCACCCTGAAGCGTTTTCCACCCTGCTTCATCTTGGGGCAGGCTGAATATGGGTGGGTTCCAGCGCATGCAGGACACTCGTGCCTATGTTTGCACACTTTTCTATTGCAAACCCCCTTGGACATAAAGTCCCAGCAGAGCAGCCGTAATTGAACATGCTGCCCCGCAGAGGTGCGGGAACCTGAACCCAGAGAGGGCCGAATTATCATATGACCACTGTCAGTCCTATCCCCGAGGTTGGACTTGGCAGGGGCTATGACCTGCACCCACAACTGCATTAGAATTTTATCCCATGGGAGGCTGGGATTCAAGGCAGCACGCATGCAGAATTCCTCATCGCACCTGAGCCAAGCCGCCCCCTCAAATTCTGTGTATCCCCTGTAAATAATATTCATGTATTGGAAAAGTGGGAGAGCCCTACACGGCTGCGCCCTAGCCAATACCCCTGCATAAGCCAGGAACCCAGGCAACCAATGAGCCCAGGTCCTGTCAATCCACCTGCGGTGGATCTTCTCTTTTTTTTTTTATAACAATTTTTATTGGATTAGAAGTCAATATTATACTCATTACAGTCAATTTCCTTTGTATATTCCAATTCTAACCCCCTCCCTTTCCCCCCTTTTGTTGACTTCCAACAGTTTTCCAACCCCTTATCCATTTTCCCCCTACTCATTTCAAACTTATTTTATTCTATTAAACATATACTTTCACTCTCTTCTAAGCTTATCTATTATAACACAGTGCTATCTCTATTCCCTTTCCCACTTAGCTTATCCACTAAATATTACATTCCTGGCATATATTCTTTAATAATAATAATCTTTTATCTAATTTTGTACTCTATACTCTATTTTACACATTCTAATCTCATCGATATAGGACAAACAATTTGTCTCTCATTCTACATAACTTTAAATACTTCTATAAACATTATATACGTTCAATATAAGTCAATCAATTTAACTTATACTCTATATGTTATTCTTTACTTCCTTCTACATATCTTATATTCTTATATTCATTCTATTTTGATTATATAGTTTCTCCATTATACAGTTATCTGCCAGAAATAAAATTAGTTAGTTTCTATCCTTATAATTCTTGTAATAACACCTCTAATACTTAATACTATATATAATAGTCAAATAAAATAATTGCTTAGAATTTCTCCTTTAACTTTCCTCCCCCCGGTAAAGTCACTTCCCTCTTCTTTTATTGTATTTCAGTAATTTTCGAACTGCCACAGTTCTCCTCCCACCTCCCATTTTTTCACCAAGTATTGTTTCAGCTTCTCCCAATCCATGTTAAACTGTCCTGGATCAAGGTCTCTCAATTTCCTTGTCATTTTGTCCATTTCCGCCATGTACAGCAATTTATAAATCCAGTCCTCGATAGTTGGCACTTCTTGTACTTTCCACTTTTGCGCATACAAAAGTCTAGCCGCTGCTGTCATGTAAAATAACAATGTCCTGTATTGTGCTGGAATATCCTCCATTCCCAAGTTCAGTAGCAGGAGTTCTGGGTTCTTATAAACTTGAAATTGTAAAATCTCACTTATCACTCTTATTATTTCCCCCCAGTACTGCCTAGCTACCTCACAAGTCCACCACATATGATACAGAGATCCTTCATGCTTTTTACATTTCCAGCATTTATTAGACGTATTCAAATTCCCTAGCGCAATTTTCTTTGGTGTCAGATACCAACGATAAATCATTTTGTAGACGTTCTCTTTAATGTTAGTACATGTCGTGATCTTCAACGTATTTTTCCACAAGTATTCCCACGCTTCCATTGTTATTTCTTTATTAAAGTTTATAGCCCACTTCACCATTTGCACTTTAACTATCTCATCTTCTGTGTACCATTTTAACAACACTTTATAAGTCTTAGAGATGTCCTTTTTGTCCTCTTGTAGGATTACCTCCTCTAATTCCGAATTCTCCATTCTTACCCCTCCCTTCGCACAGTCCGAATTATAAAGATCTCTAATCTGTCTGTACTGAAACCAATCGTAACTTGGAGACAACTCATCTTGCATCTTTATTCTTAGTTTAGAACATTCTATTCGTGTTATCTCCTTGTACGTTAGGCGCTGTTGTTCATTATCAACAGTTCTCGGATCTATTACTTCGTAAGGAACCACCCAGGAGGGAATTCCTTCCTGCAGGTAATCTCTGTACTTCTTCCAAATTGTGAAGAGGCTTCTCCGAATATAATGGTGTAAAAACATAGAGTCTGCTTTTACTTTGTCATACCACAGATATGCATGCCATCCAAATATTTTTTTATATCCTTCTAAGGCTAGTAACTTGCGATTTTTCAGCGTCATCCAGTCTTTCAACCACACCAAACAGATTGCATCATAGTAAAGTCTTAGATTGGGCAGTTGCATTCCACCTCTCTCTTTTACGTCCTGTAATACTTTCATTTTCACTCTAGGCTTCTTGCCTGCCCAAACAAAGTCTGATATTTTCCTCTGCCATTTTTCAAACTGCTTAGAATCCCGAATGATTGGTATTGTTTGTAACAGAAACATCACTCTTGGCAACACATTCATCTTAACTACTGCAGTTCTTCCCAACCATGACAAATTCAGTCTGTTCCATTTAATCAAATCTTGCTCTATCTGAATCCACAATTTCTCATAATTATTCTTGAATAGATCTATATTCTTTGCAGTTAGTTCAATTCCCAGATATTTCACCTTGCTTGTTACTTCACAGTCTGTTATTTCCGTTAATAGCTGTTGTTTTTGTTTAGTCATATTTTTACATATCTTTGACTTTTTTTTGTTTACATAAAATCCTGCCAAATCTCCAAATTCCTTAATTTTCTCCATTACCTTTGGCATGTTCTCAATTGGATCTTCCACAATTAACATTATGTCATCCGCAAATGCTCTGACCTTATAGGAAAAGTCTTTTATTTTTATTCCACGGATTGCATTATCTTCTCGAATCTGTATCATCAATATTTCCAAAACCAAAATGAACTACAATGGAGACAATGGGCAACCTTGTCTTGTACCTTTACCTATAATTAGTTTCTTAGTCACCTCATCATTCACCACAATTGCTGCACTCTGGTCTCTATAGATTTCTCTCACTGCTCTTATGAAACTTTCCCCCATTTGAAGCTGCTCCATAGTGGCAAACATAAAATCCCAGTTCAAATTGTCAAATGCTTTTTCAGCGTCTATAAAGAAGAAGCCAACCTCCTTATCACAACGCTTGTCATAGTATTCAATGGAATTTATTACTGTCCTTAAATTGTCTCTGATTTGTCTGTTTGGTAAAAAACCAGCTTGTTCCTCCCCAATGACTTCGGATAACCATCCCTTTACTCTTTCCGCCAATATCTTCGCAAAAATTTTATAGTCGTTATTAAGTAACGAAATAGGTCTATAGTTTTTAACGTTAGTCAAATCTTGTCCTTCTTTAGGGATCAATGATATGTTGGCTTCACTCCAAGTATCTGGGATCCTTTGATCTCTCATAACACCATTGATCACTTCTTTTAGGAATGGCACCAGTTCATTGGCCATTACCTTGTAAAATTTAGCTGTAAGTCCATCAGGTCCTGGCGCCTTTCCCAGATTTGTTGACTGTATTGCCTTCCTTATCTCTTCCTCCGTTACTTCACTATTCAGTTTCTCTCTCCATCCTTCCGAAATTACTGGGAGCTTCATTTTCCCCAAATATGTCGCTATTGAGTCTTTATTCACTTCTTTTTTGTTGTACAGTTTAGCATAAAATTTATAAAAGGCTCTGCTAATAGCCGTCTGTTCCAGGTATACTTTATTGTCCTCACATATTTTATTTATTGTCTTCTTCTCCTTTCTCTTCTTCAGTTGCCACGCCAAGTATTTCCCAGGTTTATTTGCACCTTCAAATGACTTTTGATTCATTCTCTTAAGATTCCATTCCAGTTCTTTATTATTCATTGCCGTCAGCTGTTCTTGAAGGATTTTAATATCCTGGTATATTTTCTTTTTCCCTGGTATTTTCTTTAGTTGTATTTCTTTGGCTTTTATTTTCTCCATAATCTCCTGTCTCTTCTCCTCTCTTTTTCTCCTGGCTCTTCCATTTAAGTCCATTAGTATGCCTCTAATTACTGCTTTATAGGTATCCCATACCTTATTGGTTGGTACTTCTCTATTCATGTTATGTTGTATGAAGAATGTAGTTTCCCTTCTCAACATCTCCATATTTTCTCCCTCTTGTAACAAGTCCTCATTTATTCTCCACCCTTTCCTTTTAATTCTTTTTCCAAACTTCCACATAATCGGATTGTGATCTGAGCCTACCATAGGCATTATTTCCACATCCTTAGTCCAAAGCGCTAAGTCTTTTGAGGCCCAGATCATATCAATTCGTGATAACGTAGAATGTCTCGCGGAGAAAAACATATATTGTCTACCTTTGGGATTCTGTCTTCTCCACACATCTTCCAAAGTTTCCTGTTGCGTTAATGCAAAAAAAGTCTTTGGTAATAATCCTCTTTTCTTTTGTACAGTTGCTGATTTTTTATCCTGTTCCAAGTTTGTAACTCCATTGAAGTCTCCTTCAAGAATTATCTGGTCATAAGAAAGTTCATCTAATTGCTTCCTCAAATCCTCAAAGAAGCTTTCTTTTGCTCCATTAGGTGCATAAATTCCAATCACCAGCACTCTCTTTAAATTCCATGTACATTCCACTGCTAGAAATCTGGCTTCCACATCTCTCATCACTAGTTTTGGCTGTAGCTCCTCTTTTATATACAATGCCACTCTCCTTTTTTTCTTTTTTGAGGCCGCTACAAAATCATTGCCCAATTTATTCAATTTAAGATATTTTACATCCTGCTTTCTAATATGAGTCTCTTGCAAACACACAATATCGCATTTTTGTTTTAATAGCCAGTGGAAAATACTTTTTCTCTTATTCGGTGAATTAAGTCCGTTTACGTTCCAAGATAAAACTTTACACTCCATATTCATAACCTTGTTGTTGGTAAGTCCTTTTCATTGTCCCTCAAGAACTTTTCCATTTCTAATTCAGATCTGATGTGCTTTTTCACTCCCCCAAATTCAAAGGACATTCCTTCCGATAATTCCCATCTGTACCTTATTTTCATGTCCTTCAGAATCTGGACTAAGGCTTTATATTTTTTCCGATCTAGCAACACCGATCTGGGTAGCTCCTTCATAATAATAACCGTCTTGCCATCAACCTCCAATGGGTCTTGAAATTGTTTACTCACAATTGTTTCTCTTATGTTTCTAGGCGTGAATTGCACAATCACGTCTCTTGGTAATTTCCTCTGGGTTGCAAATTTTGAATTTATTCGGTACACCACATCCAGGATAGCCACAGTTTCCTCCTCCTCCTTTCCCAGGTATTCAGCTAACACCTCGGTAATCTGTTCTTGGGCCATCTTTCCTTCCACTTCCGGCAAGCCGTGAAACCTCAGCTGCTTCTCCATATGCTTGCTCTCCGCAACTGCCATTCTTCCCCTCATCGCCCTCATCTCTGTTTGTTGCGTGTCTGCTAGGTTCTCCACCGCGTTTTCCACTACATTGACTCTTTGCTGTGTCCCCTGCAAGTCGTTTTGTATTGTTTCCATTCCCTTCTTTACTTCTGCCAATTCATTCTTAACTGTCTCTTTAACCTCTTTCACCAGCTCAGGTTTCATATCCTTGAGTTCCTTAATCGCTTCTGAGAGTTTTTTATCCAGATTCTCTATCGCCGTTTGCCACTCTTTTTTCGACATCGTGGGGCTTGCTTTACCTCGCTCCCACGAGTCCGCTCGCTTCCTTAACTCCGTGGCGCTTGGCTTAATGTCCTTTTTAATTTAAATGTCCCGGTCTTTTTACAAAATAGTCATTTCAAAAGTCCAAAATGTCGGGCGTCTTTTCTCTATGGTTTCTCTATGGTTTTTGTAATCCAATATGGCTTACTTCCTCTTCCGCTGAAGCCACAGCTCTTCCCCTTTCAAAGATGGCGATTCCTTTCTTCCTGTCGTCCAACAAGGGCCACTTCTCTCCAGCAACTCTATCACTGTTACTTACTTCCTGTTTCCCGACTTCCCACAGCAGTTCTCGCGATGGTAAAACTTTCTCACAGCCTGGTATCTCCTTGTAACCACAGGTATGTAAAACAATAGTCCAATTTCTTTAATAACTCCGTTTGACTTAGTCCTTTTTCTAATATAATTCTTGCCGGATCCTCCCCTCCTTATAATCAATCTGTTGCAGTTTAAAAGTCTACTTTAATGCTTCTTTACTTTAAGTAATCTGTCCCGTTTCCAGAGATAGTGATCTTTACCTTCTCAAGCACTTTCCTGGGTTGTAATCGCTGTTTCAATCTCAAATTCCCTTCAGATCTTCTTGCCCCTGTTGAAGCTTGGGCATGTAGGTCTTATGCCAACCGCATTGGCTCCAGGACTGCCGCAGAGATTTTAGCTGACCTGTCTTCGGGTGGGACCTCAAGGGACGGGAGAGAGTCCGTTGCGCAGGACCCCCCCTCGCCCGAGATCAACGCGCCCTGAGGTTCTTAAGCGTTCTATGCCTGTTCTCCGCCTGAGAACAGTTGGCCGCGGGCTTTTTTTGCCCCGCCGGCCGTCAAAACGGCAGCCCGGTCAGCTCAGTACTTAGAGCTGCGTTAGACCTCCATGGATCCCAAACCAGAAGTCAGCGGTGGATCTTCTCCTTATCCATATTGTCTAAATCATCTTTATCCTTCTTCTCCAGTTCCCTGAAGAGAAGGGTAATGACAGCCACGTACTCGCCCTTTATAATTTTTTCCCGGGTGGCCTGAGTCAAGTGATCTCCCAAAGGCAATGCAGGCCTCTCCATCCCAACTGGTAGCACTGCCTGCAGCTGGCAAAACTTGCGCCTGCTGCTGGTGCAAGGAGCCACTGGCATAATTAGGCCAAATTGGCGGGCCCACAGAAGGCCAGCCATGCATGGGATACGCACTTGAAATGGAAGACGCTGAAACGCCAGTGGCAGCTGCCTGCCGTCAAGAGCCCCAGGGCCAAGCGGCACCCTGCTGGGGCAGAGGATCCTTACCGTCAGGTACAGGCGGTTCCACCACTATGGCAACTTGCCCACTGTCAGCTGGCCATTCCTGGTCAATGTCAGCCACACCTTCAAGTGAAGTCGGATGTTCCTGGCTGCCACCTCCATCACTTGCTGCCACTCCTGATAGTCCCTTAAGGGCAGAAAGGCGAGAGGCAAAATCTTTGCTAAAATCAGCTCTCGAGCCTTTTTTAGCACCCCTGCATGGCCGAACAGGAGCAACAGATGATGCTGGGTCACTCCTGGCCGTTTCCAGAGCAACAACATGTTCCATAAGTTCCCGCCTGCTCGGGCCCTCGTCCTCATCTGAGGAAGACAGAGCTGGAGGAGGGTTCCTTGGTGCCGGCCTTTTCAGTGGCTGCTTTCCCTTAGATGGGCCACCCCCTTTTTTGAGTGGCATGACCCCTACCAAAGTATGACACAACAGTTGTCAATGCCAAGTGATGTATGGGACTGGTTTGCAGCTGAACCACTTAACCAAATATAACACCAACCCTGCTATGAAGTGAAAAAATTGCCAAAGGAACAGTAGCAATAATCCACCACTAGGTGGTGCTGAGAACCACCCCTGAGCAGGCCCAAAGGCCCTGTACAAAATGGCTGCAGGTTCAGGCAAGCACAAGATGGCCACGAAGCCCTGCTAAGCAAGGCAGTAGGCCAAACTACCCCCCTGATGAGGGTTGAAAACCAAATAACCACCAGGTCACGAGGGTTTGAGACTCTGGTCAAGCAGGACAAAACTAAACCAGGTCACAACTATGTATCTGTGGGATACCAGGGACACCAAGCCCACCCCGAGTTGTAATAATGTAACAGGGGGCAAAGGAAACTCTCTCCCCCACAGCCCCAGGCCGCCCCCAAGGCCGCAATACGAGCCCCACTGAACCCCCAGGTACGGAGAAGCTATGCTGCTGCCCCCTTATGCCACCATACAAGTGTAAGGAAAAGGGGGGGCGCAATGGAAGGAATCCAGGCAGAAGCTGGAAAAACTTAATGCCACCCGCCCCCAGCCGCGGGAGCACCCGCAGCCAAAACAAGCCCTCTGCACCTGCGAGGGTAGAAGCCGGTGGCATGAGCTGCCAACCAAATGCTGCCACCACCGCCTCTGACAAAACACTGCTGCCACTGGGAAAAGGCCCTCCCGGTGCTCTGCAGATGAGCAGCTACTGCTGCTGAGGCCGGCACCAGCGCGGCTTGCCCTTCGCCGCTCGGGAACAAGCAAGGAGAAAACACTCCTGCTTCATCCGAGCAAGCGAAGTGACTGACACCGGGGGAAAGCGGAGCCGCCTGTATCAGGCTCTTGGCTCCGCCCTCTGGCAAAGCCCCGTATGCCCGGGAAGGGAGCCTGTCTCCGTTCCTCCGGACGGGGCTACAAATGACGGCTCCCAGCTTGAGCAGCTATGCTGCTGCTGGTAGAGCCGAATTCTCTTTGTGCTTCTCCGGTATGGCAGGAGAACCACAAAGAAGCTTGGTCTCGACAGGACTGTTGTAAATATCATACAAAGCAGGGGAGGGGGGAATCAAACAACACTACAACTCTGGGTAATACTTGGTAAGACATTAACATTCATTGTTACTGATGAGATGGAAATAAAAACAGCGGTCATCCTGAAATCCTTCTAAAGTAGACAAGCCCCTGAAACATAGGGTATGACATGGGTTATTATAATGGCTTTATATCCACATCTAGGCAACGGAGGCTGCAATGCTGAGCATTTTCATTTTGGAAGTAAGTCATGTTGAAATTAATGGATGTACTTCTGTGGATTGGGCTGGCATGTAAGTAGTACTTCCAAAAACATTAAGTAAGAAAAAAAAATCAATGTCTCTCAGAACAAGTGATGAAGCCAAATTTAGGAAGGTCCATATAGGCATAGGAATTAGTCAAACAGTAACTATGTCTTAAACAAGTACATCTCCCCGCAGAGGCAATGAAGCATTAGTTTATATACTTTCCTCATTGCTTCTCAACATGAAAAGCATAATTACTCATTTCTATGAATTTTAGCTCTGCAGGTGGTAAAATTAACACATGCTGTGCAGTCATTTTCATATTGCACCAAGAGAGCCACATACCATAGGAATAACTACATTATTTCAATGGGTGTAGGCTGAAGAAACTCTACTTAGTATTGCACTGATAGTTAAATGTAAAAGGGCATTTTAATAACAACATTCAAAATTATGAAGGATTTAGAAATGTTTAATCAAACATTTTCTGGAAGTTTTGTTACTTAAAAAACTGTGAGCATGATAACACAATGCAAATTTGTCTTCTGTAGAATTTTTTATGGCATAAATTTGGATAGACATTTCAGCAGATTTTGATGCTTTGCACTGTTGTGAATGATCAGCATGTCTGGTGTTTTTTTAAATTTTGCACAGAAAACAGTATGCTAAATCAACTGACTTTATTTTTCAGATACTTTTCAAAGGTAAAGCTATTAACAGTGCTATCTTAAACAGACTTACATTCTTTTAAGCCTCTTGACTACAAGGGGAGCTATTTTGCTTAGTATTGCCATGCATATGTGTGTGAATTTATTTACAATATTTCAAATATTTGTAATGAATACAATAATTTATGACTATCATTTCAACTTCCTGGTTCTCCAGCTATGAAGTTTTATTATTTATTCTATTTATTTATAATCTACCTTTCTTCCCAATGGGGATCTAAAGAGGATCACATTGCTCTCTTCTCCATTTTATCCTTACAACAACTTTATGAGGCAGGTTATTCTGAGAGGGTGTGACTGCCCTGAGGCAAGCTTCAGTAGCAGAGTGGAGATTTAAACCTAGGCTTCCCAGACCCCAGTCCAATACTCTAACCTCAATACCACACTGATTCTCCCAAGTTGGTAGAAGTAGTTGTGAGATGAGGATACTTCTGTCCTTGATCACTTCCAGTATATGGCCATTGATCACAAAGTGATCTGCTTCCTGTACATTCCCCTCCCCATGGGTCTACCAGGAAACTGGAAGCAGTTCTGTGGATGTGTTTGCATGAGTGGAACTCATTTCCAGTTACCCAAAGAGTCCACAATTTTCTTAGACATGGTTAGAGAAACTGTAAAGGATTTGTTTTCTGTTGGGGAGGTTCACAGAGTAAGATACCCTCCACTGTAATTTAATTAATTTGACATCTACTGAAGTTTAATGTTCAAAGAACAACAACAACAAAAAGGTATAAGATCTTCAAACTATTGCAACTGTGCAGTTTGGCTAGGGACCCTGATGGTGTTTTGCCATCTTCTGGTCATGAAGTAGGAGTCACTGGGGGTGTGTGGGGAGGGGAGGTAGTTGTGAATTTCCTGCATAGTTCAGGGAGTTAGACTAGATGACCCTAGAGGTCACTTCCAACCCTATGATTCTATGATTCTGTGATTCTATCATTCTCTATGATTCTATGAACTGTAGGCATGAGCTCAAACTAATTGTTTCCACCAGTGATTATGGTTTATGAGTTTGTTCTCCTATGGACCCGTTATCTGAACAATGTGAAGTGGTAGCATTTGTATTTGGTAAACTTTTGATGATCCCTCTTCAAGAGACAGTGAAAGAACAATTGGAGGAGAACAGAGAAGTAGCTACGGCAACTTTTTATCCCTATTCTTTTTTAAACTTTTATTGATTTAACCAGAACGAAATACACATAATGCACAATACTCCAATACCCATAATAGCATAAAAAATTTAAAAATTAGAGAAATAAAAATAAAAAAAATAAAATTAAGAAAGGAAATAAATTTTTAAGTTCAATTAATTCAAAAACACATCATAATCCTTCTTATTTGGGATAATAGTATTACACTTTAGATATTCTAATACCATATTCCATCCCTCTTCATGACTAGCTTTCCACATATTTATGACATTTTCCTCAAGAAAGGAATTGTTGGTTATTCTACTCATTACATACATCTCCCATATTTTATTATACCATTGCATCTTCGTAGGTGGTGTATCTGATTTCCAATGTTTAGCAATTAATAAACTTGCAGCTGCCAACAATATTGAAATCAAAGTTATATATTCCTTTGTAGTTATATATATATAACCTACAATCATTCCAAATATCGAATAACATCACTTTAACGTTATAAGGAAAAGAAACCTTAGCAATCCTTATAATCTCCTCATAAATTTCCCTCCAAAAGACTTGAATTACCGGGCATTCCCACCAGATATGATAAGGAGTTCCTTTTATTCTACATTTCCTCCAGCAATATAGGCTAGCAGTTTTAAACATTGATTTAAGCTTAAATGGAGTCAAATACCAATTTGAAAACATTTTATAATATTAGTATTTAATACACAAAATTTTTGATGTATTTGAAGGCAAGGCCCAAATTTTCTCCCAGTGTGGTTCAGTTAGCTCGTTTACTCCGTCCTTTTGCCAACTTATGACATATCTTGGTAAGGGCGAATAGAATATTTCCACCAAATGTTTATATAACTTTGATAACCAACCTTTAACAATACTCTCTGCATCCTTCAACATTAACTCAACAAATGTTAATTGTCTTTTAAAAACACCCTTTCTTTGCAATGAAGATATTAAATTACTTATTTGGAGATACTGAAACCATTCAATGTTGTTTTCCAATTTCCTCTCTACTCGAGCTTTAGGTCAACTGTTTATCCCTATTCAAAAGGGTTTCACTGCCTGTCTAATTGTTCATTTTTGTTTCATAAATACTTTCCCAGCCAATGTTAGATGTATGGATATTTATTACTATGAAAACATCTGACAAATGGAGCAAAGTAGAAGCTACATATGTTGAAAATATCACTCATGCATTCCTATTCTTGTATTAATTTTGAGAAACACTCCAGGATCACAGTGCAGCCTTAGTGTCATGTCCCAACAACAAGGCTTCTACAGTGGCCATTTTATTTAGATTTTACTCCAACCTATCATACTTCTGAATAAAATCTATCGTCTTGCCTTTTGCAATGGAATAGATGAAGCACAACAGCTCACATAAACAGGCTGTAATAGTAATAGCCAATTTAAAGGTTCATTAACAAATACTAGTAGTAGCACTGTCTGCTTCAGCTCCTTATTATCCAGATGTGAAATGACAGAAATTAAACGTTCAAAGAAAGTGATTCCTAAATACCAAAACAAAACAGAAGGGGATTTAAATTACAAAGCTCTGTTTTGGGTTTAGGGAATATGTAGTTTATTGGTGCATAAATATTGTACAAATACATGTTATTTTTGAATTGTGTAAAGAATCTGTATAGGAATAAAAAAGTGCACAAGAGCATAGTAATAGAAATCTGTATTTGTTACATAAAATGTTACTGCCACATTTATTGATCATATTCATAAATGAGGTAATGTAAATGAACAGTCTGAAACATACCCAAATTAAGCTGTATCAACAGAATTCGGATAAGATATTACCTTAATTAAAACAGTAGAACCAGCGCTCTCATTGGCTATTAGTCTCTCTTAGAGAGGGGCACGAACCACAAAAAAACTGAACCATGAGGTTCATGGTTCGTGGGTTTTCACGAAACAGGAACCACGAACTGACACGAATTGGGGCAAGTTTATGAACCAGTTTGTGGTTCGTGGTTCATGAGGTCTAAATGCTCCTTTCTGGCTGCTTAGCAGTGACAGGGGAAGGGACATTTGACAGTTTAAAGGGCCCTTTCCTGCCTAGCAAGTGGCAGGTCCCTTTAAACTATTTGAGGCAGCTATTTGAGGGGCGGGAAGGACATTTTTGGCCTCCTCCACCACCCTGTGGGCCCACGCAGCAGCAGAAGAGGCCAAAAACAGCCTTCCCGCCCCTCGTGGGAAGAGGGGGAGGATGCCGCAGGACCGCAGGGCAAGGTAAGTGTGGGGCTGGGGCTGAGGCTAGGGTTGGGGGGTTGGGGGTAGGGCTGGGGTTTGGGCAGTTTAAAGGGCTCTGCAGCATGCCCTTTATGACCCAAATGAACCAGTGGACCAATTCGTGGAAGTTCATGGAAATGAGCTTCCATGAACCGGCCTTGTTCGTGCATTTTTTGGGGTTGTCATTCGATTCATGCCCATTTCTAGTCTCACTTTCAATTTCCAATTTATATTCTCCCCTTTGCCTTCCCTAAGAGATAGACCACGTTTAGGGATTTTATGGGGATGCCATAAAGCATGCTATACCTAAAGTGAGTGATCCCTATATGAGCCATAATATTTGAATGCCATCATCTCCATGTGAATTGCCAGGAGGTAGAGAATCCTGGTTCTCCCTTCCCATCCATTGAATGCAGGTGAGAAAATTCACAAAGCAATGAAAGTAATCACACTTTGCATGGGTTACTAGCTCTGATTTGGGAAATTCTTTGAGCCCGGGGAAGGTAGGGGTTTGGGACGGGGAAGAACTTCAGCAAGATATAATGCCATAGATGCCACCCTCCAAAGCAGTCATCTTCTCCAGGGGAACTGATCTCTGTCATCTGGAGATAAACTGTAAATCCAGGAGATCTCCAGGCCCCACCTGAAGGTTGGAAATCCTATGCATACTTGAATGTGTTACAGGCGGGGCAGTTGATGTGGGAATACAGCATTTGATGATACCCTTGTAATGGCTATACCATGTACTCATATGGCAATTTTAGGCAATGATTTGTTCTTAGTGGAACTGAACAGTCTGAAAAGTCCGCACAACTTTATTGTTGATAGGTGGAGTGAGGGATGCTGAGTTCAGGGAAGCTTCATCTTAAAACAGGATTAGTGTGAGTTTAGTTGTTTAGTGCCACAGAGGCATCTGTGGATTGGGAAGCTAACCAAACCAGAGACTGTGGGCTGACCAGCCCTAGGTAATGGGAAACTCTCTTATTCATCATCTGAACCTGCATGCAGTCTGGTACAGGGAATAGGGTTGATATATGGCATCTCTTAGGGCATACTGATGTGCATGTAAGGGAAACTGAGGTTCAGTTGGATTAATTATCCAAGCTATAAGCCAAAATGCTATTAAACTTCCAAATAACTTCTTGAGGGCCCATGGCCCTGCCCCCCTTGAGTAAAAGAACAGGGAGAGGTGATCAGTTACAACTTCTGAGCATGCATGCCCCCTCAAGCAACTAGATTAGGAGCAACAGGGGACAGAGCATGCCCACCCAGTAGCTGGCTTGGAGGCAGCAATGTGTGCCTGCTTACCTGGCTACCAGCACATTGGCACTGTGGTGGAAGCTCATGTTTGCCAGGCAGCTGGTTCAAGAATGACAGCAACGTTCCCCAGCAGCTTGCTGAAGGGCTGCCCCTTACTTGGGCCTAGGGTAGCCGTAGCAGGGAGAAGGTGGGGGTGCAGTGATTCTGGGTCCCAATCCTAGACTTTCTCCAGAACCCAAAAATCAATATGACTGACCCTGCTGATAATGATAATTTAGTAAATTGCAGTTCAAATGGTATATAAATGAATAGGCCTTTGTTTAACACACACTGCTGTCTAGTATCTTCATTTGAAGTGTGTGGGAGCAAGACCATAACTCTATATCTGAGACTGAGTATTCTACTCTTCTCACTTCCTACTACAGAGAATAAAATTAAGTTCTGATATGAGCACCAGCTCTCTAGTAATTGAAGCAATAACTGTAATTTCTAAAAGTAGAAGAAAAAGAGTGAGCAAATGTTCTCTATTTCCTTCCTTTTAATATTCATTGATATTTTTTTATGATGGTTTCAGTTCTTCACTTTTTTCTGTTGGTTTTGTAGATACATTCGTATTATGTACATACGTACAAATAGTATACTTTATTTTTGCATCATATATATATATATATGATGTTATCTTCAGGTTCAGGGTTCTTCAGAGCCAATCTGAATTCCTCACAGCTGCTGTGCAATGGCTATTTAAAAAATAAAGCATAACCTATTTGGGCTCAGAATGCCACCACAGGGAGAGGAAGGGCTCCTAACGCCACCCCTCCCAGCCATTTTCTCACACTGAAACACTGCAGGATAGGGGGAATTATTTCTCTATTTTTGCTGTTTCACACACACAGATAACCGAGAAATACCCCCCATGCTGTTTCAGTGAGAGAAAATGGCAGGAAATGCGACTCCTTTGAAAAAAATAATAGAATGCCTGGTTGGGCATGGAGTAAAAACATAATTTTAACATACAGTTTTATCGAGAGCTTATTCTAATGCCTTCTGTCCAATTGTAAAACATTATGGTATGAGTTAGGAGTTTGTCCTGGAAATGCCAGGAATCCTATCTTTGGATAAGTGCTTGGATCTGATGGCCTTTTCATTCTTTTGAGGCATACTTCACCTTCAGAATATCTCAAAAAGACTTATCCGGATTTCATCAGTGATTTTTTAAAAGTTTATTTAAATATACAAGGTCTTCTCTTGAGTGATACAATATTGCAAGCTCTGAATTTGTGGACTCATATTCCTCCCACCCCATAGCTTTTTAAAATGAAACATACTCCTTCGGGACATTTTAAGACATGCAGGAAAACTGTCTAAGTTATGAAGTGCAGTAAAAATACATTTTCTACTCTGAATTCATGGATCAAGTAGCGACTGCATGCTCATTCACTAAACTTTGAGCCCATTCAAGGTGGCCCTTTAGGGTTATTTGTGTGGTGTAATTTGGCTTAAATACAATGGAAATGCTCTCATTTACTTCAGTGTACATTGGCTCAAGTATTTATTCCCAAGAGTTGGAAGCAATTTTCTTTCATTCATCACTCCCCCCCCTTTCCTCTTCTACCCTACTTCAGGGAGTCTTTCACATTTCCCTGTCAATCAATTTGAGTTCTCTTTCCACTCCACTCCCCGTTTTTCTCATCTTTCCAAGTTTTCAATTATTTAAACATTTTCCTAACGTCAGCCCACTAATTCTCTGCTCTACTTAATCCTTTCAGAGGCCAGGCTGCCTGTCAACAATGGTGAGAGAGTTCCGAATAAGAGCAACAGAAAGCAGATTGTGAGGAGAGCAGAACACTTGACAATCAACATTGTCCAGATGTTTAAAAGTTGGAAGGGAAATGAATAAGTGAATGAATGGGAACAAGAGTCACATTCTATACTTGCCCCTTCCCCAAATATGTAGAAGAGTGCATATAATATACATAAAACAATAAAATAAAAAAAAACTCCTTGAGAAGAATCCTGGGGTGATGAAGTAGTCTGGCTGATGCCTTGTTTTAATCAATCAAGTGTGAAAGTGCTAATGAGAAACCAGTGCCAGCTCTACAAACCACACACAGGCAAGGCAGACTGGAAGAGATTTACAAGGACAGCTTCTTAAAGCAGGCCAGCTCTTTGGAAGAGCCTGTAATATTTCCCCCCTGCAATAAAAATAAAGAATACACATGAAAAAAATTTACAGCTGATCTTAGTCTTAGCAGGAGAACCAAAGTTGGTCCCACGAGAGAGGAGAGGAGAAGTCTAGGAAGAGGTGTCATATTTTATTTAATAATTATGCCATTCCCTCTGTAGGGTGAGCTCACCCTCTCTTGTAGAAGGATGGGGGAGAGAATAACTTTAGATAGGTTTTACTGCCAAACCAGAAGAGGAATGATTGGTGTGATTGACGTTAAAAGCTTTAATATCTTGCAAGAGTTGCAGGAGGAACTCTGGAGCTATAAAGAAACTCATTTCCTTACTCAGAGAATCCCCAAATGTTCAGTCCCATTTGGAAAAAAGAGCAGCAGGGGACCAGCAGAAATAATGTTTAGGACTGCTTACTTCTTCCCTCTGAAAATAAGATAAAAGGGAATGCTCCAGCTGCATTTTCCAGTATGCTCCTGTGGAGAGTATGGCAAGCTAATATCAACCAATGGACAGGGGCATTGTTGACTTTGGATTGTGAAGAACTGGGTTCAAATGACATCTTAACAAAGGACCCGAGTCATAATTTCTCCTTTTCAGCTTTGGTTCTCTGTCTTTGAAAGTAGATAATGAGCCATTCCACAGGGCTGTTGGGCAGATGAATCAGATACATAATGGTTACCTGTGGTGTGAGAATGGTTAGGACCTGGCTGATGCTGAGAAGAAGATTCAAAGCAGGGACTCCAGCAGTTCTTAACTGGCTGGAATAACTAGAAAACGGAATGAGGTGGAGGAAGCCCCAAGGGAGTTGGACAAACTGAGCACTGAATATGATGTATTCATGCCAAGAAGATTCAGAAACTGGGGCAATGGAGAAGATTGCCAGCACTCCTAAACAGGCCCACCCTAAACAGGTGGTGCAAAATGGGGCAGTGCCCCATCAAAAATTTGTAATATTTTGCATGTAATGTATTGAATGTGGATTTTTTTTCCTGCTGGTTAATGTGGGGATTTTAATATATGTTATTTGAATTTAAATTGAAGCCTCTGAGGAAATAAGGAGGGGAGCTGGATGAGTGAGTGGACCTTGCTCTGACTGGACAGCAGCTATACCCTAGGAGAGGAAGAGAACTGCAGTTTTTAGCCAGCGTGCTGAAAGAAAGTGTTCGTTCTATTTGAGTCAGACAGACTGGGTGGAGCCTGAGAGAGAGTCTGTGTTTGTGTGTTTCTGAAAGCAAGTTAACCAGTCAGGACTGGTTAAGCCAGTCTTTGGGTGTCTCAGAGAAAAGATTTTGACTAAATCAGGTAAACTGTGTGGAAGCCTGAGAGCCTAATTCTGTCTAAGTCAGGCAAATATGTATGCATGAACCTGGGTCAGTTTGTCTATATCTGAGAGTCAAACCACACAATATGAATTACATGAGACCGAGCGAGTGTCAGGAGTCCTGTCTTACCCCAAATGCCCATGTCCAGCATTTTATCGATGAGCACATGTCCTGGTCCAAGCACGCATTCAAAATTTTCTGTTCCAGTGTAGCCGCGACATGTAGGTCATGATCAGTAAGTCGGCAATGCAATGCAGAGTGTCCTTATTTCCTATATCTTCCGCTTCCTATCTGTGCAAAGTAGAGATGCATGATGGGATATCTTGGAGGTACACAGAGAAAACCTGTGCCACCGCGAACACCGCGATGGAGGTACTGCAGTCCTGGCCCGTGTAGTTGAAAACGACATTGGAACACGTGTAAGTAAGTTTCCGTGTCATTCACATGTAATTCGTATCATGTGGTTTGCCTCTGAGAGAGATTGACCCATCTAAGTCAGGCAAGCTAGGTGGAAAGGCCTGAGTGAATCTATGTCTGTGTGGATGAGAAGGGAGTTTATTCTATTAGTGAAGACTTGTGTGGAAAATTACTCAGTGTATCTGTCAATATACCTTTAAGAAGAGATAATTATTTCTAAAACCACCAAGCTTAAAAATTATTCTGAAACCAATATGCTTACCAAAACTCTGTAACCATGACACTTATGTTCTTATAAATAAATTCTATTTTTGTTTAATCAAGAAAGATCCCTTTCCCTCTGTTAGAGAATTTTTGTTTTCTATTGTTTTTTATATGTGTGATCTAAATTGACTAAAGAACTCGTCTCCCTTTGTGCTTATCACCCCTCATTCCAGCCTGTATATTGGTTGTAATAACATGAAGGCCTTGGTGTGAACATCAATTTGTACTCTCAGAACATATGAAGGCTACATTTGTTTCCTCCCTGCCCTGTTCTCAGCCTTGGGTATGTTCTTCCTTAGCAATGCAGAGATAACCAGAGAGTCTTTCTGATAGTTTTTGTTACATGACCTGAAAGGAAACATAATCTCAACCTGCCAGTCTATTACATCCCAAACACCATTAGACATTCACTGGATTGTTTATATATTCTTGTAACAATCCTCTGTACTGTATTTAATTGTTGTTTACTTCCATCATGCCTGTGTGATGGTATAAATGTAGGTGCAGCCTTTTTGTTGGCATTCATCCTGCTGTAATAGTGTGTACATCAGACTTATTTGAGAATTTCTCATAACAAACTTTTCTGCTTCCAAGATCACCAAGTTTGAAGCCTTGATTTATTATGCAGACAAGAAGAGAATGAGGCCCTCATAACTGGCAAACAAATACAAGTTCTCCCCACCACCCTGCTGACCATCCTGTTGAACTACCATCTTTAACAAGCCTTCCTATATTACCAGTTAAACAGAAGAAGTCTGAGGCAAAAGCCTTTGGTGGCAGTGAAAACCATTTGAGGGAGTTAGAGAGGCAGCAATATAAAGGTCACACAAACATAAAAGGGAAGGTATTCTTAAGGTAAACGCTAGGTAAAGTAGGGAACACCTGAACCTCTGTGTGAGTGAAAATAAAAAAGTGTTGGCCATGACTCGCGTGACCACAGCTTTTAAAGGTCCAAAGCAAAAGTTTTAAAACAAACAGCAAATCATTACAGGTGCCTAACAGCCCCCTGGGAACTATAGTTCCCAGAGGGCACTGCAGCACAGAGCCTCTTCTGAAACAGCAGGAAAGGAAAGGAAAGTATGGGAACTAGAGAGAGGGAGCTTCTGTTTCTGCCCATCAGCTGGCTGGCTGGCTGGCTGGGTGGCAACAGCAGCAGCAGCCAAGTAAATAAAGCACAGCAGGAATGGAGAAAGGAAAGAGCGAAATTCGTTTCTGGTTCTGATATACAATGAAATATGAATTTTAGTACACTTTTAATAAAAAGCATGAATAATCAGATCACTGACAGTACAAGAAAACTTATGAATGGGTGACAACAGTAAACATGAGTGAATAACAGCACCACTGCACTCATTTTCTTCCCTAACAAAACTTTCTGGCTGCATGATATACCACTTGACTTATTACATATTTAGAAAAATAAGCATGCAGTTCTGTACAGACACATGTTGGGATGCCTTCCCACTGTGTTTATTTGCCCCCCTAATAACAATTTTTTTGGCTACAAGCCTGCTACTAAATAGATGGGAGTAGAATTCTGAGCAGGTCAGCTTAGTATTGCACTGTAAGAGAGGAATTACTTGCTGAATCTCTCTCTATCTTCAAAGCTTAAAAGGAATTACTCAATTCATGAGGATTTTGAAAGGGAAAGTTATACCAAAGCTGTGACTTCAGGCACAGAGGATACCCAAATCAGGATCTTGCTTTGTCAAATAAATGAGCAGCAGGGATGGAGAGGAGGCTTCTGTTTTCACCTAGAGTAAAACCACAAGAATCCCACCTCAGATGGGCTGTGAACGACACATCCCTTGCCAATAACATTAAGAGAATTACTTTCAAACACTGGCACTTATTTGAAGGGATTGCAGGTTGTGAATCTGTTCCTACTATTGCCTTTAGATGCACACAGAATATAAAAGACATGTTGGTTCATTCCGCCTATAGAATGCACAGTCAGAACCCGGGCAAACCTGTTGGCCACCACTCTTGTGGCCTTTGGCTTCAGTGGGGGAGGTCTTTAAGAGAACAGATACAGATACCTGCAATGCAGGTCCTGCATACATATTTATTAGAATGCACCTGCTCAGTTTTGTATGTAGGCAGCACAGTCAGACATCTTAGGGTAAGAATTCAAGAACATCTCTTTAGGATACGAGGCAGGATTGCACTGTAAGAGAGGAATTACTTGCCAAGTCTCTTTCTATCTTCAAAACTTAATTATTTTCAAAGCAGGGCTGGAAAAGCTTAATTTCCAGTGAGAGTTAGTGGTCTTGAAAAGGATACTTATCTCTTCCTACACCAATTGCATTTTCCCTCTCCCCTTTTTAACTGATGCATTCCACTCAGCTCAGTTCATGTGAGCCAGTTGCCCTGTTGTAGTTCCTATCTAATGCCCCTTCTGAATTAATGCTCTAATCCAAACAGCCTTACACACAGAGATGCAGATTGCATCTATCTAGCTGTGCTTGAGGGTTCTAAACACTCACCTACCGTCATGCTAAAAGAGAAAGCTCAGGTGGTAGAGTAAGTTTGGAAGAGATTCTGAGTTTTTTAAAAATGAAAAACACTGCTGTAAGGTTTTTTTTATAAACAGTTTGCAGCATTAAACATATACAGCTAGCAGAGGAAGAGAACTTTTCGAACATGTCTGTCATCTGCAATGAGATCTGGGCTGCGCTTCTGGTTTCCTTACTCTTGTTATAGGTTTTAAGGCTAGCTGTGGTCAGTGGTGTATATCTTTGGGTGTGAGCTGAAGGGAGGGAGCCAAAGAAGTTTTTGTTCTTAGCCCATAATCTCAATCTATGTAGTTTAGTGAGCAGGCCCAGCTCCCCCATTGGGAAGAAAGTGGGATAGAGAGAGATCAAAAGTGAGCTTGAGCATGTTTATGTATGTGTGTGCCTGCATGTAGAGATGGGCACGCACAGAAAAAACCCCCGAACATGATGTTTGTTGTTCGTTGCCATCCACAAACAGGGATTCACGAACATAACGGACATGACATGTTCATGAACATGTTTGTAGTTGGAGGTTCATGGGAGCCAGAATGGCCCCCTTGGGACTTAGATGAACTTGAGCCAGGGAAGGCAGAGTCCATGGGTCTCCCCCTTTCATGTCATTTTCTCTTCACAGTGGCAAAAACTGGACTGTCCGCTGGAAGCTACTTTGAGGGGTTACAAACTGACCTTCCCAATGTCCAATACCCACCAAATTTGCAGGGGACATAGTCCTCACTGTCCTCTGAAGACCTCCCCCAAGTTTCAGAGAGATTGCACCCTGGGAAAGGCATGATCCATGGGTCCCTCCCTTTCCTGTCATTTTCTTTTTACAGTGGCAAAAACTGGACTGTCTGCTGGAAGCTACTTTGAGGGGTTACAAGCGAGAAGGAAAGCCAGAAGGAGTTCAGACAGAGTTCAGACAGTCCATGCCTATGTTGCCAGGGGAATTGATTGAAAGGTGCCAGACTGTCTGGCTTTACAAACGGTTGACGAATGCCATGAAGAGGGCTTGGAACAAACACATCTTCATGAGGCCCCGGGAATGGGGCCTCACGAACAGCTTGCTTGTGAACAGCGGATTGGGCTGTTCGTGGGGTTTTTTTGTTCGTATTGCTGTTCGTGCCCATCTCTACCTGCATGCAAAAATAATGCAGAAAAAGGAATTGACTAATAATAAGACATCCATGTTAACTAGCTAAGGCCATAGCGATTAGAAAAAGAGGAGACAAACAAAGAAATGGGAATATTGTACACCACCCTGGTCAGATAATGCATTGGGTCTCTTACTGTAGCTGCAACTTGCTTAAAGTTTTTCCTTGGTTCTCCTTGTGTGGTATCTTCCTGCTAGCCAAAAATTTAGAGGTATGTATGAGGAGGAGAAAAAAACATTCTGGGAAACAGACTGAGATTCCCACAATAATGGCTCAGTCCGCTGTGTTTGGACATGTGTTTTTGAAAGCTACGATGAACAACTCTTAGCTTATGTTACAGGAAGCTGTTATTTGTCCATTCTTAGAGAGGGGAGAACCATCTCTTAGACCCAGTTGATATGGATAACTATGTTTCAGTGTTACCTATTATTCATAAGATAGTCAGGTGGGCAATCAAGGTGGCCAACTCTATGAGTTCTCGGATTGGATGTTTTTTCAGGACCTTTATAAACTAGGCTTTGTAAATGAGACTGTCTCAGTTTCCATATGGTATCACTTTTGTGTAATACATTACCTCTTGAAAGATGTCTGGCTGGTCACATTCTCATTGGCTTTCTGGGCCCAGTCAAAATAGCTTTTTCAGGAAGTTTTTTTCATTGCTGAATGACAACTAGAAGTTGGTTAATTTCATCTGGAACTTTTGTCAGCATTTTTGGCTGTGTTTTTAGCAATTTCATATTTTAAGTTTTTAGATTTTATATCATTATAGTGTTTTACAGTTTGTACATTAGGTTGGGTACCACCTGTTTTGTCATTGAACATCTGTAACGCTTTATTTTGATACGGCCCTGTAACACTTTGCCCTGTTTTCAAAACCTTTTAAAACCTTTGCCTTTGGATCTTTAGTTCAGTACCTCCTAACATTATCTTAAACTTATACTTCAAGAGGGCTCTGGTTACAATCCTTAGATTTCCACATCCACAGAACCAAGCTGTTCTCTATTTTACCTAAGTTTTTATCTCGAGAACACATTCCCTTTTGTGTTTATGTGACCTGTGTATTGCTGTGTCCCCAAAATGTCTCTCTCCCCATGATGCTCTAAGAATTTCCCCAAGCTCTGTGTTTTTTACTGTTGAAACTGGAGAGATTCCTAGAGCATCACCTGGAAGCAACACTGCACCCCCCCCATAAACTCCATCCTCCCCAGGTACTGCCCCAAACATCTCCCACATTTGCCAATGCAGGCAACACAGACCAGCCTGTTAGTATTAAGAACAGAACTGTCCAAAGCTAGAGGCTTCACACCGAGCGATGTGTACTCTACCCATAATGGTGCATATCTGTTCACATCTGTTGGATATTTAAGTGCGTAAAGAAGGTGCTGAGGCCTTGGTTAGTTCACTTGGCCAGGTCCCAACATCAGAACATTTGGTTCCTGTCTTGAGCCCAGAAGTTTTTTTACAGTTATCTTCTTTCATGACTAGATATATTTATTTATTTATTTTATCACATTTCTAGACCGCCCTCCCCGTCATACATATTATTACAAATATTGAAAAATTGTCACTTCTTTCGTGTGTCTCTAGCTCTCCTGAGAATTCTTCATTTGTCCTGCAATAGCTAAAGCATACTAAAGAAACTTGACAGAAAAGCCATGTATTCTAGGTATTGCTAGCTTTTTGGAGGGAAACTGTGATATTATTTGTTGCAATTTTTGTGATTTGAATAATTTATTTCAAGTATTAGTTTTTCCCAATGTTATTTATATGACATCTTGAAGTTTGCTCTTGTAATTTATTTCTGATGTGAGACCTCGAAATATGCTTTTAATTTATAGTCTACAACTCACAGCCATTTTCTTTCGTGTGGTAGCCCTGGTGACAATTACAATAAACCACACTGAGATCTTCTCCACATGCCTTCTGGAAGATCTTTTGTGGAAGCTAGGCTGTTTTCCATATAGCATGTTGTGATCTGGTTCTCATTGCAATGCCTGAAAGGAAAGATTTCCCCAGATATAACAAGAAATGGTTTGCTTTCAAGTTCCTTCCATCATGGTTTTCACATTTTTATTATTGTAATTTATAAGTGTATGTGGCTTCTTGCAACAAAGAGAAAAACAAGGGGTATATCATTATTTTCATCATGCAAAGGATTTCCAGTTGCCCCCTTCATGGAGAATACTGCACAAATCACGTTGTATTTTTATAGACTTATTATTTCAATGTGGTGTTGCACATTGGGAAAAAGAAAGAACAGTTTCAAAATAAAATGATACCACTACATGCAGGGCTTATTTAATGGTAATGCAAACTTTTGAAACACCAATACAACTCTAACCCTAATACACCCCAAATGTTGCAATTATTGCACATTTTGTGTCCAAAAGTCATATTTTCTCCCTACATTTTTCCTGTGTGGCAATTTTCAGCGGGCTCAGCAGCACACTTCTGAATACATTCCATGTATTCAGCACACTTCTGAATACATTCCATGTGTATCTGCTAACATATTTTATTGTACACATCCACTACAAGTTCCTGACAATCCATATTACACAAGGTGACCAGCTAGCATTCAGCTTGGCAGAAGAGCATGTTTCCAGACATGAATATCCCAAAGTCTCTATTGGCAGCTGTGGCCCAAATCTGTTGTGCATCCTGATGATGCAATCACTTGCCTAGCTGTCTACTTTAATGAGAGCTGACCTAGATGAGATGAATTACATGAGGCTATGTGAGTGTGAGAGTCACGTCTGTTCCTACCTGCCTGTGTCCATTTTACCCAGAGTGAACATGTGTCCTGTACCACTAGTCCATGCATTTGTTGGGTAACTGGTGTAGTCGTGGTCGCAAGTGTCCATCATCATAATCAGTCAGTCACTGTTGCAGAGTGTCAAATTTGGACGGCTTCCGGTTCCTTCTCCCTTCTTTTTGCCCTTACACTCAAACTGTTTTGCCTTTAATCTGACATGTTTTAAATTCTCCCATTTTCTAGTTGACACAGCCACCTCCCTACTCCTCCTTCCTGCATCCTCCTCCCCCCTTAACTTCCTCCTCCTCCTCTCCATGCAACGTCTTCAGTTGGGATAAATAGGAGGTGGGAAGAAAGATTATGGCAACACAATTAAGCGTCTGAGCAAAAGTTCAGAAACATGCCTGATACATGAACCTGAAAAGGATGAGGTGTGTGTGTGTGGGGGGGGCATTTATTCTCCAGTTCAGCTTAGCAATACAGAGTAAATTGGGTAAAATGTGGCCATTGTTTCCAATGGGGAATGTGATTTGGGGATTTCAGGGTGTGTGGGGGGCATTTTAGGACCGAATTTACCAAATTTGCTGGGGACCTACTCCTAGTTGTTCTCTAAAGACTCCCAAGTTTCATAAAGATTGGACTTTGGGGGGCATTTTATGGGCCCCCAAAGAAGGTGCCCCCAGCCACCTCCAATCTCCATTATTCCCTATGGGGAAAACTAAGGGAGCTATTTGGGGTGGCATTTTGCAAGCAAAATCCACAGCATTTGCACAGGACCTACTCCTAACTGTCCTCTAAAGACCCTACCCCCAGGTTCAGGGAGATTGTATCATGGGAAAGGCATGATCTATGTGTTTCTCCAGTTACTGTCAATTTTTTCCCCGCAATAGGAAGAAATGGAGTGGCTGAGGGCACCTTCTTGGGGGGGGGGGCATAAAATGACTCACCAAGGTCCAAAATCCACCACTAACTGTCCTCTAAAGACCCGCCCACCCCCCAAGTTTCAGGGAGATTGGGCTTCATTATAAGTCCATTATAAGGAGATGAGAAAGTTCATCACTTTGAGAGATATAAAGAGATAGATACCATAACTTGGTTGCCGAAACCTGTCCATGAAAATTTTACCTAGTCTGACACCTGTTCCTTTCTCTGTGCACCCTCCACTAGGTTTCCTCATACATCATTTTCAGACAATGGGGAAAACAACCTAGGATCCTAAAGTAAAGTTGATTGGTTAAATCATCCTTTGTGGAGAGTTTTAAAAGAACTCAAAGCTTTCTGACTGGACAAAAAGTTAACTTTCCACTCTTGAAGGACCCCTGAATTATGGGCCCCAAAGAAGCAAACTGTTGTTACCCTTTGCCACCCCCGTATATACCTGCTAGGAGTAAGACTGGTCCTTCTAAAGCAGGGAAATGTTTTGAAGGTTTTTTTTAAAAGTCTTTAGTTCTAGCAAGAGTCATGTTTCTCTGAAAAATGTCTTATATGGAGACCAAAAACATACAGAGAAATGCAATACCGTAATGCAGTCCTAAGAATTCTGCTCTTGGTTGTTGCCGAATTGGGGTAAATAGGGGAAATAAAGGATGAAAGAAAAAATATACATTGACTCATTCTTGATACCCAGTTTTACTCCTGAGGACAAAGATGAAGAGAGCATCTGACAAAGAGAGCTGTGGCTCTTGAAAGCTTATGCTACAATAAAGTTGGTTAGTCTTAAAGGTCCTGCTGGACTGTTTACTACCCAGTTTTACTGACACCCACATACATATTAGTATGGTGTTCCAGGGCTGCAGTTGGCATGCTCTTCCTCCTAGTTCTGGAATATCCTGGTTCACCAGGATGCTGGGTCCATCTGTTAATTATGCCCAAGGATCAAGAAAATAGTATGACCTATAGCAACCTCCCCCCAAACCACCCTACTGTGCAACTGCCAACCATTTTGTTAGGACTGCAGGATGTTTGCCACACCACCAAACTAATCCCAGGATTGACTCACCATAATTATTCCCACTGAATAAGTAAGTTTATCTGAATAACTCATTCATAATGAAGTTGCAGCATTTCTAGTCATAGCTGGGATTTATATATTACTTAGGTTACTATGATTAGCTGCAGCATTAGTTAGAATTCTATGTTCTCTCATGGCTTTGTAGGTGTGGCAAAAAAAGTAGGGAAAGACCTCTCCTTTGAATTCAACAGGGTTTTTTTCAGTAGGATCCTCAAATACATTCTGCTATTTGCTTGTGAGCTGGGAGCGAAGTTTTTTCTAGGCAGTTTAGTTGTTTCTGAGAAAATCAGCCAGTTCAGTACATTACCTTCCATGTATTCAAAGTGTATTATATGAGGCAATCAGCAGTGTTTCATGCTTGTGTCTTCTTATACAGCCCAACAGGAGTCCTAGTTTTCTTCCCTCAGACCTGTTGCTGCTGTATGATACTCTACACTCAATTATTTAAACGGAATAAGCAAATCAGTCAGTCAGTCAGTCAGTCAGTCAGTCAGTCAATGATTATAAATAAACCTTTTTTTTTTAAGGGCTTTTGCCATTTGGTGTTCCTCTACGGCTGTGCTATCCACATTATTTTGCTCATGCACATTTTCCCATAGCCTTATATGAGTTATAGTTCCTCCTCCACATCATTTAATTACCTGAACGAACTATCGGCATCCCTGGGAAAGAATTGATTTTACTAGTTAGCAGCTGCAAGGCAGAAAGAAATGAAACTCTACCACCACAGCTCCTGGGAAACCGCAGTTGCTCAAGTTGGAGGAAGACAGGGTAGACATCCAAGGCTGAGCTCATGAGTAATTATGGATGAGTACTCCTGTGGTTTGCTGCCTTGGGAGCCATATCTGGGTCAAAAGGTGGTACAGAAATGTTTTAAATCAATAAATAATTTTTTTTAAAGCCAATATAAATAAATAAAGTGGAGGGTGCTATTTGGATAGTCTAGTTCAGGCATCAAGCCACTTTATTTATTGAATTATTATTTTTTTGGAATATTTATATACACTGTCTTTCTCCTGACATAGTCATAATAACCAGATGTAGGTGACCACAATAGATATATGTATATAAAATAGCCATCTAGTAAATTAACTAAAATACATAATGAAGACAGATAACTAAAGCAGATAATGAAAACAGGTGGATGGGGAAGCTCACAGCTCATCCCCTTATAAACTGAAGGATGCCATTTTTGTACTAATTGACAAACCTGTTAAGGATTAAGGGCTGCTCAGATGGCCTAAGCCCCACTGTCTGAAAGAGGTGCCAGTTCACCATACCAGTGTCTACCAGCTCAAAAAAGGCCTAGAAAATGGTATCTTCATTGCAAACTTTGATATTTAGACCAAGAGTGTGAAATATATGGCCCCTCCATGACTCTTATCAGGCTCATGAGCAAGTGGAGGAAAAGGCAGGAGGCTGTAGGCTGCTTTGGGGTGTGAGCAGAGCATGCACAGTGAGGGCATTTTATGGATCTTCACCCCTCTCCTTCCCAGCTTGGTGCATCCCAGGACCCAGTATCTCTGCTGCCATGATTGAGCTCAGTAGCCTGGTAGTGGCAGCTCTGAGCCACTTCTCATTCTCCTTCATGCAGCCAGCAAGGCAATTCCTCACTTGCTTGCTCCTCTTCCTTCCCTTCCTTCTGCCTGGACCTTGCAGGGGAGAGATGGGGATGGCTTTCCTGGCTCCTGAGAGGATCTCCTTCTGCAGCTGCCTTACTATGCCTCCCCAAGAAGAAAACAACAAGGCCTGGAGAGAATGGGGGGGGGGCACACACTATAATTTGGGGGCAGTGGAGGTGAAGCTGACGGCAGTGTGCCTCTGTTCTTGCCTTCTCACACCCACCCACTTCTGGTGTGCCTTTTATTTTCAGCACCCAGAAAAGTTTCAGAAGAGGACGTTTAGGTCACTAGAGACTTGGCAAGGCTTCAGTTACTGAAAACATATGTGGGGCTTCCTTCTGAGTAAAGAATCTATGAAAGATTGGGTTGCCAAATGAGCAAACATGCTAGCTTGTAGCTTGCTGGCTGAGGCTCCTGTCTCCCAACCCAGCCAACCAATCTGGAATGTCCTTGGGTCAGCTGAGGGGGTAGTGGAGCAGGCTTCCCTCTGGTCTGCTGCCCAAGTTCAAAAGATAATTGTTTTTGGAGCTGGGAAGTGCTACTTAGCTTGTACCCCAGGGAGATCTATGCTTGGATATTATTTTTTACTTCCATTGTTGCTAGAACACCATCAGGGCATACAGTGCTTTACAGATAGGGTTGCCAATCTCCAGGTGGGGGCTGAAGATCTCCAGGAATTACAGCTGATCTCCAGGCCTCCAGGAGAAAATAGCTGCTTTAGAGGGTGGACTCTGTGGCATTATACCTTGCTGAAGTGCCTTCCCTCCTCCAAGCCTGGTCCCTCCAGGCTTCACCTTCCAAAATCTCCAGGAATTTCTCAACCTGGAATTGGCAACCACGTTTACAGAACAACATCAGAGAAAAGAGGTCCTTGCTCCGAGGATCTAACAATCTAAATGAGGCACAGGGGAGGTGAAAGAGAGATGAAGCTGGAGAAAGGAGACTGGTTTAGTTGTTTAAGTTGTTTGAGTTGGGGATGGAGACTCAGGGTTGTGCCAAAGAAAAGATGGATTCCAAGGAGAGAGAGAAAGGACATGATCCTGGTACTTTGGAAGGCAGTTGCAGGTATAAGGAACAGCAAAGGGAAAAAAAGAGCAGAGACCTCTATATGGAGAGCTGGGAGATTCTTTTGGCTCTTCTGACTCTGGCTTTTTAAGTGTTAATGTTTTAAGCATGTTTATATTTTGAGTAAAAAATAATATTAATTGGGTTTGTCGGTATTCTTTATAAAGTGTATATCTCTGGAACCTGGCATTAAATTTTATGGTATATATTGCCCTGCCCAACAAAATGACATGTATGTCAGATCCAACTCGGGAAGGATTAAGGAGGCTGGACTGCAGAGTTGAGGCAGCAGCAAATGCCAGGCTCAGAGAAGAGATGTCAGGGAAAGAAGTCCAGTCTCAGGGAGACAGGGAGGAGGAAGCGGAGAGGCTCGGAGCCCAGCCCTTTCAGGCAACCCAGAACATCTTGACAGGCACGTCATTCCAGCCTAACAGCTTGATAAACAGGCAGGTGAGTAACACCAAAGGAACACAGGTGAAGGGAACACTGGAAACACACGAGGTCAGAAAGTCCAGTCAGGCCTGGGATGACCTGTAAGACTGCAGCCCTCTGTTAAAGGGGCAGTGTCTACTCTGAGGCCACTGGACCAAATCTCACAGGCAGAAATATCCATTTGAACAGCAGGTGGGGCTTAGCTGGCTGGTGGGGAACTCCTGACTGGGCAGCCAAGCCCTGCTGTTTAAATGGCCATTTCCCTGCCACTCTGAGCAGTGTGGAAATGGACATTTAAACAGCAGGTGGGGCTTGGCTGGCCTGCCAGGAACTCCTGGCTGGGCAGCCAATCTCCGCTGTTTAAGTGACCAGCTGCTTGCTGGGGAGATCCCTGACAAACAGCTGATCGATGAGTTTAAATGCCCCTTTCCGTGCCACTTTGCAGTGGCATGGAAAGGGGCATTGGGGTTTAACACAAACTGGGAGACCAGTTCGTGGAAGTTCGTGGAAAATGAGCTTCCACAAACCACTGGTTCACAAAGCACGAACTGGCCCAGTTCGTGACGAACTTTAGTTCATCTTCCAGTTCGTGCCCATCTCTAATGAGAGCCACAGCAACCAATTCTACAAGTGTTCCTGGAATGCCTTTGGATGTTAGAAAATTCAGGAATCCATAATTTGTTTGTTATATCTGATTAAAGAATACAGAATATGCTGTCTTAAGTATATTTATTATGAAATAAGTCACTTTGAGACTTATGTAAAAATACATAAAATTATGTAAAAATACATAGAATTGTGTGGTAAGGCTGTAATCCTAAACATACTTGTTCAGAAATATCCTTAATTGTAATTTATGGGCTTTCTCAACTAAAATAAATAATAATATTAATCCTGACATAGCAGCATATCCCCTATTAGTTACAATCAGAACAGTGATGATCTAAGCTTTCCTTTTCTTTGCTAATTATATGGAGATGTTTTAATGTCATTTCCTCCATTTTATTATTTTTAGTACATTTTGCTTCCTTCCCAACCGGCAGGAAATGTTCCAGTGTAATTTCTTATCCTTGGTGACCTGGACAGGTTATATGTCTCTCCTTTGGTTTCCTTCATTTGTTCATTTTGTCAGAGGAATGCATTAATTAATTTTATTACATTTTAAGAACTGCTAATGTGGTTTATATTTTTCATTCTTTTAAAAATATTATTATTATTATTTGATTCAATACTACTTTTCTTTGGACAAGAGTCTCATTAATATTATTGTGGAATGGGAAACCAATGCATCACAGCACAGCAAAGAGATTAGACAGATTTCTACCTAAACAGAATAACAATTTTGTGATGAGTAGGGCCTCTGGGGCAAATAAAACAACATTATCTTAACTGGGTTTCCAATGTCTGTGTAAATGACCTTGCTGCTGTATTTGCAGCTGTCTTGCTTTTCTGTAATGACCACTTATCTTTTCCTCCCTGCTGGAAAGAAGAGGCATGACTTTACCTCCAAAGATGACAAGTTAAATGGCTCTCTTTCCATTTTCTTCCTAATCCAAGAGCTGTAAACACAGCCCGGGACCACCCAAATGGACAGGGGAGCAGAGCAATGCATAGTCTGAAATTTTGCTGTGCTTATCCTATTTATAGCAGTTATTATCTTTGACTGTGAGTTATCAGATATACAGTATGATAGAAAGATAATACATACATTTAAAACATGCGTACAAAATAAAAATAAAATAAAGATCTCTTGGTGGTTCAATACACAAGATGTGATGAAAATCAATTCACACACTTCTGTTTCTTGTTATAAAAGAACACATCATAGCAAATGAGTAACTTTAGTTACATCAAAATGTAACTGCAAAGTTTTTTTAAAAAAATCAACAGCTAGATCTTTTCTCAGGTCAAGGCTGTACCTTGTTCCAATCTGTTAGCAACTCTATCAACAATATATCTAATTCTCAACACGAACCCATCTGAGGATACTTAAATTTGGCCATGTCCAGACAAGACAGATCTTTCTACAAACCTGAAAATGTCCCAGGTTTGCATGGGGTAAAAGTACACAAGGAGGTTACCCATCCCCAAATAATAGAAGATGTGCACATTGCTTTAATAATAACATTATAACATTTGATTTATATACCACCCTTCAGGACAACTTAACACCCGCTCAGAGAAGTTTACAAAGTATGTTATTATTATCCCCACAACAATCACCTTGTGAGGTGGGTAGGTCTGGAAGACGTGTGACTGACCTAAGGACACCCAGCTGGCTTCAAGTGGAGGAGTGAGGAATTAAACTCATTCTCTAGAGTCCTACCACTCTTAACCACTACACCAAACCAGAGAGGTTCTTGTGGCCTTTCCTTGGCAACTACAGCTGTATCGCCAGCTTTCAAGCCTTGGTTTCCATCAGTAAAAGGCAGGGGAATGAAGCTGGTCCTTTTCCAGGGGCATTTTGGCCACTGAGGGAGACTAAGGTTGCCGTTCCCCCAGTGGGAGTGAGGGATCCATTGTTCCCACACTTTGCCTCCCACCACCACCGGCTGGAGGGGGGGCAGTGATGGAACAGGCCTCCTGGGTATACTCCCAGGGCAGAGCGATGACATCACTCCCAGGAGTGATACCATCATGCTACCCTAAGATCAGTTTTGCACTTCGCAAGAGCCGATTTAGGCCCTGAACAGGCCCAGTGTGAAGCATATGCAAGCTCAGGAGCCTGCATGATGATGACACTTCCCAGAAGAGGAAGAGGAAGGTGAGTGCTGGGCCCCCCCTACCACCAGGAAGGTAAAGAGACCTAAAACACAGAGAGAGTCACGGGAAAGTAACCAACAAACAAGCAATAGCCATGACCGACTAACTAAGGATAAATAAACGAAAACAACTTCAAAGCAATTGTACAGAGATACTTTATAATAAAGATTAAAGAAAATAAATTGAACTCTAAGTGGTTTAAAGCTGGCACATAATGCTAACGGGTGCAATGTGAGAATGAGTAACAACCAAAACACTTTGAAGAACAGTTGCTCGCACAACTCACCAAGCTACCCTCAGTAACCACAGAGTACATGAACAAAAGTGAACAGTAGCTGTAAAAGCTTACATACAAAAATTCATATACAACAGATTATATGGCATAAACCAGGTGACTGACCAATGAAGGTAAATGTAAATATTTTATCAAAATTCAGTGAAATGTAACCGCAACGGGTTTGCTAGCGAGGAATCCCGTTTCTGGCATCCCCTTCTTCCTGGCAGTTACAACGGTAAAAAAATACACATTTTTAAGTTATTTAGTCCATAAATATATTACACGACATACAACTTCACACTGGAGAGTACTCACAATAATAAATCAAGGTAAGTCAGAGCCAAAATCCATGCACAATGGCAGCTCGCTCAATGGTGTATGCACAGTCTCATACAATCCATTCTCTTAAATAGATCCCATTCTACAGAATTTTTAAAGGGCCAGAGTCCCGGTAAAAGTCCTCACAAGTAAGATGTCAAGTCACAGTCGATATTAAGTCCATGCTGTTCAACTGTATGGAGTCTATGAATCCACCATGCTTCCCTCCTCAGCAGATCTCTACGTGCAAAAGAAGCATCCTTAAATTTGCTAACTTGCAACACTGAGTAAAGAAAATCGTGTTCCTTGTGTTTTTTCTCCAAGAAATGTGACACCAACGGGGCATCCTCCACATCATGGCGTAATCTTGAACCATGTTCCTGTATCTGAACTTTAATAGCTCTACTAGTACAACCTACATACAACTTTTTACACAATCACATATACCACGTTCTGAGTGTTACAGTTTGAGAAAGCCTCACAATATAAACCCATCTCTTTAAATTGTTGTGGAGACATTACAAAATCACAAGTGGTACATCGTCCACACTTAAACTGCCCTGGAGGTAGCTCTCTGAGCAGTCTGCACATTGCAAGATCCGCGTGTATTAACTGATCTCTAAAACTCCGAGTCCTACAAAGGGCTATCATTGGTTTTTCACTACAGCCGGGCAAGTCCTGGACTAATGGCCAATACTTAAGCACCACCTGATTTATATATTTTGCCAAGGGAGTATAGTCCAGGGCAAAGTTAAGTCTCTCTTCTCTCTTCCTACTGTTGTTCTTTAAGAACTCCTGTCTGTTGCATTGCAAAGCCCGTTCCCAACAGCCCATAATTAAATATTCAGGGTACCCTTTCGCCAGAAATTGTTTGCCTAGCTGCTCACTGCTTTCACAGTAATCTTGTAGTGTTGTAGAATTTTGTCTAAGGCGCAAAAACTGGCTAAACGGCAAATTGCAACGCAAATGTGGTGGATGGAAGGACTGAAAATGTAGGGAAGCATTCCTGTCAGTTGCCTTCCTAAAGGGACGAACCCCCACTACATTATCCTTGGTGCGGAAGACCGTAACATCAAGGTAGTTGATGGAATCACTATCAGCTGTCCAAGTAAACTGGATGTTGCTGTTAACAGTATTCATCCAGTTGCAAAGGTCCCGGGTTATCAAATTATTATTCAAAATAAAAAATAAATCATCAATAAATCTCCGATTAAAAAGAGTATCAGAGAGAAAAAAGAAAGTTCTATTGTTCTTTTGCTGTTTGACTGGCTTGATTCTGTACTGAAATAGAAACAACTTTATTCTTTTTGTTATTTGCTAAATAAAGATCTTTATATTTTTAAAGCAGTGTGGTTATACATGAGCAGGATCACCTGGGATCACCTGGGAACCCAGAAAAAGATATTTTGGCAGTTTTGCCAGATTTGAGGGAGGATGTTCAGGAGACCAGGTCTTGGACCTGGGAAGAACATCTTTGCAAGGGCCAGTTTTACCCTTGACATACTAAAATCCAGGTAAGATTCTCTAATCCTGTTTGGTAAGATTAGAGAATCCCACATTCAAGTGAATAGACCAATAACAGGTAGATGTATGTTGTGCCTGTCAGGAGGTGCAATGGTAAGTGGGTGTGGAAATGGGAAGAGTAGGTCGACTGGTCCATATGCTTAATTATAAAAATGGGCTGACATAATCAAAGGACGAATGCCAACCAATGAAACTTTCTCTTTCTTGGAACTTTTCAGAAGATACTCATTGCTGCTCCTTCTTTCCCCTCTCCCAACTCTTAAATCACTCACATGCTGTTCTTGGAGATGTATGACCTTGGGAGAGATACAGGTAATGAGGAACAAGTGTGCTTAGGCAAGGTGCATCTGATGGCTTGAACAAATCAGTCAGTATTCACATTAATTCTTGAGTGGAATGAAGGTACAGTTGATCTCACAGATCAACTGATTTTTTCATTGTTGCATACTTCTACTCATTGGTGTTACCCCTTCCAAGTTGTGTGCTGTTTGCTCTGACTCCATCTTGGCTAAATTCATTTTGGCAGCCATTTTAGGAGCTATCAGTGCCATACTTTTGACATCTGAATGCCTACCCATTTCCACAGGGACTTGTACCCACCTTGATCTATCTGTCAATGTAATCTCATCTGCAAGGACAAGTCTTCCTGATATTCTTTTATACAAGCTCCTATAAATATTGCTGTTCTGATTGCCAAGAGGAGGAAGTGTAGTCCATTCTGCTAGCTCAGAGACTATCCATTCCATTCTTTTGGAACTAGCAAATCTTTCCCTTGGGACCTTTAGAAGCTTTGCCTGAGGTCCTCTGCTCTCTGTCTCTGGACCATCAAAGCAGATAACATACTCTACCCAGGTCAGTGGTCTGAGGATAGGTAAACTTCTTCTCTCTTCACTTCTTTCAACTGAATAACTCTCCTTTCCCCTTCTTTACCCCTCCCCCCAATTCTCCTTGTGGTTATTCCCACCTGCAGAATTCCCACTCAGCCAAAGACTTGATTTTCTTTCACTTTCTTTCCTCTCATATAACTCTCCATATAGAAGAGCCCCGTGGTGCAGAGTGGTAAGCTGCAGTACTGCAGCCCAAGCTCTGCTCATGACCTGAGTTCGATCCCGGTGGAAATCAGGTTCAGGTAGCCGGCTCAAGGTTGACTCAGCTTTCCATCCTTCTGAGGTTGGTAAAATGAGTACCCAGTTTCCTGGGGGTAAAATGTAAATGACTGGGGAAGGCAACGGCAAACCACCCCGTAAAAAGTCTGCCAAGAAAACGTCATGATGCGATGTCCCCCCATGGGTCAGTGATGACTCGGTGCTTGCACAGGGGACTACCTTAACCGTTACCTCTCTATATGCATGTCCATCTGAACACAGCAATGGCACTGTTCTTATGCTTGGGTACCTGTTCCATTCCTGTATCCCTATATTTTCCTTAATAAATTCTGAACCTTGCTTTGGAAAAGATCTGGTTGTTTAATTATTACTGTTAGCCTATTAGAAGCACTTTGAGTTTGTTTGCCCACTGTTCAGGTAAAACAAGTCTAAATCACATGTTCTCCCCACCCTCACCCCCGCAAGTGTGTCAGTTTTCCAAGCTAACCAGGATATGGAAGTGGGAAGAGGTTTCCCCCTGACACCGAGCTTAATTCCCTCCAGTTGGTTGTGGTTCTCAGTGAGTGCCCCAAACCCAAGTTAGAGAGTCCATATGTATCTAAAGATGCACATGATGGGGAGCACATGTGGTAACTTCCTACCATGTGACTTCCATGACTCACCCAGACCCAGCTGCTTGTTAGTGGTCAACAGTAGCAACCCCACAAAAGCCAGTGTGTATAGTGGTTAGCATTTCAGACTTGGTTCTGGGAGACAAAATTTGAATCTCCCCACTACCATGGTGATCTCTTGGTGATCTTGGGCCAGTCATACACTCACAGCATAATCTACCACACAAGGTTTTTAGGAGCATAAAATAGAGGAGAGAGAATGATATAATCCCCATCATGGAGAAAGACAAGATATAAAACATAAATATAGCCAAAGATGGGGGAAGATAAAATGTTGGCTAGTTCAGTGTTTCCCAACCTGTGGGACAGGATCCATAAGTGAGTCAAGAAACCTTTGAAAGTGGGTCACAGCCGGCCAGGCATCTTTAATGGTGGCTCCTGCCATTTACACCCTTCTCTTTCTCTTCTCTTCTTCCTTGCCTGCTTCTCACATTCTCACCTTGCCCTTTGCAACAATAATGAAGAAAAAGCTGCCTAGCAATTTTTAACTTCATGAAAATAGCTGGAAGAAGGTGGGGGAAAGCTGGAGAATAGTAGGAGCTATTCAGCGCATGGAAAAGTGAAAGAGAGTAAACTCTTCCTTGGTGCTGATCCCTCAGCATCCCAATCCCTTTGCCCAGCCCCCTACAGTGCCTCATTGCCCTCTACATGCTGTGGAAGATGTATTGCATCAAGTGAGTTACCACCCACCTCTTTGCAAACGTCTGCCATCTTCCTGCATCTCCTCAATCCACCACTCTCCCCACTGCCTTCTCAATCTCTTGGGCCAGTCGGATGAGTCACCATACAAAGTAAATTTGGACTCATTGGTTACCATACTGAAAAGGTTGGCAACCATTGGGCTACTTTGTGGGTGGGGAGGAGAAAAGGAAGCAGTGAAAGATAAAGATATGGATGCTGCCTGGAGGAGGAAAAGAGGAAATAATGTGGGGAGGGGGGTACAGAGGAAAATGGAGCACCCTCCACAAGTCCTTGTGTGGGGGCACTGCACAACTGGGCCCAGCCTAGCAGCCATCACTATGGAATTTGGCTCAGCCTGGCGGTTTGCACCATGCAACTGGGCCCAGCTTAGCCCAGCAGCAAGAGAGAGGCTGCCAGGGGAGAGAGTGAGGGAAAGGAGGCACCACCTCAGTGGCTCAGTAGTAGAGCGTCTGTTTGGCATACAGAACATTCGAAGTTCAATTCTCAGCTTCTTCAGTTAACAGGATCAGATGGTAGGTGAAGTGAAAGCCTCTACTGCAGGCCCTGGAGAGCTGCTGCCAATGTGAGTAGACATACTGACCTTGATGGTCCAATGATCTGACCTTAATGTGTTCATGTGAAAACTGAAGCTGGTATAGATGGTTAATTGATCGTTGATTCCATTGTTAAAGTATCCTCACTGTTAGAAACTTTGCATACACAGCTCTCAACTCAATATGACCCAGTAAGGATTCGTTGTTGCTCTTTTTTTCATTTTGTCAGCATAAAACAATGATAAAACACATCTGCCTGTCTTTCATAGAACAGTCTTGCCACCCAGAAGACAGTAATGCTTGCTGTTTCATTCCCCGGTGACTGGAAAGAAAATAAAGGGATATTCACACAGACACACCAAGACTGTCATTGCAGAACTGCCTTTCCAGTGTATTGTGAGAAGAACTTGCAAGTCATTCATGAGGCTATAAAACCATATGACACCACCAACAACACAGCCACATCAAAACCACCATTACAATTATACGGTTCAGTGGTTTGTTCATGCAGTATAATAGAGAAATGATGACACAAGCCACGTTTAATACGAACCAAGAGGAGAGTTCTCATTTAAAGGTACAAGTCTCACTAAAACATATTCCCTGATCTTCTTGTGTCCTAAGACTGGGGTTGCAATTTAGAGTCATTTTGCTTTACATGCTATTAAAAAAAAAAGCTAACTAAAATGAAATTTCCTATTTTCATATATTTCCTATTACATGCAGTAAGACAGCTGGATTAGATAACTCCAGTACCGTACAATTTTCTGATTCAGCTATGTCATGAGTGGTCCTGTTTTTATTTTTAAGCCCCTGTGAATACCAGGACTATCTAGCTGTTCCTGTACTATCCCACTCTGCCTTTGGCCTGAGGGCCAAGCTACACATGACGAATGACACTTGAACGGCAAGTGGATTGAGTGGAGGGCAAGTGAACAGGGAGAAATACACTTGCTGTTCAAGTGTCATTCGTCATGTGTAGCTTGGCCCTGTGTCTCTGTTCCTGGGTGTACTGTACTTATCAATTTTTATTTAATTCAGAAGGCCAATTGGATCAACTGTGTCATGTGCATGTCTTCAGGAATGTAAAATGCAGCACACCACAGACTGCATAGGTCAAAGTAAGTAAGAGAAAGGTCTCTCTGGGGAGGCACAGATCAGTGGTGTTGGGAGTGCTAGGTCCTTTTTAGTGCATGTCTTAACTTAGTGAGAAGAAAAAATCCCAGTACAAACAATCATTTAACCACTTTTTGTGTTCTGAGATCCAGTGCAGGAAGTGGAGGGAGAAATTCTTTTGTGCAGCTACGATGCCCCTTTATATTCCCTATCAACCTGGAAACCTACTGGGCCAATATTGGGCATAAACCCTTGGGATGTTGCCCTGAATGAATGAAAGCAGTGCAAGAGCACAACAGGGTTTTTTCTGTAACTCATATTAATGTCAGAGGGACTGACACAAGGGAACTTCCTAAAGGAGTCTAGCTATCTTCATTTGTCACATCAAGCTGTCTTATGCAGAGTCATATCACTGGTCTGTCATTACACTGAGTCATATCTTTGGTTTATTGTGTACTCTGCCTCCCTGTTGCTCTCCAGGGATGTGGGGAGAGGCCTTTGATGTCACCTACTACCTCATCCTTTTAAAGAGAAGATACTGAGTATTGAACCTGACTTTCTACATGCAAAGCATGTTTTCTGCTACTGAGCCACAGCCCCTCCCCATCATATCTGAGAGGAGGGCAAGGAAAAATCCAAATTGTTATCATCTTAGCCACGGTTAAGATTCATTTTATCACCAGGAATGTGTCTCTATCCTGCTTCATGCAGATAACATCCCAAATGATCTGGGACTCCTACATAAACAGCAGGACACACAGAGGACCTGTTTGTGCAATTATCCCTTTTTAGAAAGGAGAATATTGTGTTAATATGGCTTTTGCTCAATGGGAAATTTGCAAGAAAATCCCAGACCTCATAGACGATTTTCTGCCAGAGAAACAGGAGGACTCACATTGTTCTTTCAGCACCTATTTCCATATCTGCTCCCTAATGAATGTTTAGTCAAATGTTATGAGAAAACAATAGAACTTTTCAAGACATAGTATATGTTGATAATTGATGGCAGATCATTTGGCCTTTTGGTCTCTTTTAGATCTCAAGAAATCTCTAGACCATCTGTAACCCTCTACATCTATAAGGTAGGAGACACATTTAACTAAATATATTCAAAATATGTCTATTGATGCATTTTTATTCTTCTCTTCTTCCAAATAGAGATGGGCACGAACAGAAAAAAAACCCGAACATGATGTTCGTTGTTCGTTGCCATCCATGAACAGGGACTCACGAACTACCACAAACATGGACCTGTTCATGAACATGTTTGTGGTTGGCTGTTCGTGGGGACCAGCAGGCTCTCCTCCAGCCATCATCCAAGTCAAGATCCCTACTGCACCGCTCCCAGAAACCTGACCTGAGCAGGCACCAGGAAAGGTACCAATAATAAATAATAGCTTGGCCCCAGAGCCTGGCAGCAGCTCTGGAACTTGAAGGGGTAGATCCCTATCCCACCACACACAAAGAAAATTCAAGCTCCAATGCACTCTATCAAAATGCCAACAGCAACTCTCTCTCCCTCTCCACTGTCTGCAAAGTCAGAGCTGGGAGCCCCCCTCCCCCCTGCTCTTTGCTCCCTGGTTGTAACAAATTTGGAGCTCCACGCTTGAAAGGAAGACCTGCCTATCAAGCTAAATTGGGCTTAGATTGGGGTTTCCAGGGCAACAGCAGGAGTTCAGACAGAGTTCAGGCAGTCTCTGCCTCCGGTTGCCAAGGGAATTGATTTCAGGTGCCAGACTGTCTGGCTTGACAAACAGCAACGGACAGCAATGAATGAGGCTTGCAACGACCAGCTGTTCATTTAGAACAGGGCCTCATGAACAGCTTGTTTGCGAACAGCAGATTGGGCTGTTCGTGGCTTTTTTTTTGTTCATATTGCTGTTGGTGCCCATCTCTACTTCCAAGGACTTCAGAGCAGTGTACAAAATTCACCCCTTTGTCGTCACAATAACCATCTAAAGTAAGTTCAGCTGGGAGATGTGCCTTGCCCAAAGTCACCCAGTGAGCGTTGGGTTTCAGGTTTCCCAAGCTAATCACTACACCACACTAATGTTCTTATTCTGTACACAGGATCAGATGGAAGATTTTTTTTTTTTAGTTATTTGGACTTTTTTTAAAACCTATGGTTCTTTTGAAAAATTTCCAGAGGAGCAACATTAACACGCAAGAATGTTCAATTAACTTCACTAGGCAGACTTTCATTGGCTTCCCTCAAGATGAGGTAAAGTCCCAATTTGTTCAGTGCTTTGTTTTTCCAAGTAATGCAATTGAGACTCTCATGATGCCCCACTGATTTTACATAGTAGAATTAGAAGCTGGATCAAGCAAAACACATCACATGTCCTTACACTTATGGAAACTCAGGTCCATAACTGGGACTCGGTGTTTTGCCTTATTTCCATATCTAATTAACATGCAAATCCTCTTCAGTTTGTGCCTTCATTTGTACTGTGTAAACAACTTCAAATAGCGGCTTCCCTTTTTGCTGAAACAATGTCCTTTGGATGCAAGAGGAAAATTAATAGCAGGTAAGAGATTAAGTTTAATGATGCATAGCAAAATGGCCATTTAGTATAAACTGTGAGCATTTTTCTTTTCATCTTGTTTAATTTCTCACAAATATATGAATTCATTTGTCAGGAAAAACTGGATTTCCTCCCCCTTATTCACTTGCAATTATCAGGAAAAATATATTTTGCACTTCGTCATAAGAATTAAAAGGTTTGGGAGGAAAATGAGATCACCAAGATTGTAGAGCCTGATTAAGCAGCTGTTTTATCTGTTTCTGGCATGATGAGAAATCAATTAAATGTAGTTTTCCAATGTTAATAATAAGTTACTTCCTTATCAGAATAATCATAGATCAGACATAAAGGAAGTGTGTGTGTGTATTTTTACAAATGGATCTGGTTAAGTATCCATTATTCTGTACTCTGCATAATTCTGAATTAGTTAATAGACATCTTGGTTTATTTATATTGACAGAGCTGGTTATGACTGTTTAAGGCTGAACTGTACTTCTTCTCAATCATGATTCAGCCTTAGAATGTATTTTTGGTGCTGTTGCCAGACTAGTACCATGCTCCACTGACTTTGTAAAATAGAATTAGAGGATAAATAAAGTAAAATCAGACCCTATTTCCTCAGACATAGGGACATGCAGGTCTGTATCCTAGGAACATGTGAACACTAAAGAATGGTGGCCTTATGCATGTGCAGTGTGCTTCTTCTAGTCAGTAATAAGCAAGATTCCATATCTTCTTTTCATCACCGTTCACACTTTTCATACTCTGCACCTGTCAGGAGTCTGCTGACATGTATCATTTCCTGCCCTAATGTACTATTGCTCACAACTAGAAATGGGCATGAAACGAGGGGGGGGGGAACGAACCCTGAGTTTCATGGTTCATTGCATTCTATGAACCACAAACTTTCATGAAATTGTCCCGTTTTGTGAAACGATTCATTAGGTTCATGATTCGTCAGATCCCGGGGCCCTATAATGGCTCCCTTCATACCCAAAGATGACAAACTCACAGGGAGACTTCAAAGGCACCCTCACCCAACAACCTTCCCAGCAAGGACAAGAGCAGAAAATAAGGAGTCTTTTCAGTCTCTTTTGAAGCAGCAGCAAATCTAGCCCAAAGCTCCCAAATCCACTCTCTCTCACTCCAAAGCCCAGCAACAGCTCCTCCCTCTCCCTCCGTCTACTGGAACTGAAAGCAGGAGGCACGCAGCTGTGCCTTATATAAGAAACTCTCACATAGAGCAGAACAGAAGCTCTCTGGTTGGCAGACAGACCTGCCTAACACAGTTTGGAGGGATGAGATTGGTGTTCCTGTGGCTACAGAAGGCCCATCTCCCCCGTTTGTTGCTCTCATAGAACAGAATGGGAAATCTCAGGTTGGCAGGGAGAGCTGCCTATCAAGGTTATGTGGGTCAAGATTGGGGTTTCCCAGGAAACAAAACGTCTGCAAACATTCCTGGCTTATGTTGCCTAGGGAATCAATGGATCAGCACCAGCCTGTCTGGCATCATGAAGCATTTACGAATTGAACAAATTGGCCCCAGAAGTCATGGATTTCATGAAAAACGTGGCCCCACGAAACGCATTTTTGCTATACGTGAATCGGCTCAATTTGTCATGAAATTTGATTCGTATTTCAATTCATGCCCATGTCTACTCACAACCTTTGGTGAAAGCTGCAGGAATGCTGTCTCTAATATACCATCTCAAAAGAGCCTTTACAAACAAATTCTTCAAGTAAAATATCTGTTCAGCTATACTGCAATGCTGCTCACAAACTAGATATTAGTAGCTTGTCCACCTGTATATTTAGCCCCAGAAATCTAGTTCAATGGCCTAACAGAGAGAAAGACAGAAAGATCACTGGACATCTACAACAATGGGTATTCAAAATGGGTGAATCACTGGTTTCCTTATTTTCCCGTCCTTCAATTTACATGCATTTTCAGTGCAATCCTAAGAAGTGTTAAACCAGTATAAGCCCATTGATTTCAATGGGCTTAGGCTGCAGTAACTCTTCTTAGGATTGCACAATTAATCTTTCTTTCTTTCGCTTATTTTGTTTTATGGATTGCTTTATACTACCAACATAGCTTTATGAATGCCTTTCAGTACTGAAGGGTCTTTCTGTGTTAACTGGGCCATTAAATTAAAAACATAACAATCTGTTATGTGCTGCTTATAATTGCAAAACACTTTTGACATACCCTTGATATGAGAGCCCCATGAAAGCTTTAAGCCTTTTCTTCTCATGCCTTTCTTCTTTTCCTCCCTCCCAAACACCATTCCCTTTCAATCTCTCCCTTCTGTGTTTTTTCTCTCACTCTCTCCCTCTCCCTCTTTTTTGTTCCTGGAACATTCTGTTTCTTTTACGAGCTAACAAGTTTGATGTGGCCCTGTGTCTCATTCCCTTCCAGGCTTGCAGCTGTTTTGGCAACAGAAGAAAAAAAATCCCCATAACAAATCAAATAAAAGCCCATTCTATGAAGAGGAATTGAAAACAGCAGGCCTCAAAGAGGACTGCACATGAGATGCCTTGTTCTGGCTTTCAACGCAACTCAAATCAGAAACACATTATCATAATCTGAAACAGCCAACTGCTAACACAAGACAGATGGTGGGTAATAACCCATGCATCATTAATAAATAAATTCCAGCATTAAAGGCTTTACAAAGTATGACAACATTATCTGGGCATGATTACTGCCCCTCTCCCGCCCCAACATAATTCCACTATGTTGTGGGTCTCCCCCGCCCCTTTCTTTCAAGACTACGCTTTTGAAGGAAGCTAATAAGGCACATTTTTTTAAAAAAAGAGATGAAACCCATTTCAGTACACAAGACAGTTTTGAATCTCCAGAAGGGAAAAATAAAATTGCTGCCAAAGTGTAATAGCTCCCATGCACTTCCTTTGGATCGGCAAATGGCAAATTACTGTATTGCACTCCACTGGCTCACTTCAACCTCTCTGGTACTCTGCTGTTGCTGTATTCCACTACACTGTTCAAACAACAGTTTTGGCATCACAGTGTCCACAATGCTGAAAGAGAGAGGTATCTTCTCAGTTTGCCTTCTGCAGACTTTTCCATCTGTCACGTTATTGCCTATACATCTTGGGGGCAGTGTTCCATTCCTATGTTACTCACAAGCCTGAGAACAAGAAACACACACTCTGTTTACCTATTAGGTTTTTTTAAAAAAAATATTTTGCTTGAGTATCCTAGAGCACATTATTTAGCCTCATAAATCTAGCTCAACAGTCTAACAGAGAGAAAGACCTCTTGATTCTAGGGTACTAAAAATGGGATAAAATTTCATCAAATATAGTGGAAAACAAGGAATGGAGAGTTCCAGCTTTTCCTTTCTCCCAGTACCTCATTTCTGTTCCTTCTGCCACCATTTATCTAGTGACTCAAGACATTTTCCAAGCCTGAACCAGCTTTCTGTTCCTTCTGTTCTGAGGAAGAGTTAAGGAATGCTTCTCCTGCTTCCCAGTCAAAAGAAACTTTATTGAATAATTCTCATGTTACATTCAACATACATATAGAGAATTACATTACTGAAACCACATGTTTATCCAGGTACTGCCCCCAGTTTCCTTTGCAAAGTGAACTTACATTGGCTCTTTCTTACAAACAGAGGAATGTGTGTTCAGTATAACATGTGAACAGGGCTCATGTGTTCAAGCTGGGAAAGAAACAATTGCCTCCATCTATCGTAATCTTTGAATACAAGGTATTTCCTTATACTGAGTCAAATGATTGGTCTATCAAGGTCAATATTGTCTACTCTGGCTGATTCTGCACACGTTGGATAATGCACTTTCAATGCACTTTAGCTATTGTTTGGAAGTGGATTTTTTATTTCACATTCGAGAAATTCAGTTCCAAATGATCTCTAAAGAGGATTGGAAGTGCATTATCAAATGTGTGCGGAATCAGCCTCTGACAGGCAGTGGCTCTCCAGTGTTCTATACTGAACCTTTTAACTGGAGATCCCAGGGGCTAAACTTGGGACGTTTGGCCATTTAGTATAAACTGTGAGAGGGATGAAAGGAGCAGTGATGTGACAATTCTGGAAGATTCACTAAAGGAAGGTATACCATTGGTTAACATTGGTTATATGGTAGAGTAGCTAGAAACCTATAACTTAGCAGGGGTCAGTTTGTATTTGCAGTCTATGGATCATTTTATGAGACACCACCTGCATCTCTACCAAGGATTATGTATTATTGGCCTGAATGCTTTGCTATTGCTCAACCAATTTCTGCATGCAGTGAATTACTGACTGAGATCCAGGCACCAACTGTATTATTTAGGACAAGTAGCTTTATTATTTTATTGCTTCATGATCTGTTGAGACTGCACTGACTTTTAATTGGTTTTGCTTAATTGTTAATTAATAAAGATTTTCTATAGTCTTTATTTTAGAGTAAGACCACAATGGGGCCCAGCAGCTTTGTCAGATTTTAAGAAAGGGGCGGGGTATAGGCTTTGGACCCCCCCCCCCCAAAGATGAAACCCATTTCAGTATATAATACCATTTTGAATCTCCAGAAAGGAAAAATAAAATTGCTGCCAAAGTGTAATAGCTCCCATAAACTTCCTTTGAATCAGCAAATGGAACACCTTGGGTCACCTTGCCCCTCTGAACAGGATCAGCAACGGGGGCATGGGAACATCACACTAGCTCTGGCCTAGATGGCCCAGGTTAGCCTGCTCTTGTCAGATCTCAGAAACTAAGCAGAGCCAACCCTGGTTAGTACTTGGATGAAGGACCACCTAGGAAGTGCAAGGCTTCTTGCTTTGAAAACTCTGTGGGATTGCCTTATGTTAGCTGAGACTTGATGGCACCTTACACACACACACACACACACACACACACACACACACAATTGCTTGGAAATGTACAAAAATGATAAATAGAACTCATCCTGACCTCAAGCTTATGACCTTAAGCTATAAACAAACATATTATGGAGAAACGGAGATAAAAGTAACAACAAAGTGGAGTCAGTCAGGAAAAGTAAGAACAAATAGAAGGAGGTTCTTTAATGTAAAAAAACTGATGCAGAGACTGGAATGTCAGGTGAAAGGACATTCTAAACATGGAGAATTGCTATGGAAAACAGATGCATCCAGGAAATAAACACAGGTTTAATTAGAAGAATGACACTTGTAGAGCATAGTAGCATATAGAAAAAGAATATATAGAATAAGAATGTAAATCAGGGTAACAATAAGTACAAAAGCTGTAACCAAAAGTAAGAAGAAATTAATACAGAGAATAGTAGAGACTTATATGAGTAGAAGTATCTGATAAGTGACACCGAAAGGAGAGACTCAAGAGCAGAAACAGGCCCAATGCTGTTCATAACAGGTGAGCTAGTTCTAGATCTATTAATTAGCTGACATTGACAAGACTTGGTAAGGACCTGAATATAGGGAGAGGAGAACAGAGGAATAAAAAAACCCTCCACTATATTGCCCTTGAGGAGAAAAACAAAAATAATATCATCAAGAGCAAGGGAAACAGATGATTAAAACGTTAGAAGAACTAGTTCAGTTTTAGCTAAGTTAAATTTAAGAAAAGGGAGAAGATGAAGTAAAGAAACCATAATGAAATGAGTGGTAAAAAGGATAGTACCGAAACCATGACAAAGTAAATACCTGAAAAACTAAGAGAACTAAAAAGTAAGAAGTCAACTTAATTGAAGACTGAAGAAGATATTCGACAAAGTTGTTTTCAAATGGGTAGCTGTTGCAAATTAGAGGGTCAGGAAACTAGCTATAATATATGTTGTAATTAGCTAGATAGAACAGTGGTGTGAAGTACAGAAAATTAGCATCTGTAGTGTGAGAAAAATTTGGGCTGATTTTTACTGAATCAGCCCCCGATGTGGCCCATCATTTCTATGTCATGCCAGGAATGACATTTTTCTCAGCACAACACAGAGATGTTCCAGAGCATGCACACTAGCGTTGCACACACACACAAAATTCTATTCCAGTTTCTGATCCACGTTTCTCAAAGGCACTAAGTACCATTATTGTGTTTTTTTTTCAGATGGGGTGTTGCTGGCTTGGATCTAATCCATTTGTTTTGGGGTTTTCTTCTGTTATTATGAGTTTTGGCTCCATTCTTTGGAATGATGGCTTCCAGGCTCTTTGGGCCAGTTGTTTCTGCACTAAGTGGCACCAAAATAGCACAGAACACAGTCCTCCCTCTAAATCATCAAGCCACTTAGTTTTCCTCAGTTACACTACAACAACAACAACAAACCTTAAAGAAGGTAAGTTTCAGCGGGTGCACAGTATTAGGAGAAACTGGGTGGCAAAGGGGTAGCAGAGCAGAAGTGGCATTAGAAACAATATTCAATTTTTCTTTTTCTGTAGTGCCAATCAATTATTACCTTTGCATCCTGCTGTTGCCTGCTGGTGCCATATTTCCTTGTGCTTTGTAGTCTTGTTCCCACAATGAGAGGGTGCTCTTGCATTGATCTTCACCCATCTCCATCAACCAAGTGCAGGTAAGCAGCATGATTGTTTGACTGTCCCCCAGTCCCCTGGGCCTAAAAAGACCTGTGTATTTTCCTATAAGTTTTCCTTTTGTAGTGGGCAGACAGGACTGTTTTTGAAAAGGCAGAGTAGTCAAATGGCTTGCAGGATGGGAGGAGTGATCATAAACAGGTCTACTCATATGTAAGTCTCGTGTTATTCAATAGTGCTTATTTCCAGGGACGTGTCTTTAGAATTGCAGCCTATGACTGAAGTCTTCCAGCGCCTTTATTGAATACTTGCAGCCTCCACCCCACTGCACTTTTCCTCACAGCAATCAACCATCCAAGTGCCCTGATAGGGGCAGAGGAGGCAGACCAGTGCCTAGGTAGCACCACAAAACAAACCAAGAGGGCCCCCCCCGAACAGGTTGCACATTCCCCCTTCCAAATGTTTCCAAAGCCAATAGGTGGGGAGAGATCTTCCCTTGCAAGGCCCTGATTGATACATAAACAATAACATTTAAAGGGGAGCAATTGAAAAAATGCACTCATGCACTCATGCACGCCAACAGAGTTAATTAATAATTACATAAGGGCTTTCTCCCCTTGGGATCTGATTAGTGAATGTTGTTAAAGAAAAAAAGATGCTGCCACTACTGTGAGGTAAGAACCAAAATAAAATGAAATACACAAACTTTTTGGTGGGAGTGTGTAGTTATAATTTGGTTTTCTGGATTTGGTTCAGTATTCTGGAAGCTTAACTAAATAAAACAGCAATTTCTGGATGTATTTCCAGCTCATTTATTTCATTTTGCACACCCCTACTGGCAACCCTAGTTGATCCATGTGGGAACCTGGCTAGAACAGAGAGATCTAGGGCTCCCACATGGGGGGGGGGAGATGGAGAAAGGTACAATTTACTGGGAGCTAGAGGTCAAGAGGGGCCCAGCCCAGGCTGCAATCCCCTTTACCATGAGGAAAAGATGAGGATAAACTGTAAATCATGACTGGTGATATTTATACAAACTTATTTCCTTGTATCTGTGTATCTATTGTCCAGATCTTATGAAATTTGCTGGAGCCAATCAGAAGCAGTGCTGGAGCAGCAATCTCTTTATTTTTATTAACTACATTAACTAACAATACAAAGGGAAGAAAGGGAACAAGGGGAGGAAGGAAAAAAACCATAACAAGTACAACATGCAACAGCTATGCTACACAAAATGTTTTCCCTTCATACTGCCATTATTCAAAAGTTAAAGCTTTATGTTATATTGATGGAGTGGTTGACCTTACTAAATGCAAATTACAATTTAAATTCAAATTAAATTTTTCTTCCCCTCCTGGGTCCCGGACGCAATTCTCTCTGAGCAGCTGCAGCCGCAGTGCTCATTTCCTCCCCCCCCCCTCAGACTTCTCCTTTTCGTCTTGCTTGGTGCACTGAAATTCCGGATTTTTATCCTCAAAATCCCTTAATTGATCTTCTGATAATATCTTGAAAGCTTGATCTTTGTGACTGAACCAGATTCCTTCCGGAAATAACCATTTGTACTTTATTCCACGTTCTCTCAGAAGAGCTGCGAACTTTTTATACTTAAAACGTGTTTCCGAACTAGAAATGGGACGTCTTTCAATATCTTAACTTTATTACCCAGAAAGTCCAAATCCGCATTGTATGAATTATATAGGATAGTGTCCCGGATCCTCTTAGATGAAAAATCAATGATGATCTCGCGAGGCAACTGACGCTTCATTGCATATTTTGAAGTAGCCCGACGGACTTCCAAAATGGTGCTTTTTACTTCTTCTTTAGTTGCCCTCGCGGGTGTCGCCAATAGTTCCGAGACCAGACCCCGTAAATCCTCATTTTCCTCCTCTTTCACATTCTGGAGGCGCAAAATTGTCTGTGTTCGTTCCACTTGTAGCCCGATCAGCTGATTCTCCACCAGCTTAAGCTCTTTATTCGTAGCCTTCACGAGTGACGCACTTTCCCGAGCAGACTTCTCTGCCCCCCTGCTGCTTCCTTAATGGTTTTCACTTCGCTCTCAATTAAGCCCACCCTTTGATCTGTTTCATTCAGCTTGTCAACAAAGGGTTTTATAGCTTCACCAACCGCCCTCCGCACCACCTCCTCCAGCGACTCTCCCTTCAGGGCAGCCGAAACTGACTTGCCCAGGGCAGGACTTTGTTTTTTTGTTGCCATTTTAGGGGGGGGGAACCGCCAACCGGATTCTGAAACTCAGCAAAGGGGAAGAACGAGCCTTCTTAGCTTCAGATCCCACCACTCCTTCGCGTGCGCTTGTAGTAACAGAAGGGATTCGCTTACTTGCAGGCTTTCGCCTAATTCTGCTCTTTGCCGTTTTCCATGGCCCGGCAGCACTCGAGGCGCCGCGCACGTTCGCCGGCCTCCGTAGGGACAAACAGGCAATTAACCCCCTGCATTGATTCCGGGGGGCTCTTCCCGCAGCGTCCCGGACCCAGCCTCCCTCACTGGGAGTTTTGGGGGCTAATCTTCGCAGATCAGCCGCCCGGACAGGGTGCTCGGGTGCTTCCTCTCGAGCCCGTGAAGAAGAGCGTCCGACATGGCGGAGAAAACAAAACCGAATCGCTGGAGCAGCAATCTCAAGCAACATTCTGAACTGCTGGGCCTCCTGGATCTATCATATCAAGAACTATAAGTCCCAGAGTTCCTTGTGCATAGGCAGGACAGACGAAGGGAAGGGCAAAGCATTATTAAAGAATGGGAGCAAGTGCTTCAGTGTTTTTTTTTTCTGGTAGGATTTGCAGGCCCTCAATATATGTGAGTATCTAATTCACTCACAGTCACAAACACACATGCTCCCTTCTGCCATGTTTGATGATGATTATAAATACAAATCAAGCAGCCAGAAACATAAGGAGGTAAAAGAAAGGGAACAAAAGAAGCTAAAGGACGCCAATTTAGCCTCCATTTTTTCAAATCAGACAACAATACAGTCAGGAAACAATAAAATAACTGGGAAAGCAGATGAACATAAGATGAAAATGATCTCAGTGTAGAAATGTGTCTGTGGCACTGACAACTCGTGAGAAAGAGAAGCTGTGTCAGGTCCATTGCCCACAGTCCCTCCATACTCTTACACCATTTTAGATAATGTGTTGCAATAGCCTCGTGCACCTGTTCCCTTGTTACTTTCCAGATTCCAGTACGGCCAAGGCCTTATCTCAGATGGCTCGCTGCAGCGGCCTTGGGACAGCTCCATCCGTCCCGCTACTGATTATGTTCTGCTGTATGGGCTAAGAAGGTGGGGGGCATGTAGAGGGGTAGTTATAGTGTATCATGTACTCAATGCGTCATTCTTAACAAGGATCCTATGTACAGCCAGGCGCCTTTAATTGCTTCTGTGTAACCTATGGACATATGTCTGGCAAAGCCTAAATATCTCAATAAAAACCCATTTACTCAAGAGCCTGGATTTCTTGCTGTAAGGGTTGGTAGTCGGCTTCAGTGTATCCTGTCTTCCAGGATACATTGACAAGCTGCCAGAATGTGCATCATGTGACTCCAGTGTAATGCTTGAAGGTAGCACCACTACCAAAAAAATCAGGAGAGAGTAGTTCAACATTATCTGACTCAAAGTCCCAGGCTTGGGGTCTGAAAAGATTACTAACATTAAAGATCCTATCCAAAAATGTTTTTGCTAACGTTCTGATTTTTGAAGAACCATGGAAACTAGCAAGGTCAATGCCAAAAGGTGATGATGAGCATAATTTTCAGAGCCCATCCCCCTTACTCTCCAGGGATATCATGCTTTTGGTATATCAGCAGTTAAAAGGATAAGGTAGCGAGGTCTGGTAACCTTTTTTCTCTAAATCTAAGAGATCTGGACCTTAGGACTACATTAAGATATGAATGGTCCGACTTCCGGTTTGGGATTTATGGAGGTCTAATGCAGCTCCATTTGCGGAGCTGACCGGACTGCCGTTTTAAGCGGCCGGCGGGGTGAAAATAGCCCGCGGCCGACTGCTCTCAGGCGGAGAGCAGGCAAAGAACGCTCGAGACCCTAGGGCGCATTGATCTCGGACGAGGGGGGGCTCTACACAACGGGTCCCCTCCCGATCCTTGAGGTCCCACCCTGAGACGGGTCGGCTACAATCTCTGCGGCAGTTTTGGGGCCAACTCGGCTGGCATAAGACCTACATACCCAAGCTTCGATTGGGGGAAGAAGTGGAAAGGAGAATCTGAAATCGAAACAGCGATTACAACCCGAGAAAAGTGAAGGGAAGGTAAAGATCACTATCTTCCGATACGGGACAGATTGATAAAAACAGAGAGGAAAAAAAGTAGACTTTTAAACTGCAACAGACTAGTGAAAAGGAGGGGAAGCTTCGGCAGGAGTTGTATTAGAAAAGAGACTAAGTTTAAAGAAGTTATTAAAGAAATCGGACTATTGTTTTGAATACCTGTGGCTTTGGAGCTGTGAGAAAAAGACACCATCGCGAGATCTGCTGTGGGAAGACGGGAGACAGGAAGTGCGTAACGGCAATAGAGCGGCTGGAGAGAAGCGGCCGTGGCTGGAGGGCAGGAAGAAGGGAATCGCCATCTTTGAGAGGGGAAGGGCCGCGGCCTCAGCGGAAAAGGAAGTAGGCCATATTGGATTATAAAATCATAGAGAGACCATAGAGAAAAGACGCCCGACATTTTGGACCCTTTAAAATTAATTAATGCAAGAAGACCGGGACATTTGAAATAAAAAAGGTACTAAATTTAACGCCACGGAGTTAAGGAAGAGAGCGGACTCGTGGGAGCGAGCTAAAGCAAGCCCCACGATGTCGAAGAAAGAGTGGCAATCGGCAATAGAAAACCTGGATAAAAAACTTTTGGAGGTGATTAAAGAATTTAAAGACATGAAATTGGAGCTGATTAAAGAGGTTAAACAGACAGTAAAATCGGAGCTGTCAGAAGTAAAATCGGAGCTGTCAGAAGTGAAGAAAGGTATGGAAACAATACAAAGTGAATTACAAGGGACGCAGCAGAGAGTCAAATCAGTAGAAGGAGTGATGGAGAACTTAGCAGATACGCAACAAACAGAGATGAGGCAGATGAGGGGAAGGATGGCGGTTGCGGAAAGCAGACATATGGAGAAGCAGCTCAGATTTCGCGGCCTGCCGGAAGTGGAAGGAAAGACAGCGCAAGAACAGATGACGGAGGTGTTAGCTGAATACCTGGGGAAGGAGGAGGAGGATGTTGTGGCTATCCTAGATGTGGCATATCGTGTGAATTCGAGAATTGCAACCCAGAGGAAACTACCAAGAGACGTGATTGTACAATTTACAACAAGAAACATGAAAGAGAAGATTGTGACTAAACAGTTTCAAGATCCATTGGAGATCGATGGCAAGACAATTATCATAATGAAGGAACTACCCAGATCAGTGCTACTAGATCGGAAAAAATATAAAGGGCTAATCCAGATGCTGAAGGACATGAAAATCAGGTACAGATGGGAGCTCCCAGAGGGTTTGTCCTTCGAATTTGGAGGAGCTAAAAAGCGTATTAGGTCTGAGCGGGAGATGGAGCGATTTATAAGGGACAATGAAAAAGACTTACCAACAAGATTATGAATATGGAGTGTAAAGTATTATCTTGGAATGTAAATGGACTAAATTCACCGAATAAGAGAAAAAATATTTTTCACTGGCTATTAAAACAAAAATGTGACATTGTTTGTTTGCAAGAGACTCATATTCGAAAACAGGATGTAAAATATCTAAAATTGGGAAAATTGGGCAAAGACTTTGTAGCGGCCTCAAGTAAAAAAAAAAGAGGAGTGGTGTTGTATGTAAAAGAGGAGCTACAACCAAAATTTATAATGAAAGATGTGGAAGCCAGATTCGTAGCAGTGGAATGTACTTGGAATTTAAAGAGAGTGTTGGTAGTCGGAATCTATGCACCCAACGCCGCAAAAGAGAGCTTCTTTGAGGATTTGAGGAAGCATTTAGAAGATCTTTCATATGACCAAATAATACTTGCTGGAGACTTCAATGGAGTGACAGACTTGGAACTGGATAAAAAGACTACAATGACACAAAAGAAAAGAGGACTATTACCAAAGCTCTTTTTTGAGTTGATTCAACAAGAGACTCTTGAAGATGTATGGAGGAGAGAATATCCTAAAAGTAGGCAGTTTACCTTTTATTCTGCAAGGCATTCCACGTTATCAAGAATTGACATGATCTGGGCCTCAAAAGATTTGGCGTTATGGACTAAAGATGTAGAAATAATGCCGATGGTAGGCTCAGATCATAACCCAATTATGTGGAAGCTGGGGAAAAGGAGGAAAAGGAAAGCATGGAGAATAAATGAGGATTTGTTACAGGAAAAAGAGAATATGGAAATATTGAGAAGAGAGACAAAGTTTTTCATTCAATACAACGTGAATAAAGAAGTACCAACTGATAAAGTTTGGGATGCTTACAAGGCGGTTATAAGGGGCATACTAATGGACGTAAATGGTAGAGCAAGAAAGAAGAAAGAGGAGAAGAGACAAGAGATTGAGGAGAAAATAAAAACTAAGGAAATACAGTTAAAAAAGAGACCAGGGAAAAAGAAATTATATCAGGAAATTAAAATATTGCAAGAACAGCTAACAGCAATGAGTAATAAAGAATTGGAGTGGAATCTCAAAAGGCTGAATCAGAAAGTGTTTGAGGGTGCAAATAAACCTGGGAAGTACCTGGCATGGCAACTGAAGAAAAGAAGGGAAAAGAAAACAATAAATAAAATTTGTGAAGATGACAAAACGTATTTGGAACAGAATACCATTAGTAGAGCCTTTTATAAATTCTACGCTAAACTGTATAATAAGAAAGAAGTAAATAAAGACTCAATAGCGTCATATTTGGAGAAAATGACACTTCCAGAAATCTCGGACGCCTGGAGAAATAAATTGAACAGTGAAGTAACGGATGAGGAAATAAGTAAGGCAATACAATCTGCAAATCTAGGAAAGGCGCCAGGGCCAGACGGACTTACAGCTAAATTTTATAAGACTATGGCCAATGAGCTGGCACCATTCCTAAAGGAGGTGATCAATGGAGTTTTAAGGGACCAAAGGATCCCAGACACTTGGTCTGAAGCGAACATATCATTGATCCCAAAAGAGGGCCAAGATTTGACTAGTGTGAAAAACTACAGACCTATATCGTTACTCAATAATGACTATAAAATCTTTGCGAAGATACTGGCGGAGAGACTGAAGGGGTGGCTTTCGGAAGTTATAGAGGAGGAGCAAGCAGGCTTTCTGCCAGACAGACAAATAAGAGACAATTTAAGGACAGTGATTGATGCTATTGAATACTATGATAAGCGTTGTGATAAAGAGGTTGGTTTCTTCTTTGTTGACGCTGAAAAGGCATTTGACAACTTAAACTGGGACTTTATGTTTGCCACTATGGAAAAGCTACAATTAGGAGATAGATTCATCAGAGCAATTAAGGAAATTTATAGAGACCAGACTGCAGCAATTGTGGTAAATGATGAATTGACCAAGAAATTGACTATAAGCAAAGGAACAAGACAAGGTTGCCCGTTGTCTCCACTGTTGTTCATTTTAGTATTGGAGATTCTGATGATACAAATACGACAAATTTTAATAAAGAGATAACAATGGAGACATGGGAATACTTGTGGAAGACTACAATGAAGACAACGACATGTACAAATATTAAAGAGAATATTTACAAAATGATCTATCGTTGGTACATGACACCAAAGAAGATTGCGCTAGGGAACTTGAACACTTCTAATAAATGCTGGAAATGTAGGAAGCATGAGGGCTCCCTCTATCACATGTGGTGGTCGTGTGATGTAGCTAGGCAGTACTGGGGGGAAATAATAAGAGAAATGAGTGAAATTTTACAATTTCAAATAAATAAGAACCCAGAACTCCTGCTACTAAACTTGGGAATGGAGGGAATTCCAGCCCATCATAGGACGTTGATATTTTATATGACAGCAGCAGCCAGACTTTTGTATGCGCAAAAATGGAAAGTACAAGAAGTGCCAACTATTGAAGATTGGATCTACAAATTGCTGTACATGGCAGAAATGGACAAGATGACAAGAAAACTGAGAAATCTGGACTCAGGGCAGTTTAACACAGATTGGGAGAAGCTGAAACAATATCTGGAGAAGAAATGGGAGGTGGGAGGAAAACTGTGGCAGTTTGAGAACTACTGAAGTATAATAAAATGTAGAGGGGGGTGACTTTACCGGGGGGGAAGAGATAAATGTGAATTTATAAGCAGTTAGATTAACAGATTGATATATATATAGATATATATAGGTTAATAGATAGAATATTGATAGAAAATAATTAATGATAAGGTTTAAATATAAGGATTGAGTAACCAACAATATTTTCTTTCTTTGATAAGATTTATATAATGCACCAAACTGAATGTACAGAAGAGTCAAATTGATTGACTATGTGATGAGCTATATAGAATTACCATAAAAAGATACAATGAGTAATTTATAGAGAATAAGTCAAATTGTTTGAATTAAATGTAAGATTTTTATGGTTTATGATATATAGGTTTATGATATATAGAAATATTTAAAACTGGAAAATGGGATAAATTGTTTATCCAAGATGGAAATAAGGACTTACAGTTTGGGTATATAACAAGAAAAGTAGTTAAGGATGTACTGCTTAGTATAATGGAGAATGTATATTTGTTTTAGATAGAGGAATTTAATAGAAGTAAGGGAAAAGGGACAAAGGGTTGGAAAGCTGTTGGAAGTCAGCAAAAGGGGGGAAAGGGAGGGGGTTAGAAATGAAAAATTTGGGGAAAATTGAATGTAATGTAAATATAACGGATTCTAACCCAATAAAAAAATTTTCAAAAAAAAAAAAAAGATATGAATGGTCCAAAGTTTGCATATTGGTTCTTTTCTTTGTATTAATGTTTATAGCCTGCCCAAGTCTTCAAAATTTCAGGGAGCAGAAAATTTCTGGGACCTGTTGAATACCACCCTGGATTATTTGTTTTCTCAATAACCTGCTTCTCACAGTGTTTTATATCAAAATTTTAATGCTAGAATTGGGTTGGGTTTATCTAGGGTTGCCATTCCCCCTGTGGGGGTGGGGGATCCCCCGCTACCAGCCTCCTCCCTCCACGACCACTCATTTGGCTAGCAGGGTAAAAGGCACAGGAATGGGCCTCCTGAGGCATGCTCCCAGTGTGGCATGATGATGTCACTCTTAGGAATGAGATCATTGCACAGGACCCAGGAAAGCTCTCAGGATTCATGCCGGCTGATTCAGCCCATTTGGGGTCCTGGGGCCTGTGCGATGATGTCATTCCTGGAAGTGATGTCACCACACCGTGCTGGGAGTGCATACACAATGATGTCAAAAAGGTAAGTGCCAGGTCCTCTCCCCTGCCGGGAGGATAACAAAACCTGGCAACTCTAGGTTTATCTGGTTCCTTGGTCTGTCTTGATAACCAGATAGCTGAGCAAAAAAGCCTGATTTTCAAATTGGTTCCCACAGCATCTGGTTATTCACAATTCAAGTTTAAGGTTGTTATAATTATTATCTTTCCCCAAGCTGTATAGCACTGTGGCATAATACCTCTGGTGGAACTTTACCTTTATATTTTTATCTTCCTGGGGAAAAATTACAATTGATTACACTGCTGTTTCAACTTCACTTCTATCCCATACACACTGCTTTGAAGTTGGTTATAGGGTTGAGAGTGACTGTTGCCTCATAATATGTAATATTATAAGAGGCAAATGCTATTTACGATCAAAACTCCCTCAGAAAGAGAACTACTGAATGCCTGGAATAAATAGTGGAATTAGTTACATCTATATTTGTCATCTTAGGTGTACGGCAAAAGTAGTATTCAGTGGATCATTGACAAGATCATGCTTATGTAAAACACATTCCAATATTACAGTGCTGAGACCTAATTCACTATTGCATCACACTGCCCATGACACTGACAACTTCCAAGCATGCAGTGTATCACATGAAAGTGGCACAAACACATCCTGTCATTTAAAATGATTTTATTGTAGGTATGAACATAATAATTTGATCTTAAATTGTTCTGTAACCTGCCCATGATGATCTGAAAGCATTAATTCATGAAATGTTTGTATTCCCCTAATATGAGCATTCTGCCTTGCTGAACTGTCTTGGAGCATGGTTGCATATGGAATTTACTTAATTTACAAACCAATTCTATACCTGTTTTTGTGAAAGTAAATTCCACTGGTTTCAATAGTGCTCACTTCCTAGTAGTAAGTATGCTAAAGATGTCATCCTCTGCTCATCAAAAACTTATTTTATAGACATCTTGAAAACTGATGTCTTCATTTTTGTGGGGTTTTTTTGGCAATGAAGAATTAATTGACTTCCGCAAAATGTAAGCTAAGACTTCATTATCTGATTTGACTGATGTGAAAAGTCCAGCTTCCTGGACCCAAATCAAACTTTCTTTCCATGGTATTTTATAAGGAGATTAGTGTTTTTCCTAAGAAATACTTGGCTCCTATGAGTATCACCAGCTGCTTCCACTCAAGCATTAACTAGCACATGCTTAAAGGGCAGGCAGGAAAAGAGTGGGCTAGAACTGCCACTGAACCTTTGGAGACATTCTTGTTCTAAAAAGATTTAGGCTATGTTTAAGACTTGATATTGTGAATTTGTGAAGAATTACCTGAGTCACTGCACACTGATTTGTATGTGTAACAGGGATCAGTGATCTTGCTATATGCCATTCATCTGTTTCTGGGGGCTACAACTGAATAAATCAAGTATGGAGAAAGTAGGGACTTGAGGAGGTGAGGAATCATCTGGAAAGAGATGGTTAACCCTGTAGAACAATATGGACATTTGGTATTTCTGAATGTAAAATCCTGTTCCAAAATGGCTCTAGGGTGACATCATGCTTTCCTCACAGTAGAGGTGATATAGTACAATCAAGTGGAAGTGTTAATGGGACCTAGATACCATTGCAATATTTGGCATATTCCTTAATGCAAAAAGCCAAAGGAATGAAATTAGATAGTCATAACAATCAAGAGAACTGATGTGACTGCTTGGCATCTATAGGCTTCCGTGTAGGAATCACCGTGGTTTGGCAGTATATGCTCCAGCTCTGGCTCTATGAAGGAACAAGGTTTGGCTGGTAATTTTGTTTAGTGTCAATCAAAATGGAATGTTAGATCATCTGACTGTCTTCACGGGTTATGTTAATTTGATCCTTCAGATTGTTTTAGTTACGTGACTTGCTTCAACCCAGGTGGGAAAAGTATGTTCTAGAATTTTTGATTTTGGAGTGAAAGGAAATAGTTTGATTTTTTTAAAGAAATAAAACCTGGTTTGGATATCAGTTGATTGTAATTTCAGTCATTACCACATTACATTGGCAGGAAGTCCTAAGAAGGAAAGCCAAAGATGTTTCATCAGATATTTAAAGGGAAGAGTTTGGATAGCCCAGATTAATGGCCTCCACTCAGATGTTTCAACTGCCATGAAAATGAACTCTTCCCCTCATAGAATAAAGAGTTTATTAGAAAGACCTATATTCCATCATGCATTTCAAAAAGTTTCTATTTTTACTCTTTAAACTCACTGAGCAGAAGTTTATCTTTTTTCTTAGATGTTTATCTCTAGATGCAAGGAGGAAAGAGAATGGAAGAGTTCTAAAAATGTTTTTAAATAGACACAGGTTAAGGTCTTGCTGATCGGGACCAGGTAGGTTGCAAAGCTAACTATAACTTTAGAGAAGCTATTTAAAATATAGAAGAAGACATGTAGAAAAGAATTGAGCATGCCCTTCTTCTGCAATTGTTTCCTGATCTTTAAAGCAGCTGTGTAGGAATGCTAATTGGTGGTGGAAAGAGCCATCAAGTTTCAGCCAACTTATGGCAACCTGATAGTGTTTTTGAGGCAAGAGACTAACAGAGGTAGTTTGCCATTGCTCTCTTCTGCATAGTAACCCAAGACTTGTTTTGTGGTTTCCCATCCAAACACTAGCCAGGGCCAATCCTGATTTAAGATTCCAAAATCCAATGAGATCAGGCTAGCCTAGGACATCCATCTCAGGATGGGAACTGCTAATTTGATTTAACAGAAATCAGTGAGAGATTGAGATCATGAAACTCCTGTGTCACATCCTGTTAGGACTGGCTGAACAGAGTCTGTGGCTTTTCCCTGAGTGTACTCCCTCAGAAACACTTCTGAGCGGGACTTGATGGATACAACGCTAGGAAATTGTCCTCCGTGAAGCAGCCTCAAAGCCTTTAATTTTTTTTAAAAAAAATTACATTTCATCCCACTTTTCTCCCCAGAGGGATCCAAAGCAGATAAACAACAGCAAAAATATACAAAATGTGCAAAACAACAAACAATGTCTTGGGTCGATTGAGAATTCCATAGTGAGCTCATTCAAAGGCACTGAGGCTTACTCGGAGGCTTCCCTCCGATAAAAAGCCATGTGCCATGGGCTGAAAGCCAAAGGGCTCTGGTCCATTGCCTTGTTCCCAAGGGCTTGAGCCTTTGGCCACACAAAGTTTTATAGTTACCTGCAAACAGGAAGGAGAGAATAGCCTAACTGAGATACTGTGCTGTTGGCTAGATGTTCCCCCAGCAGCTTCCCTTCCTGTCCTCCAGTGCTAGGGAGCTAATGAAAATTTTCTTTTGCCGTAGCTCCCTATTTTAGATGAAAAGTTAAATTTTATTTATTTATTTATTTATTTGTCATTTATAGTCCACCTTTCTCACTGAGACTCAAGGCGGATTACATATCATGAGATTAGTACAGTCAGTATCGGGAATAGTTCCATACAGTATCAAGGGCATTTCCATACAGTGTTAAGAACATTTCCGCAACAATGTCATAGGGTTTTATAAAGACATATCATTACCAAGGATCCAATACAGAGTTGAAGAATTGCTGAAACAGAACATAAACAATTCTGGGACTGACATTAGATAAACATGAAGTACAGGTTGTATAAGAGTACATATTCAAGCAATAGATAATATGCAAGACAACATAGTAGTGAAGTCTATGGTGCCTAACTCATTTGTGAAGCATTTGAGACCCCTGCCTATAATACTTCCCTCTGAGTATGAAGCCTTTTTAAATAATTTGCTTTTGCTTCATTTGCAGAAAGCCAGGAGAATGGCGCTCTCCTGACATCCTCAGGCAAACTGTTCCATAGGGTGGGGACCACCACAGAGAAAGCCCATGTGTGGGCTGCTGTTGATTTCGCCCATGTGCAGGCTGGCACCTGCAAGAGACCCTTTTCAGATGAGCGAAGCTGCTGTGGAGGGACATAAGGAATGAGGCAATCTCATAGGTATGCTGGACCAAGGCTATGAAGAGCTTTGTATGTAATAACCAATACCTTGAATTGAGCACGGTAACTGATAGGTAGCCAATGGAGTGACTGTAGGATGGAAGTGATGTTCATGCTCCTGCTCGCTCCTAACAGTCAAGCCACAGCATTTTGCACCAATTAGAGCCTTCTAGTTAGTTTAGATGGGAGAGCAATTTATAGTGCATTACAATAGTCAAGTTTTGATGTTATCATAGCATGAATTCAGGTGGCCAGGTTGGCCATGTCGAGGTAAGAAACCATCTTCCAGGCTAGGGTGAGATTGTAGTAAGCATTTTTTGTGGCTGCCTTAACTTGTTTTTCTAGTAGTAGTGCTGGATCCAGTATAACCCCTAGGCTTTTAACCGAGTCTGCGAGCAGGAGCAATATGTCAATGGAGGCAAGTCCTGCAACTGCCTCAAGCGCAGAGGTGCCAGAGGGGGTGCCAGGGGTGGGTGTGCGCACTGTGGAGCAACTAAGTGGGAAGGCTAGGAGGACGCATGCACGCCAAGCATTACCCCCTATCTCCTGCCTGCCACCTCACAAACTGGAAAGGAAGAAAACGTGATAAGTTTCTTTGGGGGGGGACTGGGGGGGAGAATGAGATGGAATAGTGTTGGAAGAAAGCAAAGGGGAAGTGAAAGGAGAAAGCAGGAAAGACCTAGAAACTCAGCGGGGACATTCTCTCTCTGCTATTTTCCCCTCCTCCTCTCTCTCTCTCTCTCTCTCTCTCTCTCTCTCTCTCCCTCTTTCAATTTAAGCCTTGGGCAAAGCTTCTATGTGGAACAAGGAAGAGAGACTCTAGTTGGCTGGGGAGAAGTGAGCGCCCATCTGACCTTTTCTCCCCCTTGCTCCCTCCTTTCTTTTTTGCTCCCCCCACCATGTAGTAAAAGGAAGGACAGGATGATTGCCCATTAGAAATAATAGGAGAGGCTTGAAGGCCCATTGGAGATTATGGGAGCCAGGGATGCCAATTTACTTGCCTGGGCTCCATTAAAATGTATCAGAACACAAAAAAAGCTGCAAAGAAAATGAGGAATGGATTTTCCATAAAGGTTTCTGGGACCAGATAGAATACTCTGGGAGTGGAATGACAGCCCTCGGAGTGCAATGACTGTCCCTAGCTATAGAGTTTGTGCTCCGGGACAGGTTTCAGAGTGGAACAACAGTCCTTGGAATAGGCTCAGTGCTCTGGGACTGGAAGGACAGCCCCCAGAGTGCAGTGCAATGACAGCCCCTGGGAGTAGAAGAAGAGTTCTGGGACTGGAATGACAACTCTAACAGTGCAATGACAGCCCCTCAGAGCAGAATCTGTGCTCTGGGAAGGAATGACAGGTTACACAGTGAAATGACAGCCCCTGGTAGTAGTAGAAGCATTCTTGGAGTGAAATTACAGGCACCACAATGGAATGACAGCCCCTGGGAGTAGCAGAAGTGTCCATGGACTGGAATGACAGCCCCAGAGTGGAATGACAGTCTCTAGGAACAGAACCTGTGCTCAGGGACTGGAATGACAGGTCGAAGAGTGGAACGACTGCTCCTAGGAATAGGGTCAGGGCTCTGGGACTAGAATGACACCCCCTGTCATTCCACACCCACTGCCATTCCAGTCACAGACCACTGATTCTTCTCCCAGAGACTGTCATTGCACTCTGGGGCCTGTGTTGATAGATCAAGATGGGTAGCTGTGTTTATCTGTAGCAGTAGACAAAAGCAAGAATCCAGTAGCACCTATAAGACTAAGAAAATTTGTGGTAGGGTATGAGCTTTCATGAGCCATAGCTCACTTCTTCACTACTGGACTCTTGCTCTTTTTTGTGTCTTGTAATGCATTTCAATGGAGTCCATACAAATAAATTGGCATTCCTGGCTCCCATTTTCTCCAATGGACCTTCAAGTCTCTCCCATTATTTCCAGTGGACAATACTGTCATTCCTTTTAGTACATCCCTTTTGCCATCCCCAGCTGGCATCAATTCTACTTCTCACCTTTCTCCAGGCTTTTTTGGGAGTGGGGGTGCTATTTTCAGTGGAAAAAGTGGCTGGTTGTGTGTGCACTGCCGCAGAGGAAGGAGGAAGTGAGGTGAGACACACACAATTCCCTTTCAGTCCCTGTGCAACAGGTAGGAGCAAATCACTGTTGTTGGGTTTAAAGTTGTTGTTTTAAATTCTATTACTTTCCTTCCCCTTTCTCCCTTTCGTTCTTCCGCCCCCTTCCTCTTCTCTGATCTCAATGCTGCTCCCCCCTTCATTCCAGCAGAGCAGCGCCCCACATGGCACCCCTTCTTTATCACCTCCTTCTCTCATTTCCTTGTTTCCATATATTAACCCCACCTCCCCCCTCTCCCTCAATAGTTTATTCCAATATTTATACACCACATGCTTAGCTGTCAGCTGCTGTTCACTTCAAACCCAAGGTGGGGTGGTGGGGGGGAGAAGGATAAGCATGGAGGGTAGTTCCCAAAAGGGATCTTTGACAAAGGTGATCAAGTGGGCCTTGTAAGAGAAGCCCTCCTTCTACTGCCAAGAGTCTCTGGGTTCAGAGAGAGGTAGGAAGAAAGAGAGAGGGAAACGTTTTTACACACACACACACACAAAAGGAGGTGTGCTCAAAACTGTAACGCAAGTTGCTGTTTCTGCTCACAAAATAGATTTTTGGCTGACAATAACAAAAATAAAGACTGTTGTTATTTATTCTCACACTTATTTAAAAAATTAAAATTTAAAATTTAAATTAAAAAATTAAAATTAAATTAAAAATGTAAAAATGTCAAGTTTTGTGCTTTTCATTTTTCCTACATTTCTTCTGTTTCTTAAAATTGGTTAGCGGGGTGGGGGGGGCAAGTAGGTATCTCACCTCAGGAGCCAGAAACCGGCCCTATCTGCGAGGGTCAGACAAACTCCATCGAAAGTGGGGAGTACAATGTGTTTCAAGATCTCTGCCTTCCCAACAAGCATCACTTCAGTCTTGTCTGGGTTCAATTTCAATTTGTTATTTTTCAGCCATTTCACCACAGCTGTCAGGCAGCAATCTAAGATTTCTACTGCATCCTGTGGGCACCTGGATAGCAAGATATAGAGTTGGGTGTCATCTGCATATTGATGACATCCTACTCCATAGCTGTGAATGAGTTCACCTAAAGGTTTTACATAGAGGTTGAATAACATGGGAGATAAGATTGCGCCCTGCGGAACCCCACAAGTTAGTTCCCATTCTGGAGATAGCTGATGTCCAATGGCAACCCTTTGAGTCTGTTCCAAGAGGAACGATTTAAACCAGTCCAGGGCACATCCTTTGATGTCCACTTCTGTTTCTAAATGCCTCAACAGGATGGCATGGTCTACTGTGTCAAAGGCTGCAGACAGATCCAGGAGGAGCAATAAGGAGGCATGGCCTTTGTCTATATTCAGATGGAGATCATCCACTAACGCTGCTAGTGCTGTCTCTGTCCCATGTCCAGGTCTGAATCCAGACTGGAAAGTCTGGGTTTGAAACTCACAAATATATGATGACCAAAATTGTGACACCACTTTGTTGTGTGTGGTGGACATTAATTATTGACACTTTGTTGTGTGTGGTGGCCTCCTTATTTTTTTAAAAAAGGCACATTCCCCACTTATATGCATCTGTGATAGAGGGCTATGATCTTAAAGTACCTCAAGCTTGCAAATTAGTAGAAAATAGGCATTAAGAATAAGAAAGTTGCCTATGGTTCTATTATTAACAGACTGATGAAAACTGCCCTTTGTTCTATTTGCCTTCAATTGTGATAATGTCAGTGCACTTATTCAGTAATTTCACAATTTCACAACTTCTCATGAGACTTTGCCTCCCAGAAATAGCAAAAGTCAGGAAATAGTATTAATGAGGTAAGAAAATCTCAATAGTCTAGTTGGATAGGCCATTAGGCAAGGAAAAGTTACAAACTGTAGCATTGCATGTGTTTGGAAAATGAAATAACGATGTTAAAGTTTTTGTTATTTTGCATAGCTTATTTTTTTTTGTAACTAATGACAAACTATAGAATAATGTCTTATAAAATACGGTCAAAATCGACTTGTAACAATGTGATCATCTATCTGCTGTTGAACTTCTTTTTAGAGTACTGTAGATAGCTATTCATTTGAGACAAAATTCTGTTTTACCAAATTCAACAAACAAGTGCAGCAGCCAAGGCACAGTTACTTTTTTCAGTTCAATAGTTAATCAGAAAGCAAGGCCAATTCAAATGAATGTTTTACTTCCTAAATGTCAGGGTCTGACTATGTTTTATATGTCTTCAAACCAAAGAGACTCCATTTTAATCTTGTCAGTATTTTAAGTGCTTCTGTTGCAGGTGGCAAGCAGGTCACTGGAACATCACAGAGAGAAGAGGAATGTTATGTCTACAACTTTTCCAGCCTTGGGAAGCTTTCACTTTCTCACCCTCGGGCCCGTTTGTTTTGAGAATTATGGGGGAGGATGGAGCCTACAGGGGATTGCTATTCTGTACCATTGCTTTTGCCTGTCATTCGTAACAATACTCATGTATCAGCCAATATCATTGTATCTTGGATAGTGGACTATAATGGTTGTTTATATTCAGTAAATCTTTTGAAACCAATGGACTCATGTCTAATTGCAAGAGGTAGTCTGGATTGCAACTTCTAGTAAGCCACTGTCTGACACTAGAAACAGCAGATGGCTGTGAAAGATTTGTTCATGTATTGGTCTTGTGAATAGTTCATCTCATGCCTATGTCACGAGACAAAGTTTTTGAAAAATTAGGTTTCTGAACTGGAATTAACACAAGATCAACAAGTGTTTGGACTTGGAGCCATTCACAGGTCAGTATGTACACAGAGAGCCACAATGTAGACTGAAATAAAGCCAGTTTGGGATGAAAGATGCAACTCTACCATCATCAGAGTCTTAACTAGCCACTGGAGGATTTTATGCAAGTACAATATTTTTAAATGCCTTCATGTGTTGTTTGTGTCGGGGCAATAAATATATTTTTACAACTTTTACAAATTAGTAGATTGAACAAAATAGTGAAGGTTACCAGAAGACATGCCTGTATTTTATTTTATTTTTATATAATCTAATCCCAAATATAAATATTATAATTAAACCAAATAATTTTCTCCATTCACCCCTGAATACAACAGTAACTGCAGTGTTTAACACTACTTTTTGTTATCAGATTATTTATGGCAACTTTATGTTAGTCTATTTTATTTATTTTGTCTATTTGGATGCCAAAAGGGGATCTGCATTTCCATTTGTTTTCTTACGGTTTACACCAGATGTATGAGCCATATTCCACATATTTTGTGTCCATGATAAACTAATAGTGTATATCTATCCCAACCCTAATCATATCCATTTTCTGATATGACAATTGTTTGTACAATAATCCAAATATTGTGATCTGACTGTTATTCTGGGGTCTTGCTGTGTGGTTTCAGTTATTTGGGAAGTATGCAGGGCAATGGAGACAATCATGACTCAACAGGTATGTGCCTGGCAAATATGTCACCAGATCAGATATTAATGCATTTCCCCCCTGCTTTTGCTACCTCAAGGGAAGGACAAATTCACCAAGTGAAGGTAGACTAGGGCTTATCTAGGTTCAAAAATGTGATCCAGTTTGGTGTAGTGGTTAAGTGCACGGGACTCTAAACTGGAGAACCGAGTTTGATTCCCCACTCCTCCACTTGAAACCAGCTGGGTGACCTTGGGTCAGTCACAGCTTCTAGGAGCTCTCTCATCCCCACCCACCTCAGAGGGTGTTTGCTGTTGTGGGGATAATAATGACATACTTTGTAAACCGCTCTGAGTGGGTGTTAAGTCATCCTGAAGGGCGGTATATAAATTGAATGTTATTATTAAATAGAATGTTATTATTACTGAATGACAGGAGAGCAGTTTCTATGACAAATATGATCAAAGAGCTAGAAAGCTTGGATGCTACACCAACTTGGTGTAGCATCCAACTGAGGTAGCAACTGAGGAATTTTATAGTTGTTCTGTCATGTCCACCCTTCCTGAAGTATCAGTGGAGGCTCTGATACTGGAAGCACTTGTGTTAGCATTTCATCTTCTGAGTAGAAGAAACACAGACTTGCATGAGCATTCTCTGCACAAGGTGAAGAGAAGTCAAAATCTCCCAATGGCTGACATTGTCACTCATGCTGCTTGGGGCTGTAGCTGGTGCTGTGGCTCTAGCTGCTCTCCTGGTAGTTGTTGAGTTTTACTGGAGCTGGAATTACAACTGGATCTACAGCTGCCAGTATCATGTCAGCATCTGCTATTGCTAATGGTGGAGGAGTAACTAGAACCAAAAGAGGCTCCCCTGGTATGCCAAACAAAAACCTGAGCAGTCGTGGACTTCCGGAATGGTGTAGTGATGTCACGGCAGCTGAGTTTATGAGCTCAGTGCCATGATCTTCCCAATCCCCTGGGACCTGAGGATTCGGGCCTCCAAGACTCCCCTACGGAGAGGGGGGTAGGCCAGAGCAATGTGGAGGAGCTCATGGGAATTGGCAACCCCCTGTTGGAGCCCCCGCACCGGCTCGAAGGCAAGGACTGAGGAAGAAGCCTTAATGGCGCATAAGCTACGAACCTCAAGACTTTGAAACAAGCGAAAACAAAGCAAGGATTCCTGACAAGATAGATGCAAGGACAACTGAAAGACCAAAAAAGAGTGATGTCTCCCAGTAAGAGTATTGTTTATTGTTTTACAATGGCTAAACAGCTTGATGAGGTGGGGTTTATTATCCCCCAGAGAGGCGGCCACCTCATGGACTAGGAAACAGACATTCAAGAAGTGAAGTGTAAGGAGAGGTTTCCTGGGATGAAGAGCTGGGGAGCAAAAAACTTTATAACTACAAATAGTAAGAGCAAAGGAGCTAAGTACTGGTTTTAAAAGATCTGTGATTGAACATTTGTAAGTGAGTGGACAAAATGGTGTTTTCTGAAGAGATACTCTTAAAGCTGCAACAAATTTCTAAACTGATGGATTGTGTATTAAGAAAAGCAGACGAAACACTTGGAATAAAAACAGGCATGAGCACGGTGTTAGATGCCAAGTTAGAAGAGAATTTTGATGGGACAGACTTACCTAAAAGAAAATCGTAGTGGAATTTTGAAAAATACTCCCAACAAAATGGAGGAGAAAATCAGCTTTCTTCTGTGAAAATACGGAAAGTGGAGAAAAAGTGGGAGGAGCATGCTGAAAAGGAAGCTGTGAGGAAGAGTTTTAGCATACTGCATGAAGTACAAAGCATACAACATACTCCAATCAAGAAACATATCACAAAGATGAAGAGAGATAAACAGGGACATTATAATGTATTTAATGGCACCTTGCACGAATGGCTAGAAAGCATGAATGGCTAGAAAGCAAAAAGGCTATGGCTGATCATCGGAAAGAAAGAGTTTCAATACTATTCCAGAGGGAGAAAGAAGAAACAAAATGAAACTTAAAGTGTGACCCTTGTTCCTTTATCTCCCCCCCCCCGTCTTTTTTTCTGTTGATATGGCATAGAGCTTTAAACTGAAGTGAGATTAAAAGGGTGGGTTAAATAGGGTTGCAGATAAGGATGGTATATGGGATATATTGGGATTTTTATATGTCCATGTTCTAAATGCTATTTAAATTGCTTTAACAAAAAACTTAGAGAATCTGGAAAGAAACTAGGCTTAATATGCCTCCTTCTGTTTCATGCGGTTACTAGAGGGAGTGTGGCAAATGGGTCTTTGTAGTCTTCTATTTTCCTTCTCACCCCTTATTTCCTTCTTTGGATTTCTTTCCTTCAAATAAAAGTATAAGAAAGTTGTTGACACAAGATGTCTTCTAGGATTTACAGAGGAAACACTAGGGAGGTAGATGAAACATTGTAAATCTGTTAAATTTCAAAACTTAAACTATTGGTTAAGCTAAGTCTACATATACACTTTCTCTTGCCTTTTGTAATGAAAATACAAGTACAAAACCTTAGATGGCTTGGGTTTTGAAGCATGAAAGATGGAGGGTAGGCTGTTACAAAAATCTTATTGTACACTTTTCTCCTTTAAGAAATTATTCAGTCAATGATATACACAAATAATGGGACTAATAATAGAACATCATGATGTGGCTGTTTAATCTTTTTTTTAAGCTCTGTCTCCAGATTGGCTATGGGCTTAGTACCCTAGGCTTAAGAATTAAAGGACTGAAGTGTGCCCTAAGAATCTGCTCACTTAGAACATAAATAATTGTAAGAAATGAGAAAAGGAATTGAGTAGTTGGGTAAAAGAGCAAGGAATTTAAAAGGTGCTTGAAGAGATCTAAATGGACTGTGTATTGTATAAATGACGGGAAAGGGGGTTAGTCAGTTACTCAGTTTCTTTTTTTATGGATTGATGTCTGTTTTGCAAATTTCTTGAAATTTTGGATGTATAATGACTATCTTGTACATGAACCTGATACTAATTTTTTTCTTTTAAAAAAAATTCATAAAAATCTATTATTAAAAAAAAAATCTCAGCAGTAGAGATGGGCACGATCAGCATTACGATAGAAAAATACCCACGATAATGGCGTTCGCGCGATCGGGACCCGGTGGATCGGTGCCGTCCATGGCGACCGATCCAGCGTTCGGGGGGGGGGGGTTCATCGGGGCTTGATTTGGGCCATCGGGATCTGATCGGGGATGCAGACAATCAGGCACCAGTAATCTATTTCCGGGGCAACGGAGCCAGGGGAATGCCTGAGCTGTGTTTCCCCTCCTTCTGTCGCCCTGGAAACCCGAATGGAAGCCCAGCTTGCCTTGATTAGCAGGGCTTCCTTCCAACCACGGAGCAGCAACGCACTCAAGAGACCCAGGGGAGGGAGGGGGAAGGGGGTGTTCTGTAGCCATGGGCACTCCAAACGTTTTTTGCTTTTTTAAAAAACGGGGCTTTGTAGGAGGAATGGCTGTTTTTCTGTCTGTCACACTCTGTTTTTAACCTGCTTTTAAAACACTGTATTTTGTGGGAAAACCTCATTCACGGCTCTGTGTGTGTGTTTAAAAGGGAGTGGGTAAAAGCTGGATCCAGATGATTTTAAATGGATCCTCATGAATTCATATGATTTTTATATTGAAACAAAACAAAAAGGCTGTCATATTATAGATCATGTCCTAGTCTACAGACAGCAACAAAACAATCATGCATCCACTAATCCGTGGCGCTGCCACGGCACAAAAACATGCTAAAAAAGCACTGATCCGCATGGATCCTCTTGATTTTTAAGTGGGGCCACCCCAAATCCACCACATAATCACAGACCATGTCTGTTGCCACAAATGGGACCAAAAATGCAGCCATTCACTACTTCGTGGAACCGCCACGACGCAAAAATATGGTTCAAAAGCACGGATCCACATGGATCCTCTTGATTTTTACATGGGGCCACCCAAAATCCACCATACAAAACCAGATCATGTCCAAAGCCACAAACAGGACCAAAAGATCTAAAATATGACAGCCTTTTTTGTTTTGTTTCAATGTAAAAATCATGAATTCAAGAGGATCCGTGTCTCAGATTCATGTTTTTTCACTGTGGCAGCACCAAATATTTTTGGATCTGTGTTTTTTATATTTCAGTCTGTGGACCTGGCTGTGATATATGATTTGATGTTTCATTTGTGTTTTTCCTATTTAAAAAACCATAGGATCCGCGAGGATCCGTGTGGATCCTGGTTTTATTTTCTTCCTGTTTAAAATATGCTTTTGGAAGACTGGCTGCTTGCTTTTAAAATAGGGTGGGGAGGAATGGAGGAATCTATCCCTGCTTTTTTAAAAAAGCTGGCTGAAACATGTTGACGGGGTGTGTCTCTCTCTCTCTATTTGGAGAGGCAGGGACGGGTTAAAAACTCCCCCCCCCTTTGCTCTAAGAGTGTGTGTGTGTGTGTGTGTGTGTGTGTGTGTGTGTGTGTGTGTGTGTGTGTGTGTGTGAAAATGTCCCCTCCCTGAGGGGAGGCGGCTCGTCGCCAGGTTAAAAACTTCCCCCCCCTCTGCTCTAAGTGTGTGTGTGTGGGGGGGTGCCCCTCCTCTTTGACCTCCCCGATCCCCGATCATGGATCGGAAACAGGACTTGATCGGTGTGGATCGGTGATCTGGGGTCGTCGCCAGCGTGAATCCACGATCAGCTTGATTTTCGATCGTGCCCACCTCTACTCAGCAGTCAAGCCGCAGCCAGGAGAAAAAAATTAATCACAATCTCAAACATAACTTAATGTTGATTTTAAAACTGTTTGATCTAATAAAGTGACTAAGTGCATTTAAAGATATCATAAAGTGCTCTGTAGTTCCAAAGACAATTTCCAATATACTAGTACAATAATAATTACAATGAATAACAATAAATATCACTTGTAAATAGTATACAATAAATATGACTCATGAATAGTTCTGTACATAAATAATATTCCTGTACAGTAATGGCTGCAGTAATATAAATGGAGACCCAGCACAAAAACATTCTTGACGTTAAAACAGTTCTTTGTCTCTTTCCCCCACTTTTTTCTGGGTTGGATCCCTGGAGCTTTTCTTCCCAGCACACCTGAAAATCACCCCCAGCTTCAGCTGGCCTGTGGGGACTTCCCTGCAGGCCACCTGAATCCAGTTTGCAAAGGGCCCCTTTGGAAGCCATGGAGAAAGGGGCTCTTTAAATGGTGGCAAGGCTGGAGCAATCAGGTAGGCTGGTCCACTAGCCACGTGCTTGCTTTGGAAAGGTGCCAGAACACCATTCCACTGTGTTCCAGCTGAAAAAAAGCCCTGGCTACCATTGTTTTATTTTGTTACATATATTACTGTGTTGTGCTCTGCTCTGAGTCTGCTTACAGGGAGAGAAGACTAAAAATCTAATTAAATAAATAAAAATGAAAACATCCTGCTGCTAGGTGAGCAATTAGCCATCTAAGGATGGTTTTCATCCCGATTTGCCATTGTTGTTGTTCTAGGAATTCAAGGAGGAATCCCAGGGGTCTGGTAGCATGGGATGAACTCTGATATGGGTCAAGGACTGCATCTCAGAGTTCCTCAGTAGGGATGTGCGTTTCGGCATTCAGAATGCCGAAAGAATGCCGAAACAAAAGTGTTTCGGCTTCTTTCGGGGAATGCCGAAACGTTTCGGGGAATGCCGAAACGTTTCGGGTAGCCGAAAGAAAAAAGCCGAAACGTTTCGGGATTCTTTCGGCTTTCTTTCGGCTTTTCAATGGGAAAATGCCTCCGTCTTCCCGGACGCCTGGGGGAGGCATTTTCCCACCGAATAAGCTCAAAATTGGTGGGGACCTTCCTCTAACCCTTCTCTAATAACCACCCAAGTTTCAGACAGATTGGACTTTGGGGGGCCATGTTATGGCCCCCCAAAGCAGGTCCCCCCATCCTCCCATAAGAAAGCGAAGGAGCAGCATATTGTTAGCATGCTGCTGCTCATCTTTCTTCATTATTTCCTATGGGGAAAAAATGAAGAAGCAGGCTTCCTTTGCCAGGGGTGGCATTTTGCATGCAAAATGCCCCCTCACCCTCAGGGGCACTTCTCCCACCCCTCCTCCCACCCCCCACCAAGGCTCAGCCTGCTCCCACTTGGGGGGGGCCATTTCATGGCCTCCCCAAGTAGGTGCTCTAATCTCTACCACTGACAGCTGGGGGAGGCTTGTGTTGCCAGGGGTGGTATTTTGCATGCAAAATGCCCCCCAGCCCTCAGGGGCCCTTCTCTCACCCTTCCCCCCACCCCCCACCCAGGCTCAGACTGCTCCCACTTGGGGGGGCCATTTCATGGCCTCCCCAAGTAGGTGCTCTTTTCTCTACCACTGACAGCTGGGGAAGGCTTGTCTTGCCAGGGGTGGCATTTTGCATGCAAAATGCCCCCCAGCCCTCTGGGGCCCTTCTCTCACCCTTCCTCCCACCCCCCAACAAGGCTCAGACTGCTCCCACTTGGGGGGGGGGCATTTCATGGCCTCCCCAAGTAGGTCCTCTCAGCCCCTAAAGTCCATCCCTTACAGCCCCACACAAACCCAATTCCCCCCCAGCTGCCACACACAGACCCAAATCCCCACATTAGCCCCTCACAGACCCAAATCCACCCCCACCTGCCCCACACCCATAACCCCAGGAACAGGCTGGCAAAGGCCAGCCCTCTCCCTTTGTTCCCTATGCTGGGAACTTCTAAACTCTCTTTCCCTGGGCAATTCTGCACAGCCCAGGGGTGCCACAATGGTGGGCACACTTCTGAGTGCCAGCTGGTCCCTGTGAAAGAGCACCTGAACCACAGACACCCTCCCTCAAATTCCCCCACCACCTACAGAGATGGCTGGCCAGCCAGCCCCATTGTTCCCTATGATGGGAACCAACTGCACAACAAAGAATAAAACAAGAACAACACAAAATAAAGTTTTAATTTTTTTTCTCCCTTCCAAAGTACAAGTAGGCAAAGCATTATGACACATTACACCAGCAGTCCCCCACACAGAAAAATAACACAACTCACTTAACATCAGAGAATCACAAAGCATGATTCCTGTCAAAAACACTTTATTTCTTGAACAGCTTTAGGTTACACAGCAGGGGGGAACACCAAAGGGCATGGCAGCACTATCTTACACAAAAATAACACAACTCACTTAACATCAGAGAATCACAAAGCACAATTCCTGTCAAAAACACTTTATTTCTTGAACAGCTTTAGGTTACACAGCAGGGGGGAACACCAAAGGGCATGGCAGCACTATCTTACACAAAAATAACACAACTCACTTAACATCAGAGAATCACAAAAACACAATTCCTGGCAAAAACACTTTATTTCTTGAACAGCTTTAGGTTACACAGTAGGAGGGCACAACAGGGCATGATAGCAATGTACTACAAAAAATAATACAACCCACTTCACCGTTTTTGACAGCAATTGTGTTTGTGTGATTCTCTGATGTTAAGTGAGTTGTGTTATTTTTGTGTAAGATAGTGCTGCCATGCCCTTTGGTGTTCCCCCCTGCTGTGTAACCTAAAGCTGTTCAAGAAATAAAGTGTTTTTGACAGGAATCGTGCTTTGTGATTCTCTGATGTTAAGTGAGTTGTGTTATTTTTCTGTGTGGGGGACTGCTGGTGTAATGTGTCATAATGCTTTGCCTACTTGTACTTTGGAAGGGAGAAAAAAAATTTAAAACTTTATTTTGTGTTGTTCTTGTTTTATTCTTTGTTGTGCAGTTGGTTCCCATCATAGGGAACAATGGGGCTGGCTGGCCAGCCATCTCTGTAGGTGGTGGGGGAATTTGAGGGAGGGTGTCTGTGGTTCAGGTGCTCTTTCACAGGGACCAGCTGGCACTCAGAAGTGTGCCCACCATTGTGGCACCCCTGGGCTGTGCAGAATTGCCCAGGGAAAGAGAGTTTAGAAGTTCCCAGCATAGGGAACAAAGGGAGAGGGCTGGCCTTTGCCAGCCTGTTCCTGGGGTTATGGGTGTGGGGCAGGTGGGGGTGGATTTGGGTCTGTGAGGGGCTAATGTGGGGATTTGGGTCTGTGTGTGGCAGCTGGGGGGGGAATTGGGTTTGTGTGGGGCTGTAAGGGGTGGACTTTAGGGGCTGAGAGGACCTACTTGGGGAGGCCATGAAATGGCCCCCCCAAGTGGGAGCAGTCTGAGCCTTGGTGGGGGGTGGGAGGAAGGGTGGGAGAAGGGCCCCAGAGGGCTGGGGGGCATTTTGCATGCAAAATGCCACCCCTGGCAAGACAAGCCTCCCCCAGCTGTCAGTGGTAGAGATGAGAGCAGAGCACCTACTTGGGGAGGCCATGAAATGGCCCCCCCAAGTGGGAGCAGGCTGAGCCTTGGTGGGGGGTGGGAGGAGGGGTGGGAGAAGGGCCCCTGAGGGTAAGGGGGCATTTTGCATGCAAAATGCCACCCCTGGCAAAGGAAGCCTGCCTCTTCATTTTTCCCCATAGGAAATAATGAAGAAAGATGAGCAGCAGCATGCTAACAATATGCTGCTCCTTCGCTTTCTTATGGGAGGATGGGGGGACCTGCTTTGGGGGGCCATAACATGGCCCCCCAAAGTCCAATCGGTCTGAAACTTGGGGGGTTTGTAGAGAGGGGTTAGAGGAAGGTCCCCACCAATTTTGGGATGATTCGGTGGGAAAATGCCTCCCCCAGACGTCCGGGAAGACGCCGGAGGCATTTTCCCATTGAAAAAAGCCGAAAGAATGCCGAAATAATGCCGAAAGAATCCCGAAAGCCGAAAGCCGAAAGAGATTCTTGTTTCGGCTTTCGGCTTTAACGATAGAGAATCTTCTTTCGGCTTTCTACTTTCGGCTATAGCCGAAAATTTTTGGCTTGCACACCCCTATTCCTCAGTTTGGAAGGGACCAACAGCAGTGTGTCCTGCATAGCCATACTATGAGAATTCAGTATGAATGTTAAGGATGAACTGGCAGATCCTGCTATTAGTGTTTCTCTGCCCGACATTTTAATTTTCTGTTAACCATTGTATTGTTTGGGGAGGGTTTTTTTGGAGGGGTCTTTCTGATTTTATAAATGTGGAAATCTTGTTTATGGGAGTTCATTATCTAAGACAGTTTCTGGAAGGCAAGTTTTGCTTTTCTAGAAGATGAGGGGAGCTTTGTTCCCCCCAGGAACAGGGAGTGTGCCTGCCCTGCAGGAGATGACAAATGTTGAATGCTTTGCTTATACTAGCTGGCAGTCAGGCAGAACTACACATATTGTGGCAGAAGCTAAAGCTTCTCCTGAATGGGTAGTTCATTTGCTTAGCAGATGTGGAGGTGGGAGATAGAAGCAGAGGCTAATGTTATGTCTTGCTTCAGCAGTAAGTACACAACAAAACCAGATCAGAAGCAAGACAGATCAGATCTCCCTACATGAAAGAAATCCACTGATCAGGATTTGAGATCTTTCTCAACATATGTAACTTTATGCAAAAGTGTTCAGTACAAACCTCACTCCCTCCTCCCACTCCCATGTACTATTAGCTCTAGTTGAGGGGGTGGGGTGGAATAGGGTGACCAGGGTTAAGCAATTTATTTGTAAACAAAATTGGAGTGCACAGGCTAGGAGGCCTAAACCCTGATCTATCTCATGCCTTACTCCAACAGAGCATTTTCCTTTGGGCAGGGCTCCAAATACTGAAAGCTAACTAGACTCTGGGGGGGGGGATGCTGAAAGAAATGGAGCACAGTAAGCTAAGGCAGGGGTGCAGGGTTAAGATCTTAATCTCATGCTCTGGCCTTTCCCATTGCTTGGGAATACCAGGAAAGAGAATAAGACTCAGTCACATACTAATTCATGCCTGACTGTGCCAAAACAAATAAAGATTTCAGTTGCTTATAGAATGGGGACCCTTCCTGCCCAAAATGTTGGAGGAAGCTGAGTGACATATACCAGCCCTGGGAATTTTACTCCACTAATAAAAAAGTTAGAGTAAAATGCCAAAGCCTGGAGTAAGTTTAAGATCTCTTGGATGGGGTGAGTCTCTGTTATAAAAATGAAAATGTTGCCAAGAATTCTGTTCATTTTTATGTCTCTGCCATTATCAATAGCACAATCATTACTCAATATTGGAGTGTTTTACTAATACTACTAGCTTTCCTTCTGATATTAAAAATCTAATCCTAGCATTTCAAGTGAAACATGACCCCATTTTGAATCCAATTTTGCACAGCCCTGTTGTTTAGTTTCAGGGATGCTGGGATGGATTTGAGTGTTTTTAGCCCTGGAACCATGTTTTTGTGAACCAGCATGGCACTGTGGTTTGAATGATCAACTAGGATCTCGGAGATCTAAGTTCAGATCTCCATTCTGCAATGGAAGCTTGCTGGTTGACCTTGGAGCAGGCAGGCACTCTCTCTCTCTCTCAATTTAACCTATGTCAGGGGGTTGTTGTGAGGATAAAATGCAAGAGGAGAAAAAGTAATAAGTTGATTAGGGGGCTCTGTTGGGGAGAAAAGCAGAGTATGAATAGCTATATAAATTTTTTAAATACCCCTTGTCCTCACTATGTTCAACTCAGGGCGAAGCTACAAGTGACGAATGACACTTGAATGGCAAGTGTATTTCTCCCTGTTCACTTGCCCTCCACTCAATCCACTTGCCGTTCAAGTGTCATTCGTCACTTGTAGCTTGGCCCTAAGTAATGTTTTCAGCTTACCAAAAAAATAGGAGAACACAGAGGAAACAGTTTGCTCTCTGGTTACTTGCTGACGAGAAACACCTCATTTTGCACTCCTCTCATCTGTCCTAATGAACATCTTAATATAATTATTTCTAACAGCCAAGGTATAAGTCCTTCATACAGATACAACTTGTGTGGGGTTTCAGAGATATATTCTGTTTCCCACATTTTTATTTTGAGAATTTGAAGATCATGTTTTCTGACAAAAGTTGGCTACTATACTAGATGCATTGCAGACAAATGCTCCAGGTAGGTTTGCACAAGAAAAAAGAACACAGCACAAGTGTAGCATGAAGCCAAGAGAAAAGTCCTTTCTTGTGCTTCATCCTTCCTTCTGCAAAGTTAAAGCTGTGATCCAACTGATAAGTGGCTGGAAACTTCACCATGTTGGTAATGATTGAAACAATTTGTGAATCCGCAGGCCTTCAAACAAAGAATGATTCTGCAGGTGCCTTGAAGACGGAGTGCAGAAGGCCTTTCAGAACATAAAGTGGAAACAAACACAACAAAAAAGAAAGCAGGCAGTCCTAGACAGGAGATGTTTTTAAAAAGGATTCCTGAAGCAGTATGTTTTAAGAGTGTGAGATGTCACTCTTCAACTCTACCAAGGAGCATCTATTCATGCCTGAAGGAGGGTTTTTTTTGTGTGCAAGTGGATGTATCAAAAAGAAGAGGATAAAATCAGGCAGTGATGACTGATTTATTAATGGTGCAAAACTGCTTTTATTTACAAAGTAATTGGGAAGTGACTTTTTTCCTAGCTGTTAAAAATATTGCTAGTAGTAGGAGTAGCTAAAATGGTGAAGTGATACGGAACCTTTCTGTGTAGAAAGTATTGCAGTTATCTGGCTGTCTGAAGTTTTTCCTTCCAAAGTGGCCTGCTGATACGTTCCAGTACCATATCTAATAACACCCCCTTCTCCCCAAAAAAACTTCCTTCTGCAGAGATTTTTTGATGCATGAGGCTGCATACACAATAATCAGCATAAGAATATCTATTATCCTGAAATGACACATAGAGTTTTCTTCTCTGCTTCCTGTGGGGTTTTCATACCAGATTTTTTCATCAGTTCTGACCCCTTTCCATACACTTTTTTCCCCTTTAGTTTTCACTTCAAATTTTGGCTTTCCCCCGTTTTTTCTGGTTCTTTCGGGAACACTTTTACCTCAATCTTTTTCTGGAGGCTGATTTTGAGTCAGTTTTTTGTTTGTGCATTATGTTTCTTTTGATTTTGTTTGTCTTGCCCACTACCATCCAGTATCACCCACTTCTACTTTTTGATGAGTGGAAGTTTGTCATTATAATGATTTATTATTTGTGCTCTAAATCTGCCTTAGATCTTTGGGCTTTAATTCAGTTTCTCCTTACATTACCTTAAACTTTTACCTCACGTGGGCCCTGGTCACAATCAACATTCCTTATATTTCCACATCCACAGAATTTCAGGGTTTCTGTATTGTACTCAAGCTTATATCTCGATAACACTTACCTTTGTGTGTGTGTGTGTGTGTGTGTGTGATCTATATATTACTGTCTCCCTGACACCCTCAGAAGGTTTTTGCTGCCTCAAAAGGCTTTCTCCTTAGACCTCCACAGTTTAACTGGTAATATAAGAAGACTTGTTATAGATGGTAGTAAACATGGGCATGAACCGCATTACGAATGAAAAAAACCTACGAACTGCCCAATCATCCGTTCACGATCCGGTGGTTCGTGAGCGTCCATGGCCAACGAACCAACATTCATTAGAGGCATAGTTCGGTGCATTCTTCCACGGTTCGTGAAGCCAGACAGTCAGGCACCATCAATCAATTCCCTTGGAAATGGAGCCGGGGGAATGCCTGAACTCTGTCTGCACTCCTTCTTTTTTTTTTTTTTGTAAAAATTTTATTGGATTAGAAATATATCGTATCATATCATTTACACTCACATTCCTTTAAATTTCCAGTTCTAACCCCCTCCCATTCCCCCCTCTTTTGTTGACTTCCAACAGTTTTCCAACCCCTCATCTATTTTCCCTTTACTCATATGAATTTTACTATATTTATTATAATATACTTTCAAATTCTTCTAAGCTTATCTATCATATTTGTGCTATTTCTGATTCCTTTCAATAATATTCATTCTGATCACCTATGCTCTATTTTACTCTTTCTACTCTCTTCAATATGGGACAAGCAATTTGCCCCACCTTATACATATTTTCTAGTACTTCTATAAACTTTGCAGATATTCATAATAAATCAATCAATTTGACTTATATTCTATATATGTTGCTCCTTACTTCCTTTTACATATCATATCCAATATAATTATCTAATTTCTCCGTTATAGAGTTATTTAACTAGAGTAATCCATTCATATATTCATTTAACATAAGTCAATCTATTATTTCCACACTTCACCTGCTGATATGTATCCATTCACCCTTTTGCAACTATTATTTACGTCAGAAAGATATTTAGTTTGGCTTTTATCCTTACATTTCTTATAATAATAGCACTACTAATACTCTATATAATAATCCCATATGGTATTTGCTTAGAATTATTCAGTCAACTCTCCCCCCTCGGTATAGTCACTTCCCTCTTCTTCCATTGTGTTTCAGTAATTTTCAAACTGCCACAGTTCTCCACCCACCTCCCATTTTTTCACCAGATATTGTTTCAGCTTCTCCCAGTCCTTGTTAAACTGCCCTGGGTCAAGGTCTCTCAGTTTTCTTGTCATTTTAACCATCTCCGCCATGTACAGCAATTTGTAGATCCAATCCTCAATGGTTGGCACCTCTTGTACTTTCCACTTCTGCGCGTACAAAAGTCTAGCTGCTGCTGTCATATAGAATAACAATGTCCTGTATTGTGCTGGCATATCTTGCATTCCCAAGTTCAGTAGCAGGAGTTCTGGGTTCTTATTCACTTGAAATTGTAAAATCTCACTCATTACTTTTATTATTTCCCCCCAGTACTGCCTAGCTACCTCACAAGTCCACCACACATGGTACAAAGAACCCTCATGTTTTCTACATTTCCAACATTTGTTAGACATGTTCAAATTCCCTAGCGCTATCTTCTTTGGTGTCAGATACCAACGATACATCATTTTATAAACATTCTCTTTAATATTAGTGCATGTCGTAATCTTCAACGTATTTTTCCACAAGTATTCCCACGCCTCCATTGTTATTTCTTTATTAAAGTTTATAGCCCACTTCACCATTTGCACTTTAACTACCTCATCCTCAGTATGCCATTTTAAGAACACTTTGTAGACCTTTGAAATTTCTTTTTTATCTCCTTGTAGAATTACTTTCTCTAATTCTGAATTCTCCATTCTTATTCCTCCCTTCGCACAGTCCGAATAATAAAGATCTCTGATTTGTCTATATTGAAACCAATCATAGTTTGGGGACAGCTCTTGTTGTGTCTTTATTCTAGCTTTAGAAAGTTCTGTTTGAGTTATCTCCTTATACGTTAAACACTGTTGCTTATTATCGACCGTTCTTGGATCAATTACTTCATATGGAACCACCCAGGAGGGAATTCCTTCCTGTAGGTAATCTTTATATTTCTTCCAGACTGTGAAGAGGCTTCTCCGAATATAGTGGTGTAGAAACATAGAATCTGCTTTCACTTTGTCATACCATAAATATGCATGCCATCCAAACAGTTTTTTATATCCCTCTAAGGCCAGCAATTTGCAATTTTCCAGCGTCATCCAATCTTTCAGCCATACCAGACAGATTGCATCATAGTAAAGTCTCAGGTTGGGCAGTTGCATTCCACCCCTTTCTTTTGCATCCTGCAACACTTTCATTTTCACCCTAGGTTTCCTGCCTGCCCACACAAACTCCGATATTTTCCTTTGCCATTTTTCAAATTGTTTAGAGTCCCGAATAATTGGTATTGTCTGTAACAAAAACATCACTCTTGGCAAAACATTCATCTTAACTGCTGCAATTCTTCCCAACCATGACAACTTCAATCTATTCCACTTAATCAAGTCCTGCTCTATTTGAGTCCATAATTTCTCATAATTATTCTTAAATAGATCTATGTTTTTTGCAGTCAGTTCGATTCCCAAATATTTTACCTTGCTTGTTACTTCACAATCTGTTATTTCCATAAGTTGCTGTTGTTTTTGTTTAGTCATATTTTTACACAATATCTTTGACTTCTTTTTGTTTACAAAAAAACCTGCCAAGTCTCCAAACTCTTTGATTTTATCTATTACCTTAGGCATGTTTTCAATTGGATTTTCCACAATTAACATTATGTCATCTGCAAATGCTCTGACCTTATAGGAAAAGTCCTTTGTCTTTATTCCACGGATTGCATCATCTTCTCGGATCTGTATCATCAGAATTTCCAATACCAAAATAAACAACAGTGGAGACAACGGACAACCTTGTCTTGTACCTTTCCCTATAGTCAGTTTCTTAGTCGCCTCATCATTCACCACAATTGCTGCACTTTGGTCTCTGTAAATTTCTTTGACTGCTCTTATAAATCTTTCTCCCATTTGTAGCTGTTCCATAGTTGCAAACATAAAGTCCCAGTTCAAATTGTCAAACGCTTTTTCAGCATCTACAAAGAAGAACCCAACCTCTTTATCACAACGCCTGTCATAGTATTCAATAGCATTTATAACTGTCCTTAAGTTGTCTCTAATTTGTCTGTTTGGAAGAAAACCTGCTTGTTCTTCCCCAATAGCCTCAGCTAGCCATCCCTTTAGTCTCTCTGCCAAGATCTTCGCAAAGATCTTGTAATCATTATTAAGTAAAGAAATAGGTCTGTAATTTTTAACATTTGTCAAGTCCTGTCCCTCTTTAGGGATCAATGATATATTAGCTTCACTCCAAGTATCTGGAGTTCTTTGGTCTCTCAAGACCCCATTGATCACCTCTTTTAGAAATGGCGCCAGCTCATTGGCCATTACCTTATAAAATTTTGCTGTAAGTCCATCAGGCCCTGGCGCTTTCCCCAAATTTGTTGACTGTATTGCTTTCTTTATTTCTTCCTCTGTTATTTCACTATTTAGTTTAACTCTCCAGTCTTCCGAGATTATTGGGAGTTTTACTTTTCCCAAATATGCCGCTATTGAGTCTTTTTTCACTTCTTTTTTCCCATACAATTTGGCGTAAAATTTGTAAAAGGCTCTACTAATGGCAGTCTGTTCCAGATGCACTTTATTGCCACCCTAGTTGGAATAAAGAGGCAGACACCAAGTTGGATCTAAGGGCCACTTTATTAACTATATACATTAACATTAATACACACAGCGGCAAGGGCCTAAAGCGGTACAGGTCAGGCCATGGGTTCCCCCTGGACCACCGCCCTGACCTGTCTGGGCGAGCCCCAAAGCCCCGGGTGCGACCCATCCCTTGGATGGCGCGGACCCGGCCGGCCAGGCAACGTGGTCACCCCCTTCTCAAGCTCCTAACACCTCAGCCGTATAGCAGTGAGGTAAGGACTCGGAAGCCGGGGTTTCCAAAGGCAGCCTGCCCCTGCTACTGGCAGCCGTCAAAGCAGTACCAGCCCTTCGGGCAGACCCCTCTTCCCACTAAAGGGGAAGCGCCAAGGGTGCTCACCAACCCGCACCCTAACTACCCAAAACCTGCCAGGACATACTAACTGGCGCCACCCTGTAGCCAAACTCCTCAATCCCACCTACTGGTGCAAGGTAGGCGAAAAACCCCCTCTCCGCTTTGCCAATCCAGGAGAGGAGGAAAAAATTCCTACCTGACTCTGACACAGCAGCCGGCTAATCCTGCACCAATATAGGGAGAGGAGGGTGGGCCAAGCAACTCGCAGCGACTGCGGCTGGGCCGGGCAGAGCACGCTCCTTGCTCCTGCTCCGCCCCGCCCAGCAACCCCAACGTGGAAGGAGGGCGGGGCTGGTGCCTGCCTCGCTCCTTCCAGGGAGGCAATGACGGCACCCGTCTAAAGGCCTCCAGCCTGCCGGGTAAGTGCCGTATTGCCACCCTAGTTGGAATAAAGAGGCAGACACCAAGTTGGATCTAAGGGCCACTTTATTAACTATATACATTAACATTAATACACACAGCGGCAAGGGCCTAAAGCGGTACAGGTCAGGCCACGGGTTCCCCCTGGACCACCGCCCTGACCTGTCTGGGCGAGCCCCGAAGCCCCGGGTGCGACCCATCCCTTGGATGGCGCGGACCCGGCCGGCCAGGCAACGTGGTCACCCCCTTCTCAAGCTCCTAACACCTCAGCCGTATAGCAGTGAGGTAAGGACTCGGAAGCCGGGGTTTCCAAAGGCAGCCTGCCCCTGCTACTGGCAGCCGTCAAAGCAGTACCAGCCCTTCGGGCAGACCCCTCTTCCCACTAAAGGGGAAGCGCCAAGGGTGCTCACCAACCCGCACCCTAACTACCCAAAACCTGCCAACGCCGAGGCCAAGCCTCTGCTTAGGCCTCGGCGCCCCACTGATAACCTAGGGCCAGCTGAAGCCCTTGCCGCAAATCATCCAAAAATATTCGGTTGCCAGCCTCAGAAAGGTGCACGCCATCACCTCTGTATAGGCCCGGCACCTCGGCCCTGATTCGAGGATGAGGCAAATACACTCCGAGCCCTCCTTCCAAAGCTTTCTGAATGGCCCTATTGGCCTTCATCCTCGCTCTCTCGATGGCTTGTCGGCACCCGGCTTCCCTCCAAACCAAACGAGGGACCATTGCTGACCATACAATCAGCACTCCAGGCCACCGCTCCGCAATAAGGCGCAAATCAGCTTGCGCCTGAGCAGACAAGGCCCTGCCCTGGAGCATCCCCAAGTCATTGCCACCTAAATGAACAACTAGGATATGGGGGGGTACACGCCCCCTTTCAAACAGCAACGGCAAGAGACCTGACCACCTGAGGCCTCGGCGACCCTGCCATTCTACCACTGCCTTCTCACTCAGTCCCAGCTGTGACCCCACAGATGTCCGTCTTGCTTGATGGGCCGCCCAAAAAACATAACTGTGCCCGCAGATCAGGATCCGTTGTTGGGCAAAGCGTGCTCCAAAACCTAAGAAACAATCAATTAACAACTTTGTTCGACATGGGAAAGAGGACGTACATAGGAACGGTAGGCATCCGATTTCCACCAACCCACCCGCTGAATTGCCTGCCCAGTATACCCCATGGCTGCAGCAGTGGATGCAGCCCCGATTCTAAACGAGTGGGTCCCAAAATTTACGCCCTTCAGCCCCAACCTGGTCAATGCTCGTCGTGTCACTGCCCAAAACTGGTAACGCGTAAGAGGAGCGCCACTCTGGTGAGAAAACAGCCAGCCCTCTCCGTCTCCCCTCACCTTCCAATACTTGCTCAATGCCCGAACCGGGCATAGCTCCACATCAGCACAGGGACCCAACCGCACAACAACCCCTTTTCTCTGTTGGTCCGTTTTGGACCAACGAATGACAAGGGTAACGGCGGCCCCCTCAAACTTCAAGTCCCTGGCCATCAAAGCGCGACCAGAGGAATCCTTACCTGACTGAGCCACCAGCTCACTAACCCTAAGAGCCCCAAAAAAGGCAGTTAAAGCCGCCGCATGGAACAGTATCGCTTCATACCGCGATGAACAGACCTCCTTCCATGCAACCTTCAGCCCCCTAAGGACTGCCGGGGAAATAGGCTCCCGTGAATCCACTCCCTTGGGGCATTCCCTCGCCCAGCCCTCTAACATCTTCCTCACCCGGAAGTCGCCCGTGGCCTCAGGCAACCCCTGGGCTTTGCTAACAAATGCTAGCGCTGCCAATTGCCCCCTTATGGACCGCACTGCCAACCCCCTACCCTTCTGCCAGATACAAAATTGGAGAACATGCCCCACCGGTACTGGCCAGCTATCGGCCAAACCCACGGCCGTCCTAAACTCCCTTAACTGGCCTACCGCTCGCCGATAAGCTCTCCGTGTGCTGGGTGCGATGGCTGCTTGAATAGCCCGACGTACTTCGGCCTCCCAAGCTGCCATAGGTCTGGCGGCATCCGAGCCGGGTGCCGATCGGCCTCCGGAGCGAGGTTCCAAAAACGCTCCATCTGTAGGCGAGACAAAGCGTCTGCCATACCGTTGTCCACCCCAGGAACATGCCGAGCTCTAAATAAGATGTTCCTCCGCAGGCACAACAGAGTAAATTCCCTCACCAAACGCATAACCCTGGGGGACTTGGACGTCAACGAATTGACTACCTGCACGACTGCCTGATTATCACTCCAAAAATGTACTGTGTGATTAGCCAGTTCCAGCCCCCATAGGTGGACCGCCACCAAAAGCGGAAAAAATTCCAAAAAGGTGAGATCCCTCACTACTGCAGACTCCCGCCAATCCTGCGGCCACTGTTCTGCGCACCAATGCCTCCGGAAATAAACTCCGAAGCCAGTGGATCCGGACGCATCTGACGTCACTTGAAGTTCCGCCTCCAGCAACAGAACCTCCCGCCAAAGAGAAACCCCATTAAACTCTGCCAGAAAGGTCTCCCATACTGCTAGATCGGCGCGCATGCCCCCAGACACCCGCAACCGATGATGAGGTGCGCTCAGACCCGCCATGGCGTCACAGAGCCGACGCAGGAAGGCCCTACCTGGAGCAATAGCCTTGCAGGCGAAATTAAGATAACCCACGAGCTGCTGCAGCTCCACCAGGGTGACCTTACGCTGAGACCGCATCCTAACCACCCTAGACCTAAGCTCACCCACCTTATCCTCTGGTAACCTGAAGGACTGCTGGACAGTGTCCAACTCTATCCCTAAGAAGGTCAGCACCTGAGAAGGACCCTCTGTCTTCTCATGCGCCAATGGCACACCTAACTCATCCGCTAAGGCCATGAAAATGGCCATAAGTCGAGCGCACTCACCTGACCCCGCTGCTCCAGCGAACAAAAAATCATCCAAATAATGGGCCGTATTGCAAGAGGCAGCCCTACGCCGCACCTCCCATTCGAGGAATGAGCTAAATCGCTCAAAGGCTGCGCACGAGATGGAGCAGCCCATTGGCAATGCCCTATCCATGTAAAATTCCCCATTAAAGGCGAAGCCCAGCAACTCAAAATCATTGGGGTGCACTGGAAGAAGACGAAAGGCCGACTTAATGTCGCATTTCGCCATCTCAGCCCCCACCCCGCACCTACGCACCACCCTGACAGCCTGGTCAGAGGAGGTATACCGAACTGAGCATAACTGTTCAGGAATGGCATCATTCACCGATTCCCCTCTAGGGAATGACAGGTGATGTATCAACCGAAATTCCCCTTGTGCTTTCTTGGGCACAACCCCTAGAGGAGAAACTCTGAAGTTGGGGGTCGGAGGGGCAGAAAATGGTCCCAACACTCGACCCTCAGCACACTCCTTATCAATCTTCCTCCTAACTATATCCTCCTTTCCCAAAACCGAACGCAAATTATCAGACAAAAATGGAGCCCTGACACCCTGAAACGGGATTCTAAACCCCTCATTGAACCCTTGGAACAAATAAACTGCATCACCTTGCTTAGGATAAAATTGCAAAAGCCGCCTAAGGACCTTCAACCTTATTGGGCTGGGGCCCTTTTCCAGGGGGGTGTTGACCCCCTGTGCCACCTCCTCCTGACTTCTTCCAACTCCACCCCTGCTTACCCTTGGGGCATGAACTGTATGGGTGGGAACCTCCACAGGACGGACACTCGTGTCGAAATCGGCAAGGCTTCCGCATACAGGAACCCTTGTATGCGAACTCCCAACACAGGAGCCGGGGTTGAACCGGCTGACCCGCAACACTGCGGGAGCTCGTGGCCTGAGAAGATCTATGCACTACGTGCCCACTATCAGACCTAAGATTGGGCTTAGCCGGGGACATAACCTGCAGCCACAATTCCTGATGAACCCGATCCCATGGGATATTCGGGTTCATGGCCGCCCTCATACGGAACTCCTCGTCGTACTGCATCCATGCAGCACCTGAGAAGCCCGTATACCCCTTGAATATAATATCCAAGTATTGGAATAGTTGGATCGCCCGGCTGGGTTGAGCCCGGGAGATGACCCCCGCATAGATCAAAAAACCAGGCAGCCAATTATTCCATGTCCTGTCCACCTTCCTCCTCTTGAGTCGCTCCTTATCCCTTTCATCCATTTCGTCCTTACTTTTCTTTTCCAGCTCCCTAAAGAGCAGCGAAAAAAGATCCACATATTCCCCCTTTAATATTTTATCTCTGGTTGCCTGGGTCAGGTGATCACCCAAAGGCAATGCCGTGTCCCCAAATGGGACAGCGTTGAAGGGGACCTGGCCATATGCTAACCCCGGGTGAGGATAAAACCCCCACTGGCTCCCTGCATACCCTGGCCACCCTGAAAATGGGCTGGGGAAGGGAAAAGCAGCTCCCCCCCCCCCAAGAAGCAGCACTGGCAGGTGCCTGCTGAGGTGATAACCCCACGCCAGTTGCCGGCCAAGATGCCTGACTACCCCCGGCTACCTGCCCACCTAAAGGCGTGTAAGCCCCGTGTGTAAAAGCAGGCACAGGGGCCGCAACTGCTTGGCCCCACGGCCCCCAAGGCCAAGGGCTAGCTGACTGCGGTGTAGTGTCTTTACCTCCACACTCCACAGGTTCCACAGCTACCGCCACAGGAGATGAGTCCTCCGGCCACACCTGCTCCACATCACCGGACGCCTCTTGAGTCTCTGTGACCTCAGTGCCACTCCTGCCGCTGCCTTCGCCAGCTGCTCCTCCAGCCGCCCCTTCTAGAAGAGATAAGCGACGTAAAATGTCTCTGTTAACTGCGTTTCTGGACGCCTTCCTAACAGGCCTCACTGTACTGGCCCCTTGCTGCACTACCCCTGCAGACCCTTTTGCCTGCTCCAAAGCAAGAAGGCGCTTCAAAATATCCTGCTGATCAACCCCCTCGTCTTCCTCCGATGAAGACAAGGCTGGAAGAGGCCTCTTGGCCGCTTGCCTAACCACTGGCTGCTTCCCCTTGGGGGGTCCCTTCCCCTTCTTGGGTGGCATGTTCAGTCCTCACTACCCCCAAACCCAGAGGAGGCAAACCACAGTCTACCACAAAATGGCCGCCTAAAGTGGTGTAGCACAAAATGGCCGCCACCTACCTAGATGTGGCCAAGAAAATCAACTGCCTAAAGGGCTTGATGCAGCCCAAGACCACCACAGGCAGGCCGCACTGGGCCAACCCCCACAAAAGGCCCCTAAACCCCAAGGTAAAAAGGGGGCTCCTATGGAGAGAAAAGGCCCCTTCACAAAAAATGGGGGGGCGGGGGGGGCAAACTAGGGTGCAGCGCTGAGTACAGGCCACCCCACACTGGCCCCTTTATTCCCTCACCCAACTGCCCAGCCTCAGGGCAGAATCAAAAGCCGATGGCCGAAAGCCCTGGGGAGTAGACGCCGCCCAAAGGCCTCACCCGGCCGAAAGGCCGCACCACCGCCTAAAAGGCCCGGGACGTGGCCGGGCAAAACCCCCGCTCTCCTGAGAGCGCTGCAAAACGGCAGCAGAGCCCCCGCGTCACGCAGCCACAAAAGGCCTGCATGGGGGTGCCCCACTCCCGCCCGCTAGGCCGCACTGCCCCCACAAGAGGCCTCCCGTGCCGCGCCGATGGCCAGACAGCCTCCCAGCCGCTGCCGCGCTGTAAAGCGCCGAGCTGGGCCAAAAGGCCTCACCCGGCCGAAAGGCCGCACCGCCGCCGAAAAGGCCCGGGACGCGGCCGGCCAAAACCCCCGCTCTCTCGAGAGCGCTGCAAAACGGCAGCAGAGCCCCCGCGTCACACAGCCACAAAAGGCCTGCACGGGGGTGCCCCACCCCCGCCCGCTAGGCTGCACTGCCCCCGCAAGAGGCCTCCCGTGCCGCGCCGATGGCCAGACAGCCTCCCAGCCGCTGCCGTGCTGTAAAGCGCCGAGCCGGGCCGCGCCGTGCCGCCGCGCCGCTGCACACGTTCCCCCGGCAAACAGCGCCGCCGCCGCTGCCTCGCCACCGAATCCGCCGCCGGGTAGTTGCTGCCGCCGCCGCAACGCTGCTCGCTCAGGGTAGTACGTCTACCCTCCCCAAGCAACTCGCAGCGACTGCGGCTGGGCCGGGCAGAGCACGCTCCTTGCTCCTGCTCCGCCCCGCCCAGCAACCCCAACGTGGAAGGAGGGCGGGGCTGGTGCCTGCCTCGCTCCTTCCAGGGAGGCAATGACGGCACCCGTCTAAAGGCCTCCAGCCTGCCGGGTAAGTGCCGTATTGTCCTCACATATTTTATTTATTATCTTTTTTTCTTTTCTCTTCTTCAGTTGCCATGCCAAATATTTCCCAGGTTTGTTTGCACCTTCAAACGACTTTTGATTCATTCTTTTCAAATTCCATTCCAATTCTCTATTGTTCATTGCCGTCAACTGCTCTTGTAAAATTTTAATATCCTGATAAATTTTCTTCTTACCTGGTCTTTTCTTTAGTTGTATTTCTTTGGCTTTTATTTTCTCCATAATCTCCTGTCTCTTCTCCTCTCATTTCTTTCGTGCTCTTCCATTTAAATCCATTAGTATGCCTCTAATCACTGCTTTATATGCATCCCAGACCTTATTGGTTGGTACTTCTCGATTCATATTATGTTGTATGAAGAACTTAGTTTCCCTTCTCAGCATCTCCATATTTTCTCCCTCCTGTAGCAAATCCTCATTTATTCTCCATCCTTTCCTCTTATTTCTTTTCCCGAACTTCCACATAATTGGATTATGATCTGAGCCTACCATGGGCATTATTTCAACATCCTTAGTCCAAAGCATTAAATCCTTTGAGGCCCAGATCATATCAATACGTGATAGAGTAGAGTGTCTTGCGGAGAAAAATGTATACTGTCTACTTGTGGGATTCCGCGTTCTCCATACATCTTCCAAAGTTTCCTGCTGCACTAATGCAAAGAACGTCTTTGGCAAAAGTCCTCTTTTCTTTTGTGCAGTTACTGATTTTTTGTCCTGTTCCAAATTTGTAATTCCATTGAAGTCTCCTGCAAGGATTATCTGATCATACGTAAGTTCATCTAGTTGCTTCCTTAAATCCTCAAAGAAGCTTTCTTTAGCACCGTTTGGTGCATAAATTCTGATAACCAACACTTTTTTTTAAATTCCATGTACATTCCACTGCTATAAATCTGGCTTCCACATCTCTAATCATTAATTTTGGCTGTAGCTCCTCTTTAATATATAGTACCACTCCCTTTTTTTTCTTTTTTGAGGCCGCTACAAAATCAATGCCCAGCTTACTCACTTTGAGATATTTTACATCCTGATTTCTGATATGGGTCTCTTGCAAACATACAATGTCACATTTTTGTTTTACTAGCCAGTGGAAAGTACTTTTTCTCTTTTTGGGTGAATTAAGTCCATTTACATTCCAAGATAAAACTTTACACTCCATATTCATAGCCTTGTTGTTGGTAAGTCCTTTTCATTGTCCCTCATAAACTTTTCCATCTCAAATTCAGATCTGATACGCTTTTTCATTCCTCCAAATTCAAAAGATATCCCTTCCGGTAATTCCCATCTATATCTTATTTTCATATCCTTCAAATTCTGCACAAGCACTTTATATTTTTTCCGATCAAGCAACACCGATCTGGGTAGCTCCTTCATGATGATAATCGTCTTGCCATCGACTACCAATGGATCTTGAAACTGTTTACTCACTATCATTTCTCTTATATTCCTTGTCGTGAATTGCACAATCACGTCCCTTGGTAATTTCCTCTGGGCCGCGAATCTGGAGTTTATTCGGTACACAACATCCAGGATAGCCACAACTTCCTCCTCCTCCTTTCCCAGGTATTCAGCTAACACTTCAGTCACCTGTTCTTGTGCTGTCTTTGTCTCTATTTCCGGCAGACCTCGAAACCTCAGCTGTTTCTCCATATATTTACTCTCCGCAACCGCCATTCTCCCCCTTATCACTCTCATATCTGTTCGTTGCGTCTCTGTAAGATTCTCCATCGCTTTTTCCACAACATTAACTTTCTGCTGCGCTGCCTGTAAATCGGTTTGTATTGTTTCCATTCCCTTCTTCACCTCTGCCAATTCGTTTTTTACTGTCTCTTTAACATCTTTAACTTCTCTCACCAACTCCTGTTTTGTCTCCTTCAGTTCCTTTAACATTTCCAGGAATTTTTTGTCCAAATTCTCAATAGCTGTTTGCCACTCTTTCTTCGACATCGTGGGGCTTGATTTACCTCGCTCCCACGAGTCTGCACGTTTCCTTAGCTCCGTGGCGTCTAAATTGATCTCCCTTTGAAGTAATTTAAATGTCCCGGTTCTTAAAATAAACAAGAGACACTTGCAAAATCCAAAATGTCGGGCGTCTTTTCTCTATGGTTTTTCTATAGTCTTTTTATAATCCAAGATGTCCTACTTCCGCTCCTGTTGAAGTCAATGCCCTTCCCTTTTCAAAAATGGCGATTCCCTTCTTCCTGTCCTTCGATGGGGACCTTCTCTCACAGGCACCTCTATCGCTGTTACGCACTTCCTGTTTGCCGACTCTCCACTGCAGCTCTCGCGATGGTAGAAGTTTTCTCACCGCTTGCTATCACTTTATAACCACAGGTATGGTAAACAATTATCTATTTTCTTCAATAACTTTCTTTAACTTAGTCCTTTTTCTAATCAAATTCTTGCCGGATCTTTTTCTCCATATAGTCCAACTGTTGCAGTTTAAAAGTTCACTTTAAAGCCTCATTACTTTAAACAGTCTGTCCCGGTTTGAGAGATAGTGATCTTTACCTTTTCACACGTCTTTCTGGGTTGTAATCACTGCTTCGATTCCAAATTTTCTTCCAAAATTAATTTCCCCTGCTGAAGCTTGGGTATGAAGATCTTATGCCAGTCGCACTGGCCCCGGATCTGCCGCAGAGATTTATGCCGACCTGTCTTAGGGTGGGACCTCAAGGGACGAGAGAGAATCCTTAGCGCAGAACCCCCCCTCGCCCGAGATCGACGCGCCCTGAGGTACTTGAGCATTCTTTGCCTGTTCCCCGCCTGGGAGCAGGTGGCCGCGGGCTGAATTTGCCCCACCGGCCGCTGAAAACGGCAGCCCGGTCAGCTCCACTATTGGAGCTGCGTTAGACCTCCATGGATCCCAAACCGGAAGTCCTGTCTGCACTCCTTCTGTTGCCCTGGAAACCCGAATGGAAGCCCAGCTTACCTTGATCAGCAGGTCTTCCTTCCAACCATGGAGCTGCGAAGTGGTTACAACCTGGGAGAAGACAGCCGGGGGAGGGAGGGGGAGGGGTGTTCTGTAGCCATGGGCACTCCAATCTCATCCCTGCAAACCCTGATAGGCAGCTCTGACGACCAACCACAGACCTCCTGTGTTGCTCAATGGGACCTCAGCTTATAAAAAGCAGTGGGCTCCCAGGCTGAGTTTCACTTTCAGCAAGTAGTGGAGTGTGATAGAGCTGTTGCTTGCTACTTGCTAGCCTTTGGGGAGAGAGACAAAGAGAGTTTAATTGGAGTTTGGATCCCTATTGCAATTGTGACCAAACTTGGTTAATGGCTGGAGGAGAGCTTGTTAAACACTCCCCAGAAATATGGGCTCTCTAATTCCAACGGGGGTCGTTCTGATGCCCACGAACCACAAACCTCGAACTAGTTCGGCAACGGGAAAAGTTCATTGCGGTTCGTTGGTTCAGGTTCGTCATTGGCACCGAACCACAAACCACTGGTTCGTTAATTTTTTTTGATTCGTGCCCATGTCTAGATGGTAGTTTGACAGAATGGTCAGTGCATGGGGGTGGTTGTGAGGTAACAAAAATAATATTTTTTTTCTTAAACAAAAGCAGAATTTATTTATAAGTACAAAAGTAAGGTTGCCAGGTTCCTTGGAGCCCAAACCAGGGGAATGGGGTGGGGGTGGGTGGACACATGCATTGGGAGTACTTACCTTGTGTGCATGCACTATCAAACGAGTGCATGCACTTGTCATACTGGTAATGATGTTGTTCCTAGCATGACAAGGAAGAGCTCTACAGTGCATTTTCTCCTGCCAGATGGATGGGTTTGGCAGAAGGGAGGCAGAGGCTGGGAATGGGGGATCCCTCATCTCCACCAGGGGAATAGAATCTCTGTACATAATTGTGATGATTGTAGTCTTACTAAGCATATTGGTTTCAGAATAGTTCTTTTTCAAAAACAGTTATAGCTTTCCTGACAGAATAAATTCTTTTCTCATCTATAATAACATGGATTCACTCAGGCCTTTCCACACAGCTTGCCTGACCTAGGTAGAATATTCTCTCTGTCAGATATACACAGATTAACCCGGGTGCACACACAGTTTTCCTGACTTAGACAGAATTAGGCTCTCATGCTTCCACACAGTTTATCTGATTTAGCCTGAATCCTTTCTCTGAGACACCCAAAGATTGACTGAAAAACTTTTCCCTCAGCACTCTAACTAAAGGCTCTAGTTCATTCTGCAGCCTTGTATACTGCTACCATCCAATCATTTCACACTCCACTCCCCCATCCAGCCTCTTCCTTCTTTCCTCAGAGGCCTGCATTTAACTCACAGTAAAATCTATTTTTAAAAAATACATTAGCAAGCAGAAATAAATTAAATTAATTGTTGAACCACTCCTCCTGTCCACATCCCTTTCCCCAGCCCCTGGTTTCATTTCTGATATATATATTTTTTAAATCATCAATTTCATAATACTGTATCAACATACCTTTGTAAAAGTAGGTGCAGCAGGTTCTCTGAATTCTCAACTTTTTTTTTTACAAAAAGTATGTCTCTGGCCCCTTCCAATGCAGAAATATGCCCTTTTCCTTATATCTCCATATGGGAAGGGCTAAGACATTTTTACAAAATGACAGCTGGGAATTCGGAAAACCTGCTGAACTTTTTATTACAAAGGTAAGTCAGTATAGCAATATGAAACAGATATTTTTTTAAAAATGCAAAAATCCTAGTGGTTCAGAAGAGGGAGGTAGCACCAAAAAAAGCAACACAGTTTGAAAAGGACATCATCACTGCTGCTCTGAGCTTAGAGCTGCTGGGTCCCTATACCCTCCTGGCAGGGGAGGGACCTGGAACTCAACCTGATGATGATCTTCACTTGCGCACTTTGCGCATGCCTGATCACGGGGTTAATGTGCTGACATCTCTTCCAGAGATGCATTCCACTCTGGCAGCGGCATGTTCCGACACTTCACATAGGGCCAATTCAGCCTGTATGGGGCCAAAATTGGCCCCTGCAAAGTGCAGGAGAACTGTGACTGCCATGATGACATCACTTTGGGAAATGACATCATTGCACCCCATTAAGAGTGCACCCACTGTGCGCTTGCCTGGGTTGTCTGCTGGTGGTGGGCGATCATCGAGCAGTTTGCCACCTCCTGTTGATCACTGGCAGGCAGCAGAGCAAACTGCTGGGAGATTGCCAGCCACTAGCAGGCAACTGGGAACCCTATTTGAGCTCCATCTCTGTAGAGGTCAGTTTGCCCCACCAGGGCCAGCCTCTGCCTCTTGGCTCTGTGTCAGCCTGAGCCACGGTATTCAGTTTGGATGCTCATGGGGGGTTAGGTATGGAGTTGTTGTTCCCCTTTTAGGATCCTCCATGCAATAATTGGCAGTGTGTTCATATGAGTGCTATAAGCATGCTCAAAAAATAAAAAGGGTGTGTGTGAACTGTGACATCGATGATGATGCTACCTTCACTTGAAAATTCTGATGACTTAAGATGCATGAGGAAGAAAATAAACCAACTCTAAAACAGCAGTGTTGGTCTGCAGTAGAACAGCAGGATTTTAGTCCAGTGGCACTTTAGAGACCAACAAGATTTCCAGAGTGTAAGCTTTCAAGAGTCAGAAGAAGGGAGCTCTGACTCTTGAAAGCTTACATTCTGAAAATTATGTTGGTCACTAAGGTGCCCCTGGACTAAAATCCTGTGACTCCACAACAGAAAAAATACAGATGGTGGGCAGTGGATTGACTGCTAAGAAAAAGATAAATATGTTGAGACATTGGGAAAGCCCTGTGTATGTATGCTGCTGTTCTTTGGGTGGGGGTGGGGGTTAACCCCAATTTCTTTTTTAACATTTCAGGTTTGTTTGTTTGTTTGTTTTGCACATTTGGGGGAATCTACCCTACTGCTGGGGGGCTCCAATGTGTGAATTTTTAACAGCATCCTGAGATATGTGTGTGTTTATTATACTGAATCAGACCATTGGTTCCTCTAGGTCTGTATCCTGTTCCTTTAAAAGTTGATACCAAGAACTGAACATGGCACTTTCTGCATGCAAAGTATGACTTCTAGTATTCCACCACAATTTCTCTCCTATGTATACTCTCTACCTGTTTCAGGTCAGGTCAGTACTACTGAACAAGAGCGTGCAATCTGAAATAATCTTATGTATCAACAGTTCCACATTGCACATTATCACAGAATTCTGCCACATATATTCATTTACACTATTTGAGTACTTATTAGAACAAAACTCAGTTGTCATGCTGTCAGTTTCAACATCCCTAATATCACCAGGAATATGGAAATGCAAAATGTGATTGCAGATCTTAATGAGGTAATTGCTTTCAAAGGTTACTGGCAGAACAGGAATCACTTTCTATAAGAGGTTCTTTGCAGTGACACCTGCCCTGGGTTGGCTGGGAGAGGTATTCTGGTCAGTGGTGTGGACAAGTGAAAAAAGTAGCTGAAGGAAGGGTTTAAAATCAATGCCCCATCATGAGTGAAGGTCACTAAAACTGTGTTTCAGAGCGGGACCACAAGTGACGCCTGACACAGGTTGGACACTTGCCAGCTTCCCTCAAGTTTTGATGGGAAATGTAGGCAGCTTGGCGGAATGTTGGACAAGTGACAGTTGAAAAGTCCATTGGACAGCAGTCAGAGAGTCAAGCTGCAAGACCATGATGCCTACATTTCCCATCAAAACTTGAGGGAAGCTGACTAGTGTCCAACCTGTGTCAGGCGGCACTTGTGGTCCCGCTCACAGTTGCTATTTCAGTTAATCATGTTTATTTATATATATTTCCAAACATTTCAAAACTTTCTTTCAGTCTTGACCAAATGCTCAAGACAATGTACAGAACTGTAATGCTCTCTAAAACCAATACAATATATGCAATCAAAAACATATTGGGTAAGGTAAAACAAAGTATCCTTCCTGATCTAGGTATTTAAGGAAAGCTGATATAAGGTTTTTGTAAATGTGCATTAAAAGAAAAAGAAAATCCATAGGCCTTTGGGACTGCTCACCTCAACGGATCTGGAAGCAAGGATCGCCCAGCAGGGCTGGCGATGGGATGATGTGTGCTGAGGTGTGCCAGTGGGAGGCTGGTGGGAGATGCATCAGTCGGCAGCCTGGCCCTCCAATGCCAACGGGGATCCATGCCCAGATGCCAGGACAATGCTCCATCCAGCTGTAAACAATAAAGGTGTGGCCATTTCTAACCCAAACAGTGTCTAGTGTGAGTCATTTAGACAGAACGCAGTCTGACATAGCACATAGGTGACAATATGTTTTTGTGTAGACCACTCTACCAAGTACTTCACTATCTTGCTCTTCTATTGCTCTAAATATGGAAAGCACTGTTGGTTCCCAAATGCAATATAAAATGAGTAGTGGAACTTGAACAAAGCATTGAAGCATTCTACCATAAAAGGTTAAAATGTGGAAAGGTCCTACTGTTAAACATAAACAACATAGTTGGCAAACACAGAACAAAAGGAATTAGTATTTTGAAGAAATCAATCAGTCTGGTGAAGGGGAAAAACAGTATGAAACAAGGAAAATCTAATTAGATTTAAAAATCATGACCAACTTAAAAAATAAGCCGTGTGAGCATGGGACCGTAGCTGCTGAGGAACGTCCAGTAGTCCAGGGGTAGGGGGAGACACAGCTTCATTCAGAAATTGGCAGGAGATGTTCTTTGGCTGCTCAGAGTTCCAAGGTGAAGGGAAATGAAGGGCCTGATTTGAGTGGCAAAGGGAACGATCAGTATATTAGTCTTACACAATAGCTTTAGAGAGAATGTTGGGCAAAGTGCCCTGCTGGAAATTGCTGCAGAATGGCTGTTGCAAAGAGTAGTCAAAGAAACCTTTGCACTTATGAACAACAGCACTTGGAATGACAGGTAGACTTCTGAGGATTCTATTAGTCAATCATCCAATATCCTCTCAAATGCCCATGCATGTGCATGCACACACACCCACAAAAATTGTTGACAAAAATCACCGAAACTACTGGTCAAATGAGTGGATCCTAGGCTAGCTTGCAACTGGTAAGCAGCACGTGAGCCTAAATGGTGGAGCTTTATTTGAGCTTTATTTTCCTCAATAGCACTTTTGATTTGAACACCTCTATCTAATTATTTGCCCAGTAAGGAAATCCTGATCATATTGAAGTTGAGTGAGCAAAATGAGGAATCGGATTTCAAATGACGTTTTAACAATGTACTGTATAATAGTATTACTACTTTCTTATATAGTGGAATGTGTAGTCCAATGATTGTGGGCTTTTTTATTTTATTTTTTTGCAGCTGCATTATATAGCCAACACCATAAAGGTAAAGGTAGTCCCCTGTGCAAACACTGAGTCATTACTGACCCATGGGGGGGGACGTCATATCACAAGTCATGACATTTTCTTGATAGACTTTTTACGGGGTGGTTTACCATTGCCTTCCCCAGTCATCTACACTTTACCCCCAGGAAACTGGGTACTCACTTTACCGACCTCGGAAGGATGGAAGGCTGAGTCAACCTGGAGCCAGCTACCTGAACCTAGCTTCCACCAGGATCAAACTCAGGTCGTGAGCAGAGCTTGGGCTGCAGTACTGCAGCTTACCAACCACAGACATCTTATTTAATGTTTTTGTATTTTCTAATCATTTATGCTACTATTTTTTTTTTGCTATTTGTCTTTAGATTCTGGACAAGATTGAATTCCATTTGGCCTTAAACAATCCTCACTTTATTTCCTGCCTTATATTAGCTTATTTTGACTTTATCACCACCAGTTGTGTTATTGATAAATTATTCTACTTCCTTTTCAATACCTTTCATGGGTCAGCAGGTCTAGCTGAATTAAGAGGTGACAGCTGGTTTCTTTGTCATGAAGAATAATTGATGGGGAACCTGAACAAGGATAAAAATGTCTCTCATAGATGTTGAAGATGCTGTGAGTTTGTCATTGGGCATAGACCACACTATTTCTACCTGTTCTATCAACTTTTCACAATCTCTCTCGGCTGCTGTTGTTTCTTTGGCTATAAGCACTCCCCTTTTCTCAGCCTGATCTCAGGGATATTCCTCAAGTCCCATGACAACACCAACCACATCTATGCAGATAATCCCATCAAATCAATATCTTTCCTCTGCACTGCTGAAACCTAACCTTTTTTCTCTGTATACAGAGTGAGTGGGTATTATCTCATCTGGGAGACCTCCTCTATCCCTGGCGCTCATGCCTGGACCCGAACCTGATGGATCAACTGTCCTTTACAAAAGTCAGCCTCCCCTTGCTGAGCTACCCCTCCATGGACATTGGGGATGTATCAGGGCTCTGAGTCACCTCTGTCTCTGTGCTGCTGCCAGACTCAGTAGCTTACCTTCAGGCTCTGGGCTGCCCACACCTTCCTGTGAACCATCAGGATCTGACCCCTCCCCAGTCTCTCCCCAGTTCCTTTGCTGCCACCAGACTCAGTAGCCTTCTATCAGGCTCTGGGCCACCCCCTTCTCCTCAAGGAGGAAGACCATGTTAGTTTGTCAATAGCAGAAGAAAAGACCCAGAGCCCAGTCACAGGGGGGAATTTCACTGCCTTTCCCCATAAATCCACTGGCAGTACATTCCCCTTCTGGCCACCCCATCGGCGAGATGGGTGCTTTGGTCTGTTGTGGCAACTCCAGCCCTGGGACTGTCTGTCTCCTTTCCCCCTAGTCCCAAGTGTCTGGGAGGGTCTGGGCTGTCTCCCATCTCTTGCTTACTTAGGCACACACACACACCCCACACACATACACAATCAAGGGGGAATTTTTAACTGCCTTGGAGAAGGCTTCCCTCCAGGTTACCCCATTGGGGAGATGGATTTCTGGTTTCTGTGGCAACTCCCTCTCAGGTTATGTTTCAGTATCGGTAGGCTTCTCCTTAAAGGCTTTTGTCACAATCACCCCGTCGGTGAGATGGGTCTGGGCATTGACACCTGAAAAACCGCTCTACCAGACTCAGTGGCTCAGCAGTAGCTCCATGGTGGCTGTGGGTTTGGGTTGATGGGAGGCGGGGAATTCCCCAGAAGAGGAATTTAAGTGTCCTGCCCCAGGGGTGGGGAAGGCCTCCCTAGCAACTGACCCGTTGGTCAGATGGTCTTCTGGAGGAAGAAAGGGAGGCAATCCATTGACCACCTCCTGGGTCCATGAGAGATGGGGGGCCACCAACAAAACCCACCTTACTACAAAGTGCCCACCCCCCAGGCACAAGGGGGTGTTGCAGGTCACCCCCCACACCCAGACCCCATGGTCCCTGGGGGAGGAAGGGAGATGATCTATTGACTGCCTCCTAGGCCTGAAATGGGGGGTGGCCATCGACAAAACCCATCTTACCTACATGGTGCCTGCCCGCTAGGCAAAAGGGGTTTTTTTGCAGGCCACCCCCACCCCTGGAGCCCATGGTCCCCAAGGGGAGGAAGGGAAACAGTCCATTGACTGCCTCCCGAGCTCACAACTCATGTCTGGGGGCTGTCATTCCATTCTCGAAGGAAGATTCTCTCACTCCATGCCGCAACTTTATGGTGATGCCTGCAATGTATTCTAATGGAGCCAATCCCAGTCAATTGGTATTCATAGCTCCCATTATATGTAATGGAACGTTCCTGGAGTCACCTGCTTTCAGGGTCTATAACTCGGACATCTAAAATGCAATCTTTGCCAAACTCGGAGGGTGGCTGGAGGAGAGCTTGCTGAACAGTCCCTGAAAGTTTGGCATCTTTGACTTTGAAGGGGGCCATTCTAGGGCCTCAGGAATGACAATGAATGGAATAAAGCAGTTCATGAAAAGTTTGTGAAAGTTCATGGTTTGTGGTTCATGAACCACGAACCACACAGCTTAGAATTTTTTCAGTTCATGCCCACCTCTAGTGCTGACTTAGAGGTGATTGAAACATAGGTCATATCTCTCAGTTTTTCATCATCAGATGCTTTCAATTAAGCATGAAGTCTGTCTCCACTGAGGAAAAGTGTTTTGTTTGGATGCTTTTTTTGGTGTGCATTTGTTTGAACTGTGAAAGCTATTGTGCAAATCCAAGTTTTTCTTTGATGCTGTTGTCACAGAGTGATTTTGGGGCACATATAAATTCACTCTGGTGAGCTTTATTAGTACTTTTTGGAATGTTTTTATTTCATTTATACCTTATGGAAGCAATTAATCTGCTGTATGCAGAAGCTTCTTTTTAAAGAACACACATGAGAATAAGAATGGGTCCTGTACTAGGCAAGAACAGGTATAATAAATGGCCGTACATGGATTGCATTTTTTTAAAGAACAGGAAGCTTTTTTGCAAGTGTGGCTCTAGATCGTAACTATTAAGTTCAAACCCAGCAAATATTAACACTATCAATACCAAACTTAAATGAGCGGTGATTGAATGTAAGTATGAGTTGAATTTTGTAACTGTTCCAAAGTGTGATATTTTCCATTTAATGTTTGGAAAAATGCTCAAAGATACATGCAATGACCTTGGTGAAAATGAGCTGTTTCCTGTGTGTACAATCCAAAATCTATTTACATCTGTATGATGTATCAATAAAACAGTCACTTTCAAACTGGTTACTACCAAGGTTACTGAAAATGCACAGCAGCTGTTGTAACCTCAAAATCTTGAACATATTTTTCTTTATGAACACATTATGGGCTAATTGTCCTCCAAATTCCATTTTCATAAACAAATGCATTATTGAGTTTTATGGGTACACATAAACAAGCATAGAACAGACCAAGCTCTTTTATGTTTCACTTGTGCTATTTCTAAAATTGAAGAAGCCGTATTTTTAAAAATAAAATAATTTACTAGTGGAGAAGAACATGCATAAACAAAACTTTCCTGCTAAGAGAAACCTTGGAAAACCTTCATAACAAATACTGACAAAGCCTTAATTGTAGCCATTCTTAAAGACATTTCATCATTGTAATACAGAATGTATAATTCAAATGGACATGTTTACAAAGCTACAGAATAATAGAGGAAATGTTCTAACATTAAGACCAAATTAGAAGGTCTCTCCTGAGCTGCAGTCCTTGTATTGCCTTGCAAAAGAATGTTATCTTAGGCCTATTCAGTATGTCATGTGGAGGGTAATTGTCAGGTCCAGTGTATATCTAAACTGTACTGACTCCATTTTCTAATGCTTCTAGTGTTTAAGTGCTTTCTTCCCAGGTGCACCAGTTCCCAGGCAGCATTCCCACTGAAGGCGACTGTTTTGTCTAACACCGTTCCACCAAGCATTGGCCTTGAAGGAGAGCAGCTTCCCAGGACGGAAAGATGTTGTTTTGAGAACTGTGGGGGGAGGCAAATCCAGATGGGTATTGTTACTCTGTACCGCATGCTTTGCCCTTCATTGGTAACAATGATCATGTACCATCCTGAGTCTCCTATTCAGGACAGTGGACTATAATGGACCTTTTCTGCAGTAAAGTTTCCTTATTCAAACAATGGACTGGTGTTTGTTTCTAAAGGGAACCCTGTAGTGAGAGCCTTATTTAGCCACAGTCTGACATTTTGTTACCAATCATGCCTGAGTCGGGCCCAGCGGAATCCAAGGTTGTCCCGGACAGGGATCCTTTGTTTGATCCGTATGCGTCTCCCGACAGTCAACCCGTGCAAGCTCAAGACTCCCAGGAGCTGAGACCAACCGGGACCGGGAACGGAGCCTCCGCTTCTACCCCGCCTCTCATCGACCTCGGTGCTGAAGGGACAAGGCCGACGGCGGCCGCTCTCCCCTTAATCTCGTTACCCACCCCGTCGGAGTGGGGAGCCAGACCCCGAGAAACGAGAGAGCGCCGGGCCGGTGGACTCCATCCACGAGTTTCGATGGACGGGCGCCGAAGCCTGGAAACCGTACCTGAGCTAGATAGCAGCCAACCATGGCGATATTGGAACAGGACGTCCGAACAAACGGAGGGGGACACATCCCACCGCGGCGCCCTGAGTTGGGATTATTCAGAACTTGCTCCGTGGAAAGAGCCAACAGAAGTTCCTGAACAGAGTTGGGGGCAAATGCAAAGTCGCACCCATGCCGTAGATTCCGGCATCTCGGCAGTGACGGGCCTGGCCAAGGGAATTTTAGCAGCAAGGTCGCGAGTCGTTCAAGGAGACCCTCCGCCTTGGGGCCCATTTTCCCCGGTGAGTGCAGCTAACGGAGGTTCCATGATGGAGCAACCGGGGCCAAGTCGAATGCAACAGTTAGAAGCTAGACTGATGGATATGGAAGAAAGTTTGGCTCATGCCATTCATTTAATCTCTGCAATGGGGGCAGGAGAGAGACTGTCACCCGAAGAGATGGCGGTGCAAATAGCTACCCTCCAAAGTGTCATCTCATATCCGGTGGAGGGAGTCCGGCAACAGTCGTCACCTACGGGTGAGGGTGAAGCCTGCCCTGGAGAATCGGGAGAACAGCCCACGGAATTTCCCAGACAGCACGAAATTCCACCTAGAGGGGATACCCCGGTTGAACCACCTGGAGAAACTCCAACTGAACCTCCTAAAGCGGGAGGGGATCTGCCGCCGGACGAGACTCCAGCTGAGACTCCCGCTGAGCGGCCTACGGAAGGGGAAGGAAAGCCAAGCGAGACACCGGTGAGACCCCCTCATACTTCTCCAATAACGGTCCGCCCGGACCAATCGGAAGAGCGCCCGGCTCCACCTGTGGAGGGGGCGCCTCGTCAACAGCTGGAAATTGTTCCCGTCGTGCAAACTCCGAGGGACGGTCTACCGGCGCCACGAGACCAGCCTTTGCCTCCCAGAATAACGACGCCTGGAGGGGCAAGCCCGCGCGGCCTTCCACCCATTCGGCCTTCGCCGCTGCAGCCCCTCCCGCCTCGACCGCAGCCCATACCGTTGCAGCAGCCGATCCGTTGGCCACAGGATCAGACCGCCGTACCACCCCCGAATCAACCGGGAGGGCCTACACCACTACGACACCACCAACCCCCCCTCCGCGGCCGATCCTCACTCAACCACCTCAGCCTCCTCCACCTCGACAGTTACCGCCAACGCCTCCCGTGTTACCAGCCAGACCAAGACTGCAGCCACCTGCTCGTCCGCCACTGCAGCCTCCGGCCCAACCGGGATTACCTCCTGCAGCTCAGCCACGGCAACCTATACCAGCGCCGCCGGTGTTACCGCCACCAATACAGCCACCACCGTTGCCCCAACCGGGGCCCCAGTTACCTCCTCCCGCACCCCAGGCGCAATTAAGATTGCCGATGGACTTCTACCCAGCACCGGCTCCGAGACAAGAACTCCCGATGGGCTGGGTGAAACTGGAAGCCACTTTCGATGGGGATCCCTCCAAACTAGGATTTTTCCTGGTGCAAGTGGTGCAATTTTTCAACCGGTGGGGACACCTCTTCGGCAGCGAGGCCAGTCAAATTGAACATCTTGGATCCCGATTGCAAGGCAAGGCAGCGGACTGGTATGTAGGGCTATACAATGTTGGGGCCCCAGAACTTGATACTCTCCAGGGGTTGGTGGATGCTATCCGAGCGCAATATGAAGACCCCTTAGAGGAAACCAGGGCCAGAACAGAGTTGCAGGCCATTAAACAAGGCAGCATGTCAGCAAGAGACTATGTCACAAAATTCCGGCAATTGGCAGCCAAGTGCCCTAGGTGTGAGGAGTCCACCAAGATCATTCTGTTCAAGCAAGGACTAAACCCGAGACTGTTGGACAGAGCCCTCATGCAAGACAATCCCCCCACGTTGTTAGGTTGGATCCAACTTGCGTGCGAAGTGGAGAATCGCATTTTGGAAGTCCGTTTGGTTGAACAACAACAACAAACGGGACAAAGAAGACCCTTAACTTTACAGAAGGGAGGACGGGGAGCTGGATACGCCACCCGTGGAGCGAGAGATGCTAGATGGCAACAGGGGCTGTGTTTGCAATGCGGACAAGCCGGTCACTTTGCGGCACAATGCCCCTACCGGCCTGTGCAAAGACCTCCGCTTCAACTACGGCGCCCAACCCTTGCTCCGTTTCCTACTCTGCAACGCCCGATTCCCGCGCCACGAACGAATAGAGGCCGCGGCGCTTCCCAAAGGCCCGCCTCAGAGAGAGGGCTGGAAGCGGAAGAAGTTATGGAGTACGACCCCGCTTCCCCAAATGCAGAAGTCAATCCAGAAAGCCCTCAGTCGGGAAACGAGATGGATCTGTCGTAAAAGGGCCCAAACGACAGATCAGCCCCAAGCCAGTCCCTGCACGGAACCGGCCGCCTGGGTCCATTTTATTCATGCCAGTGACTCTAATCAACCAAGAAAAGAAAATGCACATTCGAGTGCAAGCCCTTATCGACTCTGGCTGTTCGAGAGACATCATCGCGCCAGCCCTAGTCAATGGACTAGTATTACCAACTCGAGAATTACAGAACCCAGTAATCTTTGAACAAATGGATGGCACCAATATGAACCCCGTCACCACTGAGACCATCCCAGTGATCACAGGCATGGGACCACATTGGGAAAAGAGGTCTTTTGTCATCAGCTCTACTGCCAAATACCCGTTAATTCTAGGCAGCAAGTGGCTATGTGATCACAATCCCTACATAGACTGGGCGCAAGGATGTATCACCTTCAGTCATGCCAACTGTAAAAATCACCGTTGGAACCAAAACTGGGGTGATGATCCAACTCATACTGAAAAGGCCCTCCTCACTCAAGAAGAAATCAATCAAATACCCGAACCGTATTGGCCTTTTCTAAACGCTTTTTCCGAGGAGGAAGCTGATACTCTACCCCCGCACCGACGAACAGACTGTGCGGTGGAAATTTTACCCGGAGCCTCACTGCCCAAAGGACGACTCTATCCTATGAGTCTCCATGAACGAAAAGAGCTCCGGAAATTCATCGACACCAACCTCCAACGAGGGTTTATCCGCCCAGCCAACAGCCCCCACGCCGCTCCGGTTCTCTTCGTGAAAAAGAAGGATGGGGGACTACGACTGTGCACGGACTTTCGAGGACTTAATGCAGTGTCCACCAACAACGCCTATCCTATACCACTCATCCGGGACCTTCTCAACGTCGTGGCCCAAGGTAAGATCTTTACAAAATTAGACTTAAAAGATGCTTACTTCCACGTCCGTATCAAGGCAGGGGATGAGTGGAAAACCGCGTTTAATACGCCCCTCGGACAATATGAATACCTAGTTATGCCCTTTGGATTGACGGGAGCCCCGTCGGTATTCATGTCCATGATAAACGAAGTTCTACATGAATTTCTGTACAAAGGGGTGGTGGTGTACCTTGATGATGTCTTAATTTATTCGGACACAGAGGAAGAACACATTCAAATGGTACAAAAGGTCCTGGCCACTTTGATGAATAATAAACTACCCATCAAATTGTCCAAATGTGAATTCCATAAAACCGAACTCACTTACCTTGGGTATTGCATCTCCCAAGAGGGTTTAAAAATGGATCCAACCAAAATACAAGCGATCCAAGAATGGCAAACCCCCACCACCCGTAAAGAACTGCAATCCTTCCTGGGTTTTGCCAACTTCTATAGAAACTTTATAGCAAATTTCGCCCAAATCACGCTCCCCTTAACAGAATTGCTGAAAACCAAAGATAAAGGGGACCAAGCCAAAAAACCCTCCTCCAAACTGCAATGGACCTCCGATTGCCAAACTGCTTTCGAATGCCTAAAAAAGCAATTTGTAACGGAACCCATCCTCTCCCACCCCAACGAACAGTCCCCTTTCATAGTGCAAGTCGACGCCAGCGATACAGCAATAGGGGGAGTTTTACTGCAGAAGGGGGAGGATGGAAAGCTGCGGCCTTGTGCGTTTTTGTCTAGAAAATTTTCGGAGGCGGAAAGAAATTGGAATGTGTGGGAGAAGGAGGCTTTTGCAGTAAAAGCAGCCCTTACTAACTGGAGACATTGGCTGGAGGGGGCGCGGTACCCCTTCGAGGTCTGGACAGATCATAAAAATCTGGAGGCCCTCCGGAGCCCACGCAGACTGAATGCCAAGCAATTGCGATGGGCGGAATTCTTTTCCAAATTCAACTTCACTTTAAATTATCTCCCGGGCAAAACTAACTTTTTGGCGGACGCTCTATCGCGCATGCCCCAACACAAGAGCAAACGGGAGGAGACTGTCGACACGGTCTTCTCGCCTACGCAACTTGGGGGCGTGGTGACTACCCGCAGTCGAGCCAAGCAGCCCCTCCCGGCCAACCAGGAGTGGAAATCGAAACTTAAGGTTGAAGTGGAAAAGGAGGGGGATAAAGCTCCGCAAAACAAACTCGTCCAATCCCCACAAGGGGATTGGCTAGCTGGGAGCAAGTTTTATGTCCCAGACAGCCTCAAGCGGGAAGTCTTGCAGCGCTGTCATGATGCTCCCACTGCTGGTCATTATGGGTATCTGAAAACATTGCATCTAGTCCAAAGACAATTCTGGTGGCCGGGCATGCGCAAAGACATTTCCCAATATGTTAGTTCCTGCCCCGTTTGCCTCAGCGCCAAAACCAGAAAAGGAAAACCTCCAGGTCTCCTGCAACCGTTGGAAACACCCAACAAACCTTGGGAAATAATATCTATGGACTTTATCACAGATCTACCTATTTCAAAAGGACATAATTGTATTTTAGTCGTGGTAGATCTGTTCTCCAAACAAGCTCATTTTATTCCCTGTACTGCTATACCCACCGCTCGAAAACTGGCAGATTTATTTTTAAAACACATCGTAAAATTACATTCTTTTCCGTCCAAGGTGATTTCGGATCGCGGCGGACAGTTCGTTGCCAACTTCTGGCGGGAGCTTTTGAAAATGTTGAATATTGAGCAAGGCATCAGTTCAAGCCACCACCCACAAACCGACGGACAATCCGAAAAAACAAACCAGATATTAGAACAGTTTCTTCGTTGCTACATCAATTTCCAGCAAGATAATTGGGTGGACCTTCTCCCTCTGGCCGAGTTCTCATATAACAACAGCGTACACGCTTCAACTGGGGAGGCCCCTTTTAAAATTGTCTATGGAGCTCACTTCGACCCCTTCCCGTTGGACGCTCCCCCTCTCCATTCCTCTAATTTGCCAGATGTATCTTCTTGGTGGGGGGAGGCGGCACAACAGTGGACTCTGATTAAAAAACATCTTGAAAAAGCCAAACTGGATTACAAAAAATACGCAGATCGCCATCGTGTGGCCGAATGGGATTTACAACCTGGAGATCATGTGTATATTTCCACAAAAAACCTGAAACTAGCTCAGACAAGCCGCAAACTCGCTCTGAAATTTCTGGGACCTTTCCCTGTGCGCAAGATAATAAATAAAGTGACTGTTGCTGTAACTTTGCCCAAGAACTTACGCCATGTTCATGATACGTTCCATATCAGTCTGTTGAAAAGAGCTCCTACCGATAACAAATGGCACATCAAAGCTCCACCCATTCCCACTCTAATTGACGACCAAATCCACTATGAGGTTCAACAAATATTGGACTCTAAACTCAAACGAAATCAGCTTTTTTACCTCATTAGATGGAAGGACTTTGATTCTGGGTACGATGAGTGGGTGAATGCTGTACATGTTCATGCTCCTAGATTGACCAAAGCTTTTCATACTCGTTACCCATATAAGCCAAGGGGGGATCTGTTTTAAGGGGGGCAGAATGTCAGGTCCAGTGTATATCTAAACTGTACTGACTCCATTTTCTAATGCTTCTAGTGTTTAAGTGCTTTCTTCCCAGGTGCACCAGTTCCCAGGCAGCATTCCCACTGAAGGCGACTGTTTTGTCTAACACCGTTCCACCAAGCATTGGCCTTGAAGGAGAGCAGCTTCCCAGGACGGAAAGATGTTGTTTTGAGAACTGTGGGGGGAGGCAAATCCAGATGGGTATTGTTACTCTGTACCGCATGCTTTGCCCTTCATTGGTAACAATGATCATGTACCATCCTGAGTCTCCTATTCAGGACAGTGGACTATAATGGACCTTTTCTGCAGTAAAGTTTCCTTATTCAAACAATGGACTGGTGTTTGTTTCTAAAGGGAACCCTGTAGTGAGAGCCTTATTTAGCCACAGTCTGACAGGTAATAACCAGGTATGCTGAGAACTTGAGTGCAGATACAATCACCATCAGAACTTGGGATGCCTGAATTACTTGTTTACACACAAGATGAGGCCCCTCATTGGTTTGCCTTGAAGCTTTTGCTTAAAATTCAGCTCAGAAGCCATGTCAAGCAGTTTATACATGCGCAGTAGCCACTTGTGCCTACTGGGTCCCAACCAAATTGGCCTATGTAAAAATTTACATTTGCGTGTGTGTGGGGGGGGGGGTTGTTCTAGTTTGCAGCAGCTTTTTTCATATACAGTGTTGGCAGGCTAAATCTTTTTGATCATTAGAGAAGGTGGCATGTATCCCCCCAAGGTCACATTTGGTACATTCAAATGCCCTACATACTTGTCAAACACAGAAACAGTTTGACCTTTTTTACATCTTTACAGCTGGATGTTCATTTAAATGGCCTAGAGTATGCGTGTTGCTTTTTGTACCTATGCAGTCAGAAGCATGTATCACACAGATACATTTCAGAACTGCAGGCTTTGAGCCCAGTTGCACATAAGAGACCAAGAAGATTTTTCAGGGTATAAGCTTTCAAGAGTCTGATCTCCCTTCTTCCGATCTCTCTCTCAAAAGTTTATACCCTGAAAAATCTTCTTGGTCTCTAAGGTGCCATTGGACTCAAATCTTATTGTTCTACTGCAGACCAATATGGCCACCTACTAATGTCAGAATTAATCACTAGATGGAGGATTGTCCATTCACTTTCCTGTCCTAGTATCAAACACTGGAGATGCAAGTATAGTGTGCTAGGAATTCTGCAATAAAACAACCTCTCAGACATATTAATGTTAGTCAAGAGGTAAAATATATTTTAAAATAAGATTTCAGCAAACACAGAGAGACTACAATTCCGATGAGGCAATGTGAAAACAAGCATGTGGCAGATTTATCCAGCTCCTGGTAATAGCTACTGGAAATGTGTAAGAATCAAGTTTAAGAATAAATGGGAAAACAGTGTGTGAGAAGAATCGTACAGCTCTAAATCTAGATTAATCAAATACTTTTACGTGTTTGTATTTTGTACTAAAAGATGCAGGCATAGTTTTAGGGAAATGAAATAGCTGGTCTGTTTTTGGGCTTGCATTTAGTGTCTAGATGTGTACTAAATACTCAAAACTTATATAACTCTAAATTCTTTAGTCAGAACAAATTGATTTGTTATGCTGAATTTTGTTATTGAAGAACTCATGAAATAATAGGGAAGTGATTCAAACAGCATTCCTAAGCAGAGTTACACCCTTCAAAGTCCTCTGAAGTCAATATTCTGAGAAGGCTGGAACTCTGCTCAGGAATGACATTATGAGTACCGAAATCCTAAACTCTGCCCACTGCCTGCACCATTTGTTATCCAGGTTTTTAGCAGATGTCACTCCATGAGGATTAGAAAATGCTTTTTTAAAAAGAACAAACTGAGAATTTTAATATTCATAAATGTTGTGATATATGTACAGCTAAATTACAATGCAGTTTTTATCTTTCTAATAAAATATTATTTGCATAAATTGTGGCTAACCGAGGGTTTATTAGGATCATACTTTAGATTACTTCTTATGTATACTGCTTTTGGGATCTATAGTAGTTCCAAAGTTAAGTAACAGTATAATCCAGAGCCAATTGAGTTTGATGGACTTAGAAGAGTGAACTACAACACTTGATCTTTCCTACACAGACTAGGAGTACTTCAGATAGATTTAAAATAGATTTTTCCCAAGCCAAAACAGATGTCACCCCATCTTCTCAAATGATTCTGACAGCCACAGTACAGTTTTAAGATAGGATGCTGATGCTTACCTCAATGCATCACAAATGTAAGAGTTCTCTGGAAATCATTATGTGCTCATAAATCAGGAGCTATGGGACATATGTAGAAGGCGTGATTTGCAAATGTTGCATTTTGTTTGATTTTCATGGTGTACCTCTTTAGCTAGCAAAACTGCTGCACTTAAGACTAGTCTACACAATATAGTCTGTACGCAATAGACAACTGTAATGTTCAGAATGGTTTATCACATGAATCCCTACCTTAACTCAAAGAGACCTTTGTAACCATCAGCAAATCCAATAGTGGTATAGAAACTTCCCCCCAGTCCAGAAGAGTCATTCCATGATCCACAACAGCAAGTAAAATGGTGAAAATATTGCTGGAATGTACTGTGGAACTAATGTAGTATGGAACCCAACCCCTCCAGACAATGTTTGTGCTGGATAAAATGCATTCAAGCATTTCAGGTTGATTGTGCATTGTGCCTACTCATAATTTAAATGAACTATACTTTAAAATTCCAGCCAAATATTACTGGATGAAATATTCTAGCAGATTTGCTAGTGGAGTGGAAATAAATTCTAGCAGTGACATTTATCAGCAGTCATACATATTATTTGTTCCATCAAGAAGTCAAACATACAGCAACAGCACCTCTGCCTAGAGAGCAGGATATTTCATTCCAAGTGCAAATTAGATCTACTAGAGTTTAGAAAAGCCTGCCTATTATCCCACCACAGGATACAAGATTCATTGAACAAGTGCTTCTGAAGCTAGTGGGAATTAACTTGTTCTTGGTGGGAGAGAATCTACACTTGATAAGTAATTTTCTCCTTTGCTTCAGAGTCCAATCACTTTTATTATTGTAATCTCACAGTGGTCCAAACCTTGGGATCTTAGTGGGCTGGGTACTGCTAAATCTAAGGAATACACAGTAGAAAGGTGTGTTATGCTGGATCAATCAATGTGGAAGACTTCCCGAATCAGGAGTTCTCATTGAACTGTTGATTGCAAAGGGTAATCCAAACCACAAATATGGTTGATTTCACACGAGTCTAGTTTAAAACATCCCTTGTGAGAACTTAAGCCTTTCTTGTGGTGGTGGTGAACAACTACAAGAAATATTATATACCTTCAGAATGGGAAAGATGCTACAAAGCACTGAACCTGTAATGTTCTTATCCATCTCTCTTGCTTCCTTTCTTCTCATATTTTCTTTATTTTAAAAGAACTGTTATTATTATTATTATTAACAACAATAACAACAATATTTATTATTTATTGAATGTCTTTCTTATTGAGATCCATAGTGCAAGTGAAAATACAGCTAGGATATTCAACAGGTAGGACATTCACATAGCAAAGTACAATAATGAACAACAGTTAGGATATTCAGTGAAAGGAGATACAATATAGTATAGCTGCAGAAAATTTGAAAAACGAGCATAAAGCCAAGCATAGAAATGAAGTGTTTGTGAAACAAAACAAACTAATTTACATGGCTTTTATAGCAACGTGGAAAGCTCCCTAGTAGGCATAAGTGTATTTCAGCAGGCAGTACCCACAGGCAGTACCCAACACAGTAGCTAGTGTATAGCCCCTGTCCCCACCTATATATCCCTCCAAGCTACTTTGTATGATCCAGCCCCATAATCTGGATAGAAAGTCCACCTGAATAATTCAGTTTTGCATAGTTTGAGGAAAGCCAGAAGAGCGGGAGCTTTCCTGACCTCCTCAGGCAGGCCATTCCATTAGGCTTCCACAGAGAACAGACATGTGGAGTAGTAGTTGATTTTGCCTAACTGCAGGGTGGAACCTGCAGAAGGCCCTGTTCAGATGAGCAAACCTGCCATGGTGGAGCATAGATGGAGAGGAGGTCAACAGTTATGAGGGGCCAAGACCATGACGGGATTTGAATGTGATAGTTAGGACCTTGAATTGAGCCCAGTAACTTATGGGAAGCCAATGGGGTGACTGCAGAATGGGAGTGATATGTGTGCTCCATCTGGCTCCTGAAAGTAAACAAGCTGCAGAGTTCTGTACCAGCTGGTGTCTCTGATTCAACTTTGAGAGGAGACCTATATAGAGTGCAATACAGTAGTCTAGTCTTGATGTTACGGTGCCATGAATCCACATGGCCAGATCGGCCACTTCAAAGTAGGGAGCCACCTTCCAGGCTTAGGGTCACCAGCTCCATGTTGGGAAATTTTGGGGGTAGAGCCTGGAGAGGGTGGGGTATGGGGAGGGGAGGTGGCTTAGAGTGGTATAATGCCATAAAGTCCATCTTCCATTTTCTCCAGGGGAACTGGTCTGTCTGGCCTGGAGACCAGTTATAATTCTGGGAGATCTCCAGGCACCACCAGGAGGCTGGCAACTCTATCCAGTATAGTCTGAGTTTGGAGAAGGCTTTTTTTCCAGCTGCATTTACTTGTTTCTCTGATTGCATCTGGTCCGCGGGTCCTCCCGGCTGGGGAGCGGGCTTCGGAGCGCTTCTGCTGGTGGACCGGTGCAGCCCTCAGAGAAGAGAGGAGTGCAATTGCTTTTTGAATTGGGAAACATCATTCTGGACTTTATTGACTTTGGGGAAGGTGGTTCTCTCCATTTTGGCTTGTGGTTGTGCTTGTTACTTATTATGTAAAAACATGCTTATGTTTCAAATATTGACGAGAGAGTGTTTACGACTGTGCAGATAAAACATAAATATTGCCTTAGTATTCACGTGTCTGTACCTGCAATTACCAATTGCTGTGGTTTTTTTTTCTCTGTTTTCTTGTTTCTCTAGCAGCAGTGCTGGATCGAGTATAACTCCTAGGCTGTTTATTGAGTCAGCCAGGGTCAACTGAACCCCATCAACCAGTGTACATATGGAATAGACATCTAAAAGAATTCTGAAGATCCCCCTGATGAAGCTGAGGTGAAATGCATAAGGGTTACTCAATATTAAAGGATTCTTTCCTTGCACCATTTACTTTTCTTCTTTGTTCATGAACCAGCAAAGATTCAGATTTAGTGGTCAAAAGATGCCACGATACCTTAGATGGGATGGATGTGATTTAGCTGATGCAATGGTTGCAGAAATGTTCTGTATGTTTTGTATAGGCAAAGGAAATCAAAGAGGGGAAGTGGGGGCAAATTCTATATTCAGAATCCATAGATGATCCAGCTGTACATGTGTTTTGGAAGAGAGGGATGACCTCTGTTCCAGGAGTCTATGTATGCATACATGGTAACATGATCTATTGTTGCCCATGCATTGAAGAATATTCGTGATTCCTGTGCATGGATCCCGACACCAATCACCAGGCTTTGCACAAGGTTCTGGCTGCTCAAATATGAATATGCTTATAACTCTGGGAATAAAATTGAATCTAGACTTCCTCCTTCTTTCCTTCCAAGTGGTTAAGTGGCTGGGTGCTGAGCCAGCACTCTGCTGGTTCAACTCCCACTACTGCCATGACCTCTGCAGGTGGCCTTGGTAAGCCACTCTTCTCAGCTCCCCATCTGTATTTTAGGGATAATAATAACACTGACTTTGTTCACTGGGTATGGCTCTAAACTGTCCTAAAAGATAGTGTATAAGCATACTGTTGTTATTTTTAAAAAAATCAACACCTAAGTAACACTGACCATCCAGTCAGCAGTTATTGACATAGATCCTCTCCATGTGGCTCTTGTAACAGAGTTACTGTGCTGTTTGGAAAAGACTGAACAGACTATGAAGATGGATCATATACTCAGCAATTTACCTGAACTTTGGTTTTTAGAATCCCAGTTAAATGGCCTGTCTTTTGAATGTTGTCAAATCACAGTAACAAACATGAGTTTGGAATGCCTCATAGGAAATACATAATACCTAAAAGTGTCCTCTCTTTAGATTTAGAAAGGGAGTTTCCTTTAAATGAAACGCTTATCTAAACTTACAAGGTTATCTTGCATATATTAGATTTCTATTGCTCTTTGCCTGGCATTCTGAAACAGATTTGATATACATGGACAGTGACTCATTGGCAGCTTTCAGGCTTGCTTTTCATCTCAACTCTGGCTAGCGAAACATCAGCAGGATACTCAGAAGCTCTTCCAAGAGATTCTGCCTTCCAGGGGCTTGTTCAGCTGAGTTCAAATCTCTGGCAAACAGCTCACTCCATCTCTGGCGCTGCTAATGCAAAATGCATGGGTTTTTACATTGTAGCCGCGAGAGCAGTGGACCCACAGGTTTTCAAATATTCATCTATTCTCGTAAATATTAAATATGAAAAACAGAAAAACAGGTCATTACTAGATGTCAATGGCAACCAGAAGAGAACAAAAGCAAAATCTGCAGAAAAATAAATTAAGAACAAAGCCAAGATGACTGGCAAAAAATCTGAGGACATCAGTAAAAGCCTGGGGTGAGAATGCAAGATCTAAGAAAACTCCTTGGGGGGGGGGGACTTCCCAGAAAAACAAACAAAAGAAAGTCATAAAGCCAGAAAATCCATATTATTTTATGAGAAAAAACACTTACATTTCCAAGCAAGAGCTGGGTAAGGGTTCCAGGAATGACTGGACTCAAGTGTTCCAGAAGATGGCAATAAACATAATTTTCTTTTCTAATAAATTAACACTTTAACTACTTGATTACTATTTGACATGGTTTGGTTGGTTAATTTCCTGAGGGTTTTTTTTGGGGGGGGGAGTCAAATACTAACACTAAGTTATTCACACACAAAAGATAGATCAAGATAGGTAGCCGTGTTAGTCTGTCTGTAGCAGTGGAAAAGAGCAAGAGTCCAGTAGCACCTATAAGACTAACTGTGGCTCACAAATGCTCATACCCTACTACTAATTTTGTTAGTCTTATAGGTGCTACTGAACTCTTGCTCTTTTCCACATGCAAAAGAATACTTCATGCATTGCAGTGCAATTCTATACAGTTATACCTTTCTACATCCATTGTAGTAAATATGCTTAGAAGGATGCAACTCTTTTTAGATGATAACTGGATAACTGAATGGAGCATTGTAGACCAGGGACTGCACGTGCAGCTCAGCAGCTTAAGATCTGAAGCACTTTCCCATCTATCCTGAAAATTGAAAAATTTATTCTGACACATATTTGGAGATCACTGAATTGTCACTTTATTTCTTGGATCTGTCTCTAGATTGGAATCATAGAATTTAGAAGCTGCCTTAAGTCAAGGTCCAGTAGAAAGAAAGAAAGAAAGAAAGAAAGAAAGAAAGAAAGAAAGAAAGAAAGAAAGAAAGAAAGAAAGAAAGAAAGAAAGAAAGAAAGAAAGAAAGAAAGAAAGAAAGAAAATTTTCAATAAGATTTTTAGACAGCAATGCACTCTTTACAGTGTACCTTAACACATGCACCAGATTATCATTTGCTTTCAATTATTGTAGCCTTGCTTGTTTCAGTTCCAGTGAAAATGTGCCCAATTCATGCCATCTAATAAACTGAACTGGGACATCACTGCACAGAAAAAAAATGCAGGAGACTTCACCAAATTCAGAAGGCCATCTGGTCTTCTAATTTTTCATATGGAAAGGTCCCTGTCTAATCACTTTCAAGCAAATTAGGTTCTGCCATCTTGCCATTGAATCTTTATCTAGACAGCTCAAGGAAAGAAAAAACTCTGGCACATTCAAGATTTGGCAAAACTGAAGCATTAATTATTTCACTTCAGTTTTAGGTCTTGTCCAAATGAGCCTTGTTTGATGTTCCCTAGAGCTAATTTTCCTTAATCCAAGTGGAAAATGTATCAGAACATATGGGGAAAGCACATTCATTCCATGGTTAAGGTAGGGTTTTTTGTTACATTTTTTGAGTCTAAACAAGAGATTCTTCACCCAAAATGAACTTGTTAGAAAGTGGGAAGAAAATGCAAGATCTATTAAAATTGCTTCTATAATAGAGAAGTGCTAAAGAAACTTATAAACTGGTCTCCTCTAAAGTAAGTTCCATGTCCTTCAGTGGGGCTTAGACTCAGAAATGTGCTCTTAGTATTGAAGACTTATTCTTCCAAGTTCCCAATAAACATTGTGATCCTAAACAAAGTTACAACCTTTTAAATCAGTTAAAGTCAATGGATTTAGAAGGGGATAACTGCTTAAGATTGCACTGAAACTCACAGAATAGGGAAGCAGATCAATGTGTTTTTGATTTGCAAAGCTATAGGTTGCAGCAGCAATAGCAAAACCAATAATAAAAAAATCATTTGTCAGCAGCAAAAATGGCACCTTTTCTTCCCTCCCCAGAAGTAGGACATGCCACAGTAGTCCAGTGGTTTTAGCTGAGAATGATAAAGTGAGTCTAGTCTTCATCAGCGGGTATGTTAATGAAACACATCTAGAATATCTTGATTAATTAAGGTGCCTGATTAATGATCCATGGCTAGGCAAAGAGAGGTTTGTTGCTCTCTGAGACTGCCTTTATTTCCTGTGAACCTGACAGGAATTACGCCTCATCCTGCCCATTTTGCTGGTGGCTATCTACTTTTGTCAAGCAGATTAAATGAAATTTGCTTTCTGGTTCTCATGAGATTGGGCTTTTCACCAAGATGGACGGGGAAGAGGGAGGTCAACAGAAATGGAGGGTTGATGGCAGGACCATCTTGTCAGCCATTCCTAAATTATGGAATTTCCTTGCCCAGAAGTTTTTCCATACCCCCTTATTGCAAGGCTTGCATTTGCTTTGGATGACCTCCTTGTGAACAGGATTTTACTTTTTTGGGGGGGGTTATATGCTGTGTAGGTGTTGTATATTTTAAGGCTGCAATTGTTTTTTATGCGTTTAAGCCACCATATGAGTTTTATTCCATGAAAGGCAAAATACGCCGCACTGATAAATAAAAAAACAAGTAAATTCCTCTACCCCTTCCTATAATAGCTAGTACAGTTATCCAATGTCCGACACTTATATACTGTACATGTTTGAACCCTTGTTCCACATCTGGCAGTGCAAATGGGGAGGGGAAATGCATTATAATGACATCAGGATACAGAATAAGTTGTACTAGATATTATAGAGGAGAGGAAGAAATAAAGCATGCAGCTGCTATTTTTGGCACACACCCCGAACTTCTTATGTATAAAACGTAATTATGTCTTAAACATTTTGCACATAATGTAATAGATCAAGATGGGTAGCCATGTTAGTCTGTAGCAGTAGAAAAGAGCAAGAGTCTGGTAACACCTATAAGACTAACAAAATTTGTGGTAGAGTATGTGCTCTGAAGAAGTAAGCTGTGGCTCACGAAAGCTCATACCCTACCACAAATTTCGTTAGTCTTGTTCTTTTCTACTGCATAATATAATTATATACATCATCACTAAAGTCCCTGATCCAAGCACCTACAGCCTTAGAGTGTAGATGGATCACAAGTAGACATGGGCACGAACCAGAAAAAAACCCGAACCATGGGGTTCGTGATTCATGGAGTTTCCACGAACCATGAACTGGCACGGAACTGGTCCAGTTACGAACCAGTTTGTGGTTTGTGGTTCATGGGGTTTAAATGCCCCTTTCTGGCAGGGAAATGGGCATTTAATCGTTTAAAGGGCGCTTTCCTGCCGCTTGCAAGGATCCCCCCCCCCCGGCCGCCTGCCAGCTGATAGTTTAAAGGGACCTGCCACTTGCAAGTGGCAGGAAAAGTTTAAATGGCCATTTCCCCCAGGGAAATGACTATTTAAACTGGTCCTTTAATATGAAACAAACAAACCAGTAGTTGAGTTCATGGAAGTTCATGGAAACAAGTTTCCATGAACCCTGGTTCGCGAACTCCAAACCAGGCTGGTTCATGGGTTTTTTTGGTTTGTATTTAGGTTCGTGGCCATCTCTAATTACAAGTGGGATAGTGCTTTCTCTGTGATGATGACTTACCATTGAAACACCCTTCACAGAAATGTCCATCTAAATTCAACTTCTCTGTGTTTAGAAAGTATCTAAGAGCAATTTTATTTTTTGATCTTTTAATAAACATTTTTTTATTTTGTTGTTGGATCATTAGTTGCTGATGGATTGTTAATTTTATGAGCAAAAACTATAGAAATTTAGGACAACTGTATTCTGCATTAATATTAGAGTATCTTGCACCTTTGAGAGGATTTGGTAAAAAGCAGCATCAGTTTAAAAAAAATGTTTTGGACAGAAGAAGAGACATTCAGCAAAACAATAGTGTATGCTTTTCAAAGTATACAGCAGGTACAGCTAATATTAGATGACCTAATCTTTAAATACAGATTTGTGAATTGTGAAATTGTAACTGGATATTTCTTTTAGGAATTGAACAGTATCAACTCTTGACATATACATTGCGTGCTACAATGTAATTGTGGCATTAAGTATTATCGAAGCCAACATGAACCATTTAACATCTATTGAAATATCAAAACAGGGTGACTCTTCTCCATTAAGTCATATGAGACCATGCGTCAACATTGTTGTTTTCTGGAATTTAACCTGAGGTTAGCTGCATTCAGTTCCTCTCTATCATTTCTCCCCAAGTAATGCTAGTGAATGGCTGAATTTAATTTATCTGTGGCCAAATTCCAGAAGAACAGTCCTGTTATCGATTGTTGCAAAAATAGAGTCCTGGAGTACTGCATCACCCATTAATATTTATTTTTAAAAGGGTCAAGATTCAAAAGGCCAGATCCTAAAATCTTGTCTTGAATCATGGTTGTGATGTTTATGGGTACTTGAAAATAACTAGAGGAATGCTCACTAACTGTTCTTTGAGATCAAATCATTTTGGATGAATAGAAGGTCTCATATGTCTATGTCAAGTATCCATTATGACTTCTTTGCTTTTCTCAGCTCCTTTCATATGGCAATAATATTTCTAATGTCACAAATGTTACATTGAATGAACTGTGTGTTTCCTATTAATAAAACAGAAAATAGATCTGTACAAGTGCTGTGATATTAGCCATCAAAGTCTTTTTGAAAAATCATTTTTGCCCTTTTGTAAACTTCTGCCTGACATTTTCTTAATAACTTTGACATGTTTACATCTCATTGACCTACTGTTGTTTCAAGGCAAGTTCAAATGTCAAAGTACCTGGCCAACTAGAAATATCAACCAACCTGCAATGTGCACTTCATTGACTTTATGTTCTCAGGCGATCCTCTTTCTTGAACTGACATAGTCTTGTGATTTAAATAAATGTCCATAAGATTACAACATATGTCTTTCATGCAGCCAAATAATATGTCATGTTAGAATGTAAACCAGTCAAATTGGCTAAAGCCAGTGTTTAATTTCATTCTGCTTCATCTCTTTTGGTTTCAGATGTTAAATTATCTTTTTTTTGTAGATTCCAACTACTAATTTTGGGATAGCCGCAATTCCCAAGATGCTTCAAAGATATGTTCACTAATGCTTTCTCAAAGGAGCACACATCCACATACATTAATTGTTTATCCACCATGGAGTTTATTGCTTGAACCAAGACTTTCACTGACTTGCCTGGGATGAAGGCCCAGAAATTTCCACTGATAAAAGGGATATTTGCAAGCAGAGGGTTACTTTCTCACTCACACACACTACTGTTGCAACTCCAAATGCTGTTTCTGGATAATAGCATTGCCATCCTAAGCAGGTCTATTCAGAATCCTACTCAGGTCTATTCAATAGGACTTGGTATTCTTAGGATTACACTGTAGGGGACCTTCAGGGAAAGCATGAGGAAGGAATAAAATGTCTGTTGCTGGTGGGTGAAATTTCCCCACCTTTCATCCATGGAAATCCTCCATTGGATCCACCCCCAAGCCTGCTGAGTTACTGAGGACAGTTTGTGCAGGGCCCTTAGAGGCTTTATAGCATTGTAATTCATGAAAACAAATTTAGATGATCGTAGAGTGCTGTGAAATAAGCTTCTTTTTTTGGTAACAAACTATGTTGAAGATGCAACATTCATTTAGGAGCAGCATTTTTGGGTCACTAAAATCTCCTTTATTAACCAGTTAAAGATTTCCTAGTGAATTAGTCATATTTTAAGTATCCAATCAAACATATTATTCCACCCCTGTTTCCAATACAAAACAAGAAATTTAAATAATACAGATTAAATAAACAAATAAAAGAAAATACAAACATCCTGGTTGGGTCTTGATTTACTGAGCTGGCTAACACCACCCCCTGGCTATAAGCCGTGGACTAAGAACCAAGACTTTGAACCTCTGGGCTGACTTGGTGCTGCTGACGCACAGCTCAAGTCGATTTCTTGATAGTATCCTGCTGTTTTCCTAGTTCCCAGTTGCACAAAGATGTAGGGACCTTCAAGCCTACTTCCAGCATCATTCTAAGCAGCCACCACACTCTCAAAGAAATATTCTTGGTTTTACAGGTTAGTTTAATCTATTAGAACTGAACTTTCAAAACAGCTACTCCTTTGCATTACAAAGTAAGGATTTTATCTGGGTCATCCTTGGTTCATTTTATTCTTTAATATTTTGTATACATTTTATTATAGTTAATGCATCTGTTTGGATTCTTTTCACCATCTTGATTCATTTATATCTGTTTCAGCAAAAAACATGTTTCCACATAAAATCCCCACACACAAATAGAAGAAGATTTTCAGATTGTCTCAGGGCTTTTTTTCAGCCAGAACGTGATGGAATGGCATTCCGGCACCTCTCTGAAGCCCAAGACTTCCTTCCCAGCCAGCTGAAGTCAGGGAAACCCCAAACGGGCTTTAAACTTCAGCTGAGAGGAGGGGATTCCCCCCTCCCAGCTGAAGCCTGGGGAAGCTCTGGCTGCTTACTTCACCCAATGGGAGGAGGAAGAGGGGATTCCCTCCCTCTTCCCATCAGGAGAGGGAGGATGGGGAGGAGGGAATGCCTCGGGGGAGGGGGGAGAGGGAAGCTTTGAAAGCTCAAAGCTGCACTTTTCAAAAGCGCAGCTTTGAGCTTTCAAAGATTCCTGACAGCTTTTTCAGCTTCAGCTTTTTCACCCCTTCAGCTTTCCAGGCTGCCTGCGGAGACAGCCAGCCAGGCCCACAGCAGAGGGCCTGGCTGCCAGGTAAGGGGCAGGCACACACATGGGCCCGAATCATGGGAGTGTTCCTGGGGGGCGGCTGCACCATGCACGATGATGTCGCTTCCTAGAAGTGGTCATCACGCGGTTCTGGGAGCATTTGTGTGCACCACCTCTTGCCCAGAGCTGCCCCGGGTGACTTCCCCCACCAATTTCCACAGAAAAAAAGCCCTGCTCCTACTTAGGCAACCCTCACTGTGGACTTTTGGGCATGTAAGAGAAAGTGGTTTCCATTTTAAAGGCAATTAAAATCCTCACTGACACAGTGAACATAAGGGGCATGAATTGGCATGTCAGTCAGATGTAAGTAACAGGGATATTTATCAATCAGCAGAATTATACACATTGAACTCACAAGTCTGTCTTTCCAAAGTGTGGGGGAAGGGCACTGATTTGATTCTATATATGGCTCTTCTTTGGTTACTGTTCTTTTCCAGCACTGTACTTGCCTTCTAGTGCTAAATGAATACTTCCAGGGAGAATATTTTACAGCTGGCCCCATCACAGAGAAGGCCCTACCCTCTGTCCACACACGGTTGAGGGAGACAGAGGAGGAGTCAGGCATTCCCACCTTAGACAAAGAGAAGCAGCTTACTTAGCAAAAGAGTTCCACATACACACAGAGAGATGTGCAGCACCCCTCGCCCAAAGTCCAAGGCATGCTGAGTCGCATGCCTTGAACAAGGGAGGGCAAATAATGGAAGGGGACAAAGAAACTGGTGGTAAGCCTCAATTTTAAAAATTCAAACTGCATTTATTTTCTTTTAACTGTGACTTTTAAACTTGAGAGCAGCAGTGGATGATCTAGGGGGCTGTTGTGAAAAACACTATATACATGTGAGGAAGCAGCATAGTTATGAAAATGAAGAGATTCACATTCATTCAGACAAATCCAAACCACTTATTGCATAATTGTCTCCCTTGCTTATGAATGATGTTCGGGATGTGTTCAAGCATGTCCATTCAATACACCACAACCTCTGAATGTGTACATTTTTAGAGTAGGGTCTCAGATGAAAATCGTAATGAAGATACAGATTCATATAGGAGAAGATGGTCTTTCAGATCTCAGTCCTTCCTAAGCTGTTTAGAACTGAAGGCCATGCACACACATTCTACTGTCTGCCCTGATGGAATAGGCGACTCAGCATGCCTTGGACATTGGGGGTCATGCTGTGTGTATGTGTAACTCTTGTTGCTCAGTAAGCAGCTTCTCTTTGTCTAAGGTGGAAACACCTCCCAACTCCTCCTCAGTCTCTGTGTCTCTTGGGAGATTTCTCTTTTTTGCTTCATGGTCTTCCAGAGGAGAAGGATGTGTTTCTCAGAGCTTCTGCTATGAAGGCCTCATCCGCAGACTTGCATGCAGCCTTGCTGCCAGACTCAAGCTGTGGTTTATTAATAGGGCAAAGTGAGTCTTTAGATTAGGATTTTTTCTTTCTTCTACAATACATTGCTATGGATGGAATCTACCTCAACATAACTGTAAGTTTTACTTTTCTACAATTTGTCTGAGGATTAATTAATGCACATTGGGGTAAACGCTTCTGACTAAGTAACTCTGCTATCAAAAATGAAATACAACTAATTCCTAATATGCCCAACCCATTTCTGCCTATTGGGTTAAACCTAGCAAACTCCATCTTAGAAAGGGAGGAAAACAAGCAGAAATACCCTTCCTAACATGGTGCCAAATTAACCAGGGACACGTTTTTATAAACTGAAAATATTTAATTGATTAATCAGCTTAATCAGTCATCTGAATTTTTGCTGCCTTTTGCATATTTCCAAAAACTTATTCTTTGGCCTTGCAATTATTTTAGGCCATCCAACATTGATCATTACACTGGGGGCATGACCAACAAATTCCAGAGGAGAAAACTGAAACTCTTAAACTATATAATCCTTGATAGATCATATGTTTATTTCTTTGTTCAAAACATCTGGCATTTCAGAACAAACTGGCAAGAATTACAAACAAAAATCTAGCAATAAAATGACAGCTCCAGCAGGTTAGCAGCATTAAAGAGAGAAATGACCTTGGGTGATCTACAACATCAAGCTTGCTTATTAGTACAGCTGGTCTCAAAGAAGTCCTGTATTCAGCTAGTCTGTTTATTTGTGTTACAACTTGGCGCTCTGATCTTTCAAGAAGCCATTTTCAATAGCAATCTTTAGCATCCTTCCCATTTTTTATGTCATCACTAAAACAAGAGCTGGGGGAAAGTCATTGTAGACATAGAATGTGCACATTTTTAGGGTTATTCATCTTTGGTAATTACATGATGGTCATATCCAAGGTAAAGCGTGTTTAAGATGACTAGATTCGGTTACATCCAGTGAATTCAGGAGGATTATAGCTGTGGCTGAAGCATTTATACTATGGTTATGCTTATTATGTCTGACATATTACAAATACAGCTTATTAATATTGAAATGCAAATATTTGACTTTTGCTGCCCCTTCAAAATTGAACAATCCTTGTTCACAATTTTCATTTCTTCTTGAGATGAGTACCCCAAAAGATTGCACTGGAGGGTTTTTTGCAATTCAAACTGGGCAGTAATGCACATAGTTTTGTTTTTGTGCTGTGGTAGCTAGCCAAGTTGCCACTGTTAGCACATGGACATGATGTTCTGGCTTGTTCAGATTACACATACCCTAGAGTAGACATGGGCACAAACCAAAAAAATTTAACGAACCTGTGGTTTGTGGTTCAGTGCCGCCGACAAACCCAAACGAATGAACTGTAACAAACATTTCCCATTACTGAACCGGTTTGCGGTTCGTGGGTATCAGAATGGCCCCCATTACACTTAGAGAGCCCATATTCACAGGGAGTGATTAGCAGGCTCTCCTCCAGCTAGCACCCAAATTTGGTCAAGATTGCAATAGGGATATTCAAGTTATACCCTCTCCAATCTGAGACCCCCAGGAAACTCTCACTCAATACAATTAGCACCACCAGTTGATGTTGACCCAGTGTACAAGGAGTTGGCCGTCAGAACTGCCTATCAGGGTTTGCAGGGATGAGATTGGAGTGCCTATGGCTACAGAACACCCCCTTCCCCCTCCCTCCCCCGGGTGTCTTCTCTCATGTAACCAATTGTAACCAATTTGCAGCTTCACGGTTGGAAGGAAGACCTGCCGATCAAGGTAAGCTGGGCTTTGATTCGGGTTTCCTGGGCAACAGAAGGAGTGCAGACAGAGTTCAGGCATTCCCCCAGCTCTGTTTCTAAGGGAATTGATTGATGGTGCCTGACTGTCTGGCTTCACGAACCGCAGGCAAATGCAACAAACTGGGCTTCCAATGAACACTGGTTCGTTGGCCATGGACCCTCATGAACCACCGGATCGCGAACCGATGATCAGGCGGTTCGTGGGTTTTTTCGGTTCATAATGCAGTCCGTGCCCATGTCTACCCTAGAGTCATCACAATCATACATTATTTAAAATCAATTGCACTTCAGTGTATGTGCTGCTTTTGCACCCACAAAATTGGTGACATTCTCCAGTTGACAATATTCAGCTGCTGAGCACATGGTCAATTTTTACTGGAACAAACTACACGAGATAGTGCAAGAATGTCCAAAGCATGAATGTGCTCAGTTATGGGAGTAGAACAAGCAAATAGCATTCAAGGGGGGGGGGGCTTACATGATCTACAACATCAAGCATGCTTTAAAAAAATATTAGCTCCTATTATCAATTCAACAGTGACTGTCAGTAGAACAAGCTAAATTAACCCACATTAGTTATTGCTAGAAGAAATATTGCTGAGACACTGTGCTGATCTCTAAAGATGTAGTATGAAACAGGAACCATTAGCCAGTGAGGCTGCAGGAGTTAAAATACCAAAACATCATCTGCAGTACTTTTTAATAAGAATCTGGCCTGCTGGACCAGCAGTGTAGCTGGCTAAGGCTGGGGGTTGCTTTTGCCTCCTACTAGGAGGAAAAGTTGACAGCCTTCTCTTCCTGGCTATCTGGGGATTAAGGAGGGGGGGGGGTGGAGCCAAGACCGTATAAGGCGACTCAGCCTTATACTCAGCGACGTCTTCTGACTTTGTGAATGTACTTTATGGTTTATTAAGACAACACCAAAGAATGCACAGCCTTTAACTGGAATTATAATCGCCCAAGAAGAGGTCTTTGGATGAAACAACAGGCTACAGATGCCGGCCCTGATTGGTGGGTGAAGGACGCCCTTCCAGGCGTCCAGAGTGTCTTCTTTATCATCTGAAAAAGTGTATAAAAGTATTATTAACAACAAGCAATCTTGGAGATTTATCTTGGAGACTTACCGGTTGGATGTTCTCCTGTTGGACTTTTACTAGTTACCCTTGTAATAGGGTTTTGAGTTAATTGAATGTATAGCAGTGGGGAGAGAGTACACTGCTTGTACATGATTCATTTACCATTTGTATACTGATTTATGATTATGGACTTGTTTGTATACTGATTATGACCATTTTATGGGAGTATGAATTTTCTGATTGGTTACATTGAAATATGAATTTATTAATTAGTCTTGATTGTGGAAATTGATTATCTGGTGTATTTGCCAGAATTGTATTTATATAGATCTCTCTAAATCCCTTCACGTGTAGAGTTCTACCTGTATATATAGTAGTACAGGCTTAGCCAGTTGCTGCGTTTCAGGACCAGGTAGGAATTTTTATCCTTTTTCCAAATTGGCTTGCAGAGAGTGGAATTTTTTTGCTTACCTTGGACTTCTTGCATAGGTTGTGGTAATTGGCTTGGGGTGGAGACATCTTCTGGCAGGATAAGGTTGGGGTGAAATGAGCGGCCGGTGAGCACCTTTGGCACATCCCCATTTTGGGTGGAATTGGGGTCTGTCAAGATCGCTGGTATTGTTTGACAGCTGCCACCTGATTGGGCAGGCTGCCATGTGGCTCCCCCTGTACAAGTAAGGCCCTCATGCTTTACGGCTGGGGTGCTATAGGCTTGGAAGGGGGAACCATTTTTCTGCCTGGCTGGGTCCCAGCTTTGTGCGTGGATGGCTCATGCCTGGGGCAGCGGAGCTTGCCCAGACGTTTCAAGTTGGTTGTCCAGGGATGACCCCAGGGCTTAACCTGTATTGCTAGTTAGGCCCTTGCCTTGTGTATATATTTAGTGATATGTTGTTGCCAAATAAATATGGCCTATTAGTTCCCAACACTTGGGCCTATTAGTTTCCAAATCATACTCTTCTTTCCGTCTGGTGGGGCAATGCTCATCATAACTTAATTAGAGGCCACTTAGCATATGTTTCCATACCATCTCAACCTTCCACATTTACTTACATAAACTAAGAACTCTACTGAAATATCCATGTCATTTCCACCAGCTGGGAAGTATAAGCACTGAAAAACACAACCATATTGAATTAATTAGTCATATTGATTGACGTTAAAGAAGGTTAATAAAAGATTGGTACATTATATGGTGCTAAGGCACTTTGCTTAGCAAACAAAGGGGGATGGACAGTATAACTTAGTAATTAATTATTCTTTGATGTCCATAGTGAGCTTCACTCCAAATCCACCATAATGTCTGCATTATTATCTGTTGCTTTAAATATATACTCCTATGTACTACCTGTGCTTTATGTTGTCTAATGTCAATTCTAGAAGTGATTATGTTCTGTTCCAGTATTTTATTTTACTTTGCATTGGATTCTAGCTAACGCTATGTCTTTTTAAACCTGTATCTATTTACCCTATGACATTGTTTATGGAAATGTCCTTGACACTATATAGAAATGTACTTGATACTGTACAGAAATGTTGATTATACTAAACTTGTACTGTGTAATCCGCCTTGAGTCTCAGTGAGAAAAGCAGACTATAAATGACATAAATAAATAAAATAAAATAAATAAATTGGACTCTCTAGACAGTCTGTGATATATCATTTGTAGTGTTTTCCTGTTCCTGTATCACTACAAATGATATATCACAGACTGTATGAGAACAAAATAATGATCATGAAAAGTGGCTCCAAGAGTTCAATGTTTTCAAGGAATTTTCTCTCCTTCTGAAAATAGAAGAGAAACAATGCGTTGACGTGCTTATTTTCAGGCCTCTTCGTTGCTTTTGCAAAGGTCTCTTTACTAGTTCTGGAGACAAAATGAATTCATTTTTTTGTCCAATTACAGTGATCTAAATGAATGCAAGATGTGACAAAGAGACTCTTCAGAGAGTCCAGCATATTTTAATATATGATTCGGCACATGAATCTAGAGATGACTTGCCAGGATCTTATCAAACTTAGACGTTTTCAGATTAGTGGATCTACATTTGTCTATACTCAATGTTTCTAGGTCAGTCAGCTATCTATAAAAAAAATTTTATCTGCACAGCTGTACAACTGTCTAGAAGTTCTTTCTCTACAAAATGAAGTAGGCAGTGCTGTAAAGCTGAACAAGCCTGTGTTTGAAGAATTGTTGACTTTTTTGTGGGACAAAACTCTTGCACAAAAGGGATAAATATGGGGAAACCCTTGAATTTTCTGGTTTAAGACCTCAGCAATCAGGATGGTGATATCACTGGGGCAGTTAAGTCCAACTTCTGGCCACCCTTAACTACCTGAAATACCTAATTTACCGAATAGGATTAGAAGAAAGATGAGAAAAAGGCAGAACCCTAGGGCTGAGATGGCAGTGGACAGAGGTATGTGCCATAGGAAGAAGGTATAAAGGAACAAGGTAATCTAGCAAAGGTGTGGCAGAGTAGGAATGAAAGAAATCAGGTACTCCTAGGAAAAGCAGAAGCAGGAGGCAGGGAAAGGCCAGAACAAGAGGAGCAGATGAAGCAGCAGATACAGAGAAGGGGAAAATGGGAAGAGGACAGAGAAAGGAGGGGCCAAGGGAAAAGATGTTAGGGCAAGACTGGGAGTAGTCTAAAAAAAAAAAGGAATACTTGTCCACTCAGATGTAGGTCCTCTCCCTTTCTATAAGCTTGGTTTTCTGAAAATATTATGTGTACCAAGTCTACCTAAAGTGGGCTTGGTATAAGCCTATTAACATTGCCATCCAAAGCCAACTTATATTCTTCTAAATCCATTTAAACCAATGGACTTAGTAGGGTGCAACTCATATGAGGATGGCATAGCCAATCACTTGATAGCCAGAGCTTTAATAAATGAAACATTCTAAGAGCAATGATGGTTACTTTGGCCCATCCAAGTTTAATTGGCTTGAAACAGATCAGTCTGGCAGAAACTGTGAGAATATTGAGGACATAAATTGATGAGAATGATATGTTCCATTATTTACAATAGTAGCAGAATACACACATTTCCCCCCATTAACCAGCATAGGTTCATTACATATAAACAGTGAGGTTCATTACATATGTAAAGCAAAAAGCCAGATCACATTATAGCACCTCTCTATAAGGCTTGGCTTGTGTGTGTTTAAATGCTTGGAGTGACCCACAGACAGATGTATTACCCTTTAGAAGAAAAACTACAGTATATGCCCCAAACAATATGGTCAGATGATTTTGTGCCAGTTGTTTTCATGTTTCTCTGGAGTTGTGCCTCCCCCTTCAATTTATCCATATCCTGAAATTTAACAAAATTGACAAAGGAATCGTGAACTGTTACTTCAGTCTTTCTTCACAGGCTTAGTAGTCTAGTCTGAATTCTTTTGAAATATTTAATCAAAATCATAAATCTGTGCACCAAATTACTTTTAATAGTATCAGACTTCATGTCTCAAGCAGAGGCATTTCTATCCATTACTCTTTTGCTGCTTAAATACAGCTGGAGATCATGGAATACTCTAGAATTTTTGACTTTTATAGTTAGCTGGTGGATGATTATCTCTTAGACTTTCAATTTAGAATTTAATGACTGAGTGATTTATCAAATAAAGTTGCTTTGCATGTCAGAAATTATCTTACCCTAAAAATTTCCTCCCTAAATTTTCCACTAATGACTGTCATTAATACTTTAGAGATTGCATTAGTGTTTCCGCATTCTCTAGGGATATGTGTCGAAATATTAACAGATACCCCCCCCCCAAACATCTGTTTCATTATCGTAACTGAAAAATTAATGAGAGTTCATAATATATGATTTTTAAAATCTTCTTGTTATCCTGATGCCTGGCTGTCTGGCTGAGAGTTTGCTCAGGGGAAGAGAAGGAACCAAAAAATACGTAAATGTGCGTGATTGTGCTGAGGAGGTCCTTTTTGACCACCAAAAAAACTATACTGGAGATCATGGGACCTGCCTGGACAAAACCCATATAGGATGGCTGTAATAAGGACACAAACAATCAATATTGAAAAAAATCTGGCTGGATCCAGCCCATATTGTCTTGTGCACTATAGGGGGGTGCAGCTGAGTAGTTGTTCCTGGACATTCTCTCCTGTGGAAGCAACTGCAGAATCCTAGGTAGAAATTCTTATGGTGACTCAGGCATATGACCAGCACCCAGTTTTTGGTGCTATAGAATTAGGCACCCAACCTGCCGCCCTCATTGCTATGGGGAACAGGAAGATGGTGACCCCTTTCCTCCCCCCTCCCCCACTGGGGTTTGGGGAGGGGAGGGACCTCAATGGGATGCTATACTCTCCAAAGCAGCTATTTTCTTCATGGGAACTGATTTCTGTGTGGAAACCAGTTGCAATTACAGGAGATCTCCAGGTCCCACCTGAAGGCTGGCAACCCTATGCCCACCATCATTCCCCCTGCCCTGTGGCAAAACCCCCCAAGAAGAGGAACTGCAGAACTCACAAGGCCTGAAGAGCTTCCTGCAAGGATGACAAATCAGACAGATCGAGGACCTCCAATGAGTCTTCATCAGATGCAGAGGGGGGATCCAGCTGGGGCTTACTTGTATGCAATGGCCCATGTATCTGGCCTCTCAGCCTGGGCTCAGTGTAGGAGGGCAGGCATGGGAAAAGCAAGTTTGTGTCCCATGTCTCTTTGAGCTGCAGATCAATCAGGGGGCATTCCTCCCTTTTTTGCCTTTTACCATGATAAGGACCTCCATGGTGTTCGCCTTGCTTGCAAGGTCTGGGAGAGGATCCTGAATGGTTATTTAATCGATGGATTTTCTTTATTGAATCCAAAGGCTGAGGATGGGAAGAACGCACCTTCCGTGAGAATGGAGGAAAACGGAACCAAGAGGGAGGAGGTAGAGCATATGTTTAATAACTGACTTAAGAGTTATAAAGTGTTCACGGGGGTGAGTCTATCTTGAAAGGAATTGGCATCTATCTAATTACTTGAGGAACATTTTGCGGGCCTGGGCCCTCGAAGTAATAATGAAGCCATAGATTAAGATGAGGCCTTTTGAAAGCATGTCTCTCATAGAGCAAGAGTGAGGTGAGACCTAATTACCACAGACAGTGTGTTGCCAAGTAGGCCCCCTCCCCTGCTTTAAGGCCTGCCATGAACTGTGTTAAAGTTTCCTGCATTACTGTTTCACTGCTGCACAAAGATTGCTTTGCACGTGTGTGTTCTGATACACGTGTCAGTTTCCTGCCTGCGTGTCAAGTACCCTGCTGCTGTAATAGACTGTGTAGTTTACTGACTCCATGTTTGGATAACTGCACAAAAGGACTCTCTTTCTGGGCAACCCTGCCCTGACCTGTATCTGGACTTCCCAGTGTGCTTTGGACTGTGTTACAAGTATGCCCCGTGCCTGCATTGCCATCTGCCACGGACCGTGCCTGTTCCCTGCTTTGGACTGTGTTTTAAAGTGTTGTTCCCGCTGCCTCCATGGAAGCCTGCCTCATATAGGCCCAAGCCGCTGCTAGCAGCCGGGCGCCTGCCGGGGAAACCTCCAGCGAGCCTGGCTAGGCGCTCCCTGGTCAGTTCCCGCCTGGAGCCTCCCGCGGGCCGGTCGCCGAGCTTGCCCTCGCTACCGGGCAGCCTGCTATCCAGCCCCGGCTATGCCCAGCCGGCATCCATGTTCTCAGGCAGCCAGAAGACCCTGGGAAGAAGACTGCTTTGAGAAGCCATTTCGGCGAAGCGGGCACACCACGTCCGCAGCGAGAGCACCTCGCCCCGCTCTGCATATCTTAGGAGCCGCCCCGGAGAAGGAACTAAGTGCCGACCATCCCAAGCACTTAGAGAATGCATCTCAAAGAAACCTCCGCATTCCAGAAGCTGATGACATCAGGACAAGCCCTGTCCGCTGGAACATCCTTTCAGCCCACTTGGATTTCCCCCTCCCTCTTTTGTCCCCTCTTCCTGAGGTGTCACTTATCACAATCTGATTACCAAAGTGGCCCATCCAAGCCATTCAGTAGCCCATTAGAACCTTTGTTTTAATCCGTGAGAACCACCAAATACAGCACCAGCCCCAGGGTACGTTTTGGGGTATTTAAGCTGGTCTCTCAGACCACTCGGTGCTTAGGCCATTCCTATCCAGACTTCCTTGCTGTCCGTCTGTGGTCCCAGTGCTGGCATTGGGCCACCCTCGCTGCTGTGTCTCTGCTTCGCTCCAGGATAAGTGAGTATTCCCCCCTATCATCGTTGGGAACCAGCTAATGCGAACGTCTCTGTATTTCCTACTCTGTACTTTCCTAGATCTTATGTGTTCCTTGTATGATTGTGCAAGTTAGGCTTACGCCACACTAAATACACATGTTTGGAACTTATTTGTTGTCTGCCTCTTTTTCACTAGAGTGTCTGGGATCGGGACCTCCGTATACATAGGTTATGATCCGCGCTTAATTTTAAGTTACAGACTGCTACAGCTAATTCCCCATTATAATAAAGAGCAGTTCTGGTAACAGTTTACTGGTGGAGAATGCGGGCATAACCCAGTTCGTGTGAATACACGTGAGTCGACACGCGTGTCTTCGGCGAACTGACTTAGAGGAAAATTTTCCAGACCTCAGTGTAAAGAGCGCAATTTAGCTCAGGGAATTAAAAGTGTGAGTGTGTGTGGCTCTAGTGAGCATCTCTATCTTGTGGGTTGGCTTTTCCCCCATTTCCTCCTTCAGCCAGCTTTGGACTACTTGCCTTTTGTGGTGCACCGCGAGGCCCTCCAGCCGTTATAACCGGTGTACTGTGGGTGAGGACCTCTGAACTGGTGAAGTTCCTGGCCACCTTCCGGGCCGCCTAAACGCGTCTATGTGGGTGGGATCCCAGAAGTAGGCTCTAGATATATACACATATATATATATACTTCCTGAAGCAGCACATATAAAACTCTCTTCCGCCCTCCCCCGTCTCTCCTAAGTCCGTCCAAACCCCGTTCCTGCCAGCACTTAGGCTTCAATCCCCGCTCCGGAGGAAACGTGAAGGGATCGATAGTCCGTTCGTTTAGTTTAGCTTTGGGAATCTAAAGCCAGGTTCCTGAAGCCCCGCGGCAGCCGGCCGCACCGTGCTTGAGAGTTTTAAGGTAGACTCTTGGGCGCCTTTCCGCTTGCGAGTTTTAAGTCAGACTCGTGGGCGCACCCTGCTTGGGAGTTGTTAGAACTCTTGAGCGCACCTCGCTTGGGAGTACAGTAGTTTTACTCCTGGGCACTTTTGCTTGGGGACTTGCAGAGGCAGTTCTTGAGTGCATTTAGTCTTTTGGTCTAGGCTTGGAGACAGTTTAACCGTTTGTCTCTGAGCACGAGGCCTGGGGACACTTTGAGTTTAGTTCTTGGGCAGAGAGCTTGAGAGCATTGTTGGCTTCTGAGCAGAGGCTTGGGAGCATTTCTGGTTGCCTGAGCAGAGGCTTGGGAGACCCCTTAATTGCAGTTTCTGAGCAAAGGCTTGGAAACACTTTCTGGTTTTCTGAGCGCATAGGCTTGGGAGACCCCTGAGCTTTGGTTTCCAAGTAGAGGCTTGGGAGACCCCTGAGCTTTAGCTTCTAGGCAGAGGCTTGGAAGCACTGAGCATTTTTGTTCTTGGGCTTAGAGAGCTTGGGAGCACCCTCTGAGCCAGTAAACTTTTCCTGGTCCCGTGGCTTGTAGGCAAGCTTGAAACGGGAATAGGAATTTTCCCCTCTCCCCCAGAGGAGAAGAACCGAGTGTAGGACCCTTAAAAATACCCTTGTGAACCTAAAAGTAGAACCTTAAAACCCCCTGGTAAAAACCCTTGAGGACCTGAGGGAAGGATAAACCTCCCAAAAGGAACATAGAGAGGAAGAAGTTGTTAAAACCCTTGAGCAGCTTTAATCGCCCCACCCCTGGTTGTCGCTGATCCACTCTTTAACCTCCCCCGAGATCAGCCTTAAACGAAAGTAGAATGTACCGGGCAGCCCCCACCGTGCCCCGCCTGGAGAAGTGGCTAGTTAAGAAGGGAGATTGCCCCTGGGAAGCCGGTTCCTTCAAGGGACCCGACCCGCTCCAGATAGTCAGAAGCGCCTTCCAGGATTTTTGTGAAAAGGAGAAACCCAGGTCCAGTAAGAAAGATAGATACGGAGCTTGGGCACTTTTCACCGCCCTACAGGACAGCGTGTCCCTAATTAATAAGCTACAGGTAGCTCAGGAAGAACAGGAACAGGAGATAGAAAAGCTAAGGAAAGAAAAGAAGGAACATGAGGAAAAGGCAGCCGAGTGGCGTTCAGAACGCGTTAACTTCATGCTGGAGAAGCAGGGACTAACCACTGCCCTCCAAGACGCCCAGCACAAGGCTGAAGTAGCCACCGCTCGTGCCGATATGGCTGAGCATGCAGTAATTGAAGGACAGGAGAAAATTGCCAAATTAACCCATGCTGCCCAGTTCATGGCAGAGCAGAAAGTTGCAAAGATAGCCGCAGCAGACCACTCCGCTTGTAAGAGGGAGCTAGAGGCCCTAAAACAGCACCTGGGGATGCAGCAGGCCGTAATTTCCGCCGTGCACCCCTCAGCCCTCTTGGCCCTCCCCGAAGGTAGTACCGACAGCTGGTCACCCCCTTCGTCCCAGCCCGAGGAAGCTCCACAGCCCCTCCATCCGATAGCTACCAAAGAAATTGTCTCCACAGACGAGGATGGCAGGAAGACAGACCGAGTAGTTAAAGAAACCCGCAATTGGAGGCCTGATGAGCTCCAAGCCATAGCAGATCGCATGGGGCCCCTAAACTGAGACACGGCTATCCAGTGGTTCACCCATGTGACCACCTCCCAGCCCTCCGCTAGTGGTTCCGATGTGGCCCAACTGGCCCGCCACTGCGCCAGCCCCGAAATAGTCACAGCCCTTAATGCTTACGTGTCCAACCGAAGGCTAGCCACCCGCAGCCAGTATGGAGCCATTAAAGAATTGTGCGCATTCCTATGGCCCACCAAGAGCTTAAAGGCCCTGTACATTGCAGAGTCCCAAAAGCCCGGAGAGGACCCAGAGGCATACTTAGCTAGGAAGCAGCTTCTTGCTGAGCTAGCAGACGAAGTGGACCTAGATGCCAGCAATGTACCCGACTTCGATGAGCTAGAATTCAGAAGGGCAGTCATAGATGGGATCAACAGTACTACCTGCCTAGCCCTGGCAGGAGTAGAACCCGGGAGCATCTCATGGGGAGACCTGGAAGCTCGCATCAGGAGCATTGCTGGCCTGTTGCGGGAAACCGGCGCCATCCGCCATGTGAAATCCCCGGCCTCCCATAGGAAAGAGAGTGAGCCCATCAACACAGTCACGTATGCCAACCATGGCTTTTCCACTCCCAATATCGGCCCCAAGGGCATAGCTCGTACTCGGAGCCTAGAGGTGGAATCTTGCGTGGGAGAAGCGGTAGCTTCACTCAGGGCCGCAGCCAAAGGGACTCTCATCCAGGAGTAACCTTTGCGCCCACCCCCAGTCGCTACCCTTCCTCCCCACAGGGACCCTCTGAGCCCTGGAGACCTGCACTGCCCTCAGCACCCCCGCCCCCTCGGGCACCTCACCCCTACAATCACCAGGTCTACCCTCCCCCAAGTCAGGCTGACTCCTGGAGACCGCAGCCAAAGGACCGTGAGGAGCCCTCTGACCTAGGAGAGCCGCCACCAGCTGGGAACCCCTTTTTCCAATAGGGATGCCCGGGGGTCACACATTATTCTCCCCACTTAACTGTCCATGGGAGAAGACCAAAGGTTGAGGCTAGCCTTCGACCTCCGGGAACTAAAAATAGCTGGAAACTTAAAAGAGAGAAGGAAAGATTCCAAAGGGTGATTCGAACCCAGAACCCAGCACCAACTTTGCCAGACACCTCTGAAAGAAACCTGGCAGAGATGCAAAATAAAATTCAGGAGCTCATAAGTGTAAATAGGGAACAGAATTTAAAAATAAATGATCTTAATAAAGAGAATGAGGAATTAAAAGAAAAATTAAAAGCTTGCACAATAGAGAAAGAGCAGCTCCACAATAAATTCCTTAACATGCAGACTTTGCTGGAGATCCAGAATAATGAAACTGCCACTTTAAAAACCCTGATGCAAAATCTCCTGGAATCCCAGAGACTCACTGAGGCCAGATTAAAGACTTTAAAGGAACAATCAGTGATTGAATCAGCACCCTGCCCCGCCAAAGGCAGTGAAACAGGTAGTCAGTCACCTTTGCCTCCAATTTCTGCCTCAGCCCCCATGCCCAAGAAGCCAGAATTCACTTTAGCCTCTGAGCATGTGCAGAGTTTAAAAGTAATTCCCCAGGAAATTGTCTTGGCTCCCATAGACTGCCCCCAGCCAAGCTATACACAGCCCACCGTGACTGTGCCCTCTTGCAATGATCCTGAAGAACAGGTAAACAAAAGTAAAAATGCAGTTCCTTTAAAAGAATTAAATTGCTTTGAGAATCCAGTGCTTGCAACTACACACCAAATAGCTTTCTCTCAGCCTTCCCTGACTAACACCCCTGAAGAAAACCTCATGTTGGGCCTGTGTGGTTTAGTAGTGCTTGAGCTAATTCAGAGACATGTGTGCAGCTGTTTCCTCATTTTAAAAGGCTCAAGCCCAAAACTTAATGAAAAGGTAGAGCCTCCAGCAGTAAGTGCAGTCAGGAATGTAATAATGCAAGTGAGCAGACTCCAGAAAGAATCCCAGTTGCTAGCAGCGTCTAAAACAGACTGTTTCCACTCAGCGCTGCACCCCCACCCCTCATTGAAATGGAAAAACTGGCCAGACCAGAATTCTGACCTCCTCCCAGTTCTTCCTTTTGTCCTCTCCCAGGCTGAAGTAAGCCCAAATAAATGTAATCACTGGTTCCCTGTCAGAATTTGGAAGGGATTGGAACCAGGAGTGGAAAAGCCACCTTAAGGAGACTTGAGTTCAAGTCCCCGCAGCCCCCGTCCCTTTTCGTTGTGCAGTCTTAACTTTATGTGTGTGTGAACCTGAAGCCCAATTCCATTTTGAGTTTAGATGTAAAAAGCCAACTTAGCTTCCTATAATCATTTAGTGTTTTTGCTATTTCTTTTCAGTTCTATTCTTTAACTTCATTAGGCGGGCCCCACAGTTGGGACCCTTGGGGGAAACACGGCAACCAAAGCCAAATAGGACCACCACCGAAAGTGATTCTTAATTGGATTTTAAGCCGCATGTTCGGAAAAAAATTGCACAGGCAAAAGAAAGTTGCCTTGTGGCAAGTGTTGGGAAGGCTATAGCCCAGAAGTGAATGCATTTCCAATATTGGAGACACACCAATAAAGGTGATCTCTGTATTTGAAAACATTTCACCCGCCGTGCTAGTGAAGATCCCGCATCTACGTAGATTCGGGGTCTCACCTGCCAGACCCACGCTTTCGCATGATGGCCGGCTTTGGCTTTGAGGGCCGTGCCTCCCCTGAAGGAAACCCCCGTCCAGCCCGTCAACCCCCTCTTTTACTAATGCTCATACTCGTCATGGTGAGTTGCTATACGGCGCCACCATCTAGTACGCTTTAGTGCAAAGGTAAAAGACCCGCCAGTATTCTGTAAATATGTGCCCTCTGGAATATGTTATTGGGGTGCGTTCGCCACGCACAAGGGGCAGCGTGCCTCATTTACATAGCCAGGATCCCCCACGCCAAGATGACCCCCGAATAACCCAGACCCAGTGGCGCCGGCAGATCTCGGCCGCCTCCGCCGCTTTTCGATAAACGCTGCCGAGCACCTTCGGCTCCACTTCGGCCCTTTCCGCCAGCAGCCGCCCGCCCCACGTAATCTTTTCCCTTGCCCGTACCGTACAAGGGAAAAGAAGGGGGGGAGACATATTGAAGTTATAATGAAGCCATGCCAGGCCTTCCAAGTGAGGGCAACCCGAAAGTACCCCACACCCGTGTGCTTTTGCTTTGTGTGTTTCTTTCTTTTAACATGAAAATGGGGCCTCCCGAGGGAGTCCCTCCAAAAATTGATCCTAGGAAAAAATATGGTCCGCTGAAATACATACATGAGGTCCTGCAAAAAAGCAGAGGGAAAAAGGCAAAGCAAAAGCAAACCATCATAAAACATACCTTCAACCCTAACCTCATCTACTTAAAAATCATCTTAGAAAAATAACACGAAGGTCTCCTTTAGCAGCAACCCTTATAGTTGCTGGAAACCGCTCTCTAGTTTTTTTTTCCTTTTAAAGCGGCAAGGCCAGGCCGAGCCGGACCGATAGCTCTCAGCCCGCAAAATAAAAGCAGCCCGCCACCGAGCAAGGGGCACCTGGAGGCCACATAGTCTAGGCACCCAGGGACCCCTGGGGCGAGTTTGCATAATCCCGCCTAACGTACAGCCGACCCTTGCTCGACGTAAAGACGTCCCCCCTGAAATATACAAGATTTAGGAAGAAGCCTCCGCATAGGAGTTCCCCAGAGCAACAAGCTGGAAGGCTCGCTTAGTGCCCCTGGGACTTCTCGTTCGAACCCCGCCTAATAAACAGTGCTGGCAGAAAAACATCCTCCTTTTTCCCCCCTTTACTTCATTTATTTTGCTGCAAGAAACTCAGGGAACCTGTACTTATATCCGCAGGTCTCCCCAGGATATTTTCACCACAAAAGGAAAAAGAAGGCCAGGAGATGAGGCACCTGGCTACTCTGTGTTTGCTCGTGCTGGCAGGCACCCTAATAGAGGGACGCCCGTCCAAATTAATGCCCTACCCCCACTGGAGATGTATCAATACACTGGCAGGAAACGAAATGATGGTCTGCAAGGTTGTGCAGCAGATTAATATGACCACCCCCACGGATCGCACAAACTTCCGCAGTTGCGAAGAGCAGTGGATCCGACCCCCAGAGCTTGTTATTTTATGTGTGGGAGTAAAAACTCTGTCCCAAGAATTAGTATGCTATTCACCTACTGATACGGTTTCACCTCTTGCTCCAATTCCATGTATGTTTCTCCCCCGCATCAGGACAGCCCCCACCGCAGTCCCGGTGGTAGACAAATATACCACCCCTGCCAACTTCGAAACCTCGCCATTTGTCACTGAGGCTTTCGGACCATACTGTGAAGTTATTTTAGTGTCGGCCGCAGTATGGAAGGCAGGAGACCCCTTTAGAATGACCATCCTACTAGGCACCACTGCCACTGAGTCTGCATCGGTCACTGTCACGCCCCCTTCAGGCACAGTTCTCTCCTTTGCTATAGAGCGCTGGGAGAACCTGACCTGGATTGTAAAAGAGGAAGACCTAGCCAAACACGGCCCACCTGATTGGATACTGGTTCAACAGACGCCCGAATGCCAAACCAAGCCCCTAGTAGAGAAATTTCACCGGCTTGGGCTGCTCTTTGTAAATTTGACTCATGAACCAGGCAATTATTCCCTGCTGATCCGGACCCAGGAGACCCACACCATCCAAATTGACCCTTTGATTGCCAGCAATAAGCAATTAAGCCAAGGCGGCTCACATATAGTGGGCTCCCATGTTTTGAAAACTGACATTCGAGAGAGAGTTCTAGTCCGCCCGCAAATGTCTTTAAAAGAGATCCGCATAGACTTAGCTGAGCTAAATGTAACCCAGAGGCTGCCACAGTGCGCTCCCTATCTGGAGGCCAGTAGCAAGGGTTGGAATGCATGGCTACAACTGTGGATCGATCCCTCCCCCTCTCTCTCGCGTGCCAGACGAAGCATTGCCGACTGGACTGCTCCTGCAGCCAGAGGCTTAGCAATCATGGATTCGGTCAATATTGAGACTCTCGCTAATAAGTTCGCCCATATCACGACTAGCATCTCTGACTTAGGTAAACCGGTGGTGCAGTCCCTAAATTCCATTTCGAATGGGCAACACGAGATCAGCTCCATTTTAGTTAACTGGGAGAGTCAAATTGAAAGAGATTTTTCTCTGCTGCTCAAAGGGACACAGTCTTTGGAACGCAACGTGTCAATAGCCATGGCATGTATGCAAGCCCAACAATTAAATCAGGCTGTGGCCATGGGGCTAATTCGGCAAGCCACGGAAGGGCACTTGCCCCTGGAAATTAAAAGATTGATTATGCCCAAATTGTCACCCATAGAACTGGAGCTTGAATCCTGGTGGTCTCTCGTAAATTCCTCATTCTCACCGACCACCCAGGAGCTTAAACTATTTTTATTAACGGCCAGTGCGCACGAGTCATTCCATGTGTATCCAGTCGTGCCTCTGGGACTCCAAGTCAGCGACACCGAAGTCCTCTACGCCAGACACCCCGACCATTGGGCCCGCTTCACCCCGACCAGATGGCAGCTCGTCAGCCTCCAAGGGTGCCAGCATCGAGACCAGACTGGCTTCATTTGCCAAGACCAAGCCTTTGCACCTCATCACCCCTGTGTAGCCCCGCAAGTCGACGCCCTCAACGAGTGCTCTTTCGAGGTCGTCCGGGAGAACAGCTCCGCTGTGGTCTACCTTGGGAAAGGATGTGCCTGCGTGCGAACGGCCTGCAATTTTGTGATCCTGAACTCGTTCCAGCTCAAGCCCGTGATCCCGGGAGTCAATCGCTGCTTTTGCAACCTGTCTTCAGTGGCAGCCTGCGACTTCACCTACACGGTACCGGTCTGGACCCAAGAAGAGATCCTGGTGGCACCCTCCGTCTATCGCTATGTGAAGCCAGTCCCCCTTGGCATCGGTCTGGAGCTAATCCACGAGCTCCTGGCCCACCCGCAGCTCCACCGCACCCTCCAGAGCATCCAGAGGGACGGGGACACTACTGCTTTGGTTGTGTCCCACAACGGAAAGGAGATTTTGGATCTTGCCCAGCGGATTAAGACCACCGGTGAGCACTCGTGGTGGGAAACCCTCTTTGGCTGGAGCCCCACCGCCACTGGAATTTACAATTTGGCTTTGCACCCGATCGTTGTTATTTTGGCCTTTCAAGTTTTGTTATGTGCCTCACTACTTTATTTGGGCTGTTGGAGCCGCCGACAGCTCCAGCAACTCCAGCTGTCTTACCGCTTGGATCACTATAACCCCGACCTTCTTCTGCCTTAAGGGTTGTTCTTGGCGCCCCGTTTTAGCCTTTGTTTGTTTCATTGCTTGTGCTGGTATGAACTATGCTTGTATTTTACTATGTGTACGGATCCTGCACCGGCCCCATGGACGCTCTGCTGCCGGATACCGCTCCGAGGCCCTCTTGTGGACTAGGGGGGACATATTTCCCTGCCTCCCGAACCACGGCCCGCCTACGAACGACCGCCAGCCGCGCTACCTCCATGAGGACTAGAACTGTGTGCCTGAAGCCCTTTTCGCCACCCACCGACCCTGCTCTGCAGATTGACGCAGACAGCAAGGGGGGGGGGGTGGAAGTGTGTTTTGGAACACATGGACTAAGCTTGCTCGTTTCTGTATATATGCAACCCAGTCTAGCAGCTGTACTGCGGACTGAGCCATCTGTGATCTTTGTAGCTCTATTGTTTTATGAATTTCTTTGCATTTGCTTTCATGAATTTTACTCCCATGAATTTAGCCCTGAACTAGTCCCTCCCTCTATCTACTGCAAGTGCGCCCATGATCTCCCCATGAACTGGGACCCTTTTTATCACCCCCTATTAACTTTAGCCCTATGAATTTGATTTTAACCTTTTGAATTGCCTTTTTAACCTGACTCCCTCCGCCGAGGTAATTCTAGCCTATTTATCATTTTATGAATTTGGTTTTAACCGGGACCACTCCTGAACGGTCTCTTTTAAAGGTTATTTTATTCCTGATTTTAAACTCTATGAATTTGGTTTTAATCTGACTGTATGAGTTGGTCTTTTAATTGCAAAGTTTATTTTTCTGTCCCCTATGAGCCCTTCCGCCGCTTACCCCTCATGAATTATTTCCTCGCACTTGCTTTTACTATTGCTGCTATCATCTATGAAATTGGTTTTAACTTCCTGAATTATTGTTTTAATCCTATATATGTATTTATGATTTTAACCATCTATGAATTGTTCCACCCTTGATGAATTGGTCTATGCCTTGCTTGCACATTTCACTTTTATCCTGTATGAATTATCCCCTATCTATGAATTGCTTGTACTTTTATGAATTACCTTCGCCTTTTAATCCTGTATTCATGAATTGGCTCATGAATTGCCTTTGCTTTTAACCTTATACCCATGAATTTGCCACTGCATATGAATTACTCATTGCTATGAATTGCTCATTACTGCCTATGAAATTATGAATTGCTATCACCTATGAATTATTGCTATTTATTCTGACGCTTGCACTTAGCACACCCCCTGGTGTGAACCCAGAGACCTGCAGCCCATTGGCTGATCTAAATTGCACTTATTCGGTTAGGTGGTTCTCCAAACTAAATTTTTGAGTGACGCCTCCTCCCCCTTCCCTTCCCACTCCTTCTTCGCTCGAAGCTCGACCACCGGACATTGCCGACCACCTCGCCTTTGAAGTCAAGTTCGGAGACCCGCGCGCCTGACGTCACGGGGTCTCCGAGGGGGGGAATTGTTGCCAAGTAGGCCCCCTCCCCTGCTTTAAGGCCTGCCATGAACTGTGTTAAAGTTTCCTGCATTACTGTTTCACTGCTGCACAAAGATTGCTTTGCACGTGTGTGTTCTGTTACACGTGTCAGTTTCCTCCCTGCGTGTCAAGTACCCTGCTGCTGTAATAGACTGTGTAGTTTACTGACTCCATGTTTGGATAACTGCACAAAAGGACTCTCTTTCTGGGCAACCCTGCCCTGACCTGTATCTGGACTTCCCAGTGTGCTTTGGACTGTGTTACAAGTATGCCCCGTGCCTGCATTGCCATCTGCCACGGACCGTGCCTGTTCCCTGCTTTGGACTGTGTTTTAAAGTGTTGTTCCCGCTGCCTCCATGGAAGCCTGCCTCATATAGGCCCAAGCCGCTGCTAGCAGCCGGGCGCCTGCCGGGGAAACCTCCAGCGAGCCTGGCTAGGCGCTCCCTGGTCAGTTCCCGCCTGGAGCCTCCCGCGGGCCGGTCGCCGAGCTTGCCCTCGCTACCGGGCAGCCTGCTATCCAGCCCCGGCTATGCCCAGCCGGCATCCATGTTCTCAGGCAGCCAGAAGACCCTGGGAAGAAGACTGCTTTGAGAAGCCATTTCGGCGAAGCGGGCACACCACGTCCGCAGCGAGAGCACCTCACCTCGCTCTGCATATCTTAGGAGCCGCCCCGGAGAAGGAACTAAGTGCCGACCATCCCAAGCACTTAGAGAATGCATCTCAAAGAAACCTCCGCATTCCAGAAGCTGATGACATCAGGACAAGCCCTGTCCGCTGGAACATCCTTTCAGCCCACTTGAATTTCCCCCTCCCTCTTTTGTCCCCTCTTCCTGAGGTGTCACTTATCACAATCTGATTACCAAAGTGGCCCATCCAAGCCATTCAGTAGCCCATTAGAACCTTTGTTTTAATCCGTGAGAACCACCAAATACAGCACCAGCCCCAGGGTATGTTTTGGGGTATTTAAGCTGGTCTCTCAGACCACTCGGTGCTTAGGCCATTCCTATCCAGACTTCCTTGCTGTCCGTCTGTGGTCCCAGTGCTGGCATTGGGCCACCCTCGCTGCTGTGTCTCTGCTTCGCTCCAGGATAAGTGAGTATTCCCCCCTATCATCGTTGGGAACCAGCTAATGCGAACGTCTCTGTATTTCCTACTCTGTATTTCCTAGATCTTGTGTGTTCCTTGTATGATTGTGCAAGTTAGGCTTACGCCACACTAAATACACGTGTTTGGAACTTATTTGTTGTCTGCCTCTTTTTCACTAGAGTGTCTGGGATCGGGACCTCCGTATACATAGGTTATGATCCGCGCTTAATTTTAAGTTACAGACTGCTACAGCTAATTCCCCATTATAATAAAGAGCAGTTCTGGTAACAAGTGGCTGTTGCTGGTGGGGACTTGCCTGAAATCATGGCCAGAAAAATAGCCAAGGAACAGGCCATGGGCTGCATCGCAGGCCCTTTCCTCAGGCCATCTCTTCTGAACCTGCGGGTTTCTCCCTTGAATGTGATACCAAAGAAGGTCCCAGGGTGTACCACCTAATTCACCATCGCTCATACTCCCCAGATTCTTCTGTCAATAAAGCCATTCCTCTTGAATTTTTTTCCCATTAAATATGCCTTTTTGATCAGATCATCCAGCTTATCAAGTCCTGTGGCACAGGGGCTCTTGTGGCCAAGTGCAATGTTCCATCAACTTTCCAGCAGCTGCCAGTATACCCTAGCAACTTTTGCCTACTGGGTTTTGTCTGATGGTTGTTGCTATGTCAACAAGGCCACGCTCATTGTTTGTTCTGTCACCTGTACTGCCTTTGAAACCTTCAGTACATTTTTAGAATGGACTGCAAAAGTTCGCATGGAGTGCCCACACATCACACATTATCTTGATCATTTTTTGATTGTGAGTCCCACGGGTTGCATGCCCAAATCAGATCAAATCAAATCAAATTTATTACGGTTCTAGACCAGAAAGGATATTACAAGAATAAAAATAGAGCATACAGTTTAAAAGGTACATCAGTATAGTGATAAATTACATTGTCTTACATTACATTAAAAAGTTTAAAATTTAAAATTTAGTATATCATAAAACCAGACAGGGATTTTTTTCAGCGGGAACATGGTGGGACAGAGTTCTGGCACCTCTTAAAAATGGTCACATGGCCAGTGACCCCACCCCCTGATCTCCAGACAGAGTTTAGATTGCCCTCTGCACCAGCGCGGAGGGCAAACTAAATTCCCCTCTGCCTGGAGATCAGGGGGTGGGGTCACTGGACATGTGACTATTTTCACCTAGGGCAATTTAAACTTTAAAAAACTCCGCCCTTGTTCCAGCTGACCCAAAGTGACAGCATTGTATGGTCTTGAGTTCCACCACTGAGTTCCACCACCTCTTTTCCCAGAAAAAAACCCCTGAAACCAGATATCATAAAACCATATACAAGACTATCGTTAATTAGTAATGAACGATCTCCTGTTCTTCATTGCCATCCAGCCAAATTTGGCAACCTTGTATGTTATGTCCTGGGATCTATTTGAGAGCATTTTTGAAAGGAGAAAAGCTCTATGTCTTCCCAGATGGGCAGAAAGTATAGGCCTTGTGTAATCTTCTCATAGCTGTGTGTGTATCTTACAGTCAAAGATGACATGTTCTAGTGATTCTATTTTCCCATCACCACAGGGACACAAATGTTCTTCTAGTGGCATTCTTTTATATCTACCTTCAAGTACAGCAGAGGGCAAAATGTCCCATCGCGTTAACATGAAGGTTCTCCTCTGTTCATGATTTGCCAGATTATAAAGATAAGGCATAGGGGTTAGACTAATCATGGGTTCAAGGTCAAATAGTAACATTTTAGTTCTATTTAAGCTGTGTCGCCTCTCAACCGCTATTATTTTCTGCTTAATAGCCTTTTTGGCTTGATCATAACACATACTGAGCAGTAATTGCTGCGATAAGCCATAAGAGGCTAGTTTGCTGTCTATCTTTCTAGTCCAGTTTTGAGTGCAGGGATCAGTTAGTATTAAACTGATAAATCCTTTGGGGAAAAATTAACTTTAACCAATGAAGTATTGCTAAAATCCATAATCTGGCCTCCACTGTTATCAGGTCTGTGTCCAGTCGAATTGGGGTGGCATGTCCTATGCTGATCATCTAGGCTCCTTCTAGGCACTGGCTGGTGAACTGGGTGTCCTGCTCACACATGGAAAGACCGAAGGCCCTGCCACCAAGTATTGAGCTGGATTCTCTGTCATGGTGCTCCTGCTTCTCCCTTGACAAACTCAAGGCCCTGTGCAAACTTACCAATCACAAATTGTCCCATCCAAAGTGCATACTCAAAGAACTGCAGTCCCTTATTGGGCATCTTAACTTTGCTTGCAGGGTTGAGTCAGGCTTTCTACACCTGCCTTTTAAGGGCTACCACTGGGGTTTCTGCCCCTCATAATCCTATTCATATAACCTAGAATATGAGGAAGACCTCACTGTCTGGTTTTTCTTCCTATACAAATTCAACAAGTTTTCCCTCTCGTAGGGCCAGTGAGACTTGGATTCCAATTTGCAGGTGCTTTCAGATGTGCTGTAAGCATGGGCTTTGAGGTATATCTGCAGAGCCACTGGTGTGCCTGGAAATGGATAGGTCTTTGATCTGGAACTGATCTCTAGTAGAACGTCACCTTCCTATAACTTTCCCCAGTCCTGGTAGCTATAATTATTTCGCTGGAGCACTTGTGGAATAAGCAGGTTTGTTTCTGGTGTGACAGCCATGCAGTGGTATCTTAAACAAGCAGTTATCTCACTCAGAGCTCGTCATGTGCTAACCTATACGTTATTTTGGTCTGCTTGTCGGTTAACATCTTGTTTACCACCCAGTATGTAGCAGGCACTGATAATAGCATCGTGGATGCCTTATTCTGCTTCCAGACTGAGAAGTTCTTTGACTTGGCCCCAGATACATGCTGAATCCCAGGCCCATTCCTAGAGGACCTTTGGGAGCTTTGGAACACTCAATAATGCAGGGAGTACTTAATTCGGTCACCCACTCATGCTTACTCAGCTGCTGCCTTGAGTTTCCTGGCCTTTTCTGCCAATTCTGGTGAGCAGTCCTCCTGGCTCATGGCTGGGACCATGGTCTTGAATTATCTGGCCTCCCTAAATGATTGGGGCTTCACTCCTAAGACCAAGAGAAGACACTTGATGGCCATTTCCTTCTTTAGCAAAGGCCATGCCTTTCCTGACCCTTGCAACTTCTTTGCTGCCCAGCAGGCTGCGGAGGGATGGAAGAGGATTGCTCTATACCCCACAGATCCCTACAGGCCCATCACATGGCCCATCCTCACCAACTTCATGAAGCAGCTCCCTGTCACCTGCCAGTCAGCCTTTAAGGCTTCGTTATTTAAAGCTGTCTTCATGCTGACCTTTTGGGGGTCTTCAGGGTTATGGAGCTGGTGGCTGTTGCCAGTTCCAGGCATGCCCTTGGTTTTTGGATTGTCTCTGCACATGGTGTTCAAGTTCACCTAGTCCTGAGGAAGTCTAAGGGCCAAGCTACAAGTGACAAATGACACTTGAACGGCAAGTGTATTTCTCCCTGTTCGCTTGCCCTCCACTCAATCCACTTGCCATTCAAGTGTCATTCATCACTTGTAGCTTGGCCCTATGACTGATCAAAGTGGGTTGGGGGAGCACATTTGCATAAGGTCAGCCCAGGTTTCCACATGCCTAGTTCAGGCTTATTCACCCAGCCTGCCATGGCCCCTTCCTGGTGTTACCAGAACTGCTCTTTTATTATAATGGGGAATTAGCTATAGCAGTCTGTAACTTTTAATATTAAGCGAGGATCATAACCTATGTTTACGGAGGTCCCGATCCCAGACACTCTAGTGAAAAAGAGGCAGACAAGGAGTAAGGTCCAAACACGTGTATTGAGTGTAGCGTAAGCCTAGCTTGCACAATCATACAAAGAACACACAAGGTCTAAGAAATACAGAGTAGGAAATACAGAGACGTTCGCATTAGCTAGTTCCCAACGATGATAGGGGGAATACTCACTTATCCTGGAGCGAAGCAGAGACGCAGCAGCGAGGGTGGCCCAATGCCAGCACTGGGACCACAGACGGACAGCAAGGAAGTCTGGATAGGAATGGCCTAAGCACCGAGTGGTCTGGGAGACCAGCTTAAATACCCCAAAACGTACCCTGGGGCTGGTGCTGTACTTGGTGGTTCTCACAGATTAAAACAAAGGGTCTAATGGGCTACTGAATGGCTTGGATGGGCCAATTTGGTAATCAGATTGTGATAAGTGACACCTCAGGAAGAGGGGACAAAAGAGGGAGGGGGAAATCCGAGTGGGCTGAAAGGATGTTCCAGCGGACAGGGCTTGTCCTGATGTCATCAGCTTTGGAATGCGGAGGTTTCTTTGAGATGCATTCTCTAAGTGCTTGGGATGGTCAGCACTTAGTTCCTTCTCCGGGGCGGCTCCTAAGATATGCAGAGCGGGGCGAGGGGCTCTCGCTGCGGACGTGGTGTGCCCGCTTCGCCGAAATGGCTTCTCAAAGCAGTCCTCTTCCCCTGGGTCTTCTGGGTGCCTGAGAACATGGATGCCGGCTGGGCATAGCTGGGGCTGGATAGCAGGCTGCCCGGTAGCAAGGGCAAGCTTGGCGACCGGCCCGCGGGAGGCTCCAGGCGGGAACTGACCAGGGAGCGCCTAGCCAGGCTCGCTGGAGGTTTCCCCGGCAGGCGCCCGGCTGCTAGCAGCGGCTTGGGCCCATATGAGGCAGGCTTCCATGGAGGCAGCGGGAACAACACTTTAAAACACAGTCCAAAGCAGGGAACAGGCACGGTCCGTGGTAGATGGTGGTGCAGGCACGGGGCACCCTTGTAACACAGTCCAAACGCACACTGGGAAGTCCAAACACAGGTCAGGGCAGGGCTGCCCAGAAAGAGAGTCCTTTTGTGCAGTTACCCAAACATGGAGTCAGTGAACTACACAGTCTATTGCAGCAGCAGGGTAATTGACACGCAGGCAGGAAACTGACACGTGTACCAGAACACACACGTGCAAAGCAGTCTTTGGTGTAGCAGTAAAACAGCAACGCAGGAAACTTTAACACAGTTCATAGCAGGCTTCAAAGCAGGGGAGGGGGCCTACTTGGCAACAATTCCCCCCCTCGGAGACCCCGGGACGTCAGGCGCGCGGGTCTCCGAACTTGACTTCAAAGGTGAGGTGGTCGGCAATGTCCGGTGGTCGAGCTTCGAGCGAAGAAGGAGTGGGAAGGGAAGGAGGGGGAGGCGCCACTCAAAAATTTAGTTTGGAGAACCACCTAACCGAATAAGTGCACTTTAGATCAGCCAATGGGCTGCAGGTCTCTGGGTTCACACCAGGGGGTGTGCTAAGTGCAATCGTCAGAATAAATAGCAATAATTAGCAATTCATAGTAGTATAGGCAGCAATGAGCAATTCATGCATATAAATAGCAATAATTCATAATTGTGTACATTGATTAATTCATGATTGAAGGTAATTCATACGGAATTCATGATGGGTTAAAAGCACTAAAAACCAGGGGCAATTAATATACATGGATCAATTCATAGGCATAAGATTTAAAAGCAAAGGCAATTCATGGGTCAATTCATGAATGCAGGATTAAAAGCAGGGACAATTAAAAGCAATTCATACAGGGTAAAGTGAAATGTGCAAGCAGGGCATAATTCATCAAGGGTAGAGTAATTCATAAATGGCTAAAATCATAAATACATATATGTGATTAAAAGCAATACATGCAGTCAAAAGCAGCAAGAATAAAAGCAAGTGCGTGGAAACAATTCATGAGGGGTAGGCGGCGGAAGGGCTCATGGGGGCAGAAAAATACACTCTGCAATTAAAAACCAAATCAATATGGCTGGATTAAAATCAAATTCATAGACTAGAACTGCCTCGGCGGAGGGAGTTGGGTTAAGAAGGCAATTCAAGGTTAAAATCAAATTCATAGGGATAAAGTTCATGGGCGCACTTGCAATAGATAGAGAGAGGGACTAGTTCGGGGCTAAATTCATGGGAGTTAAAATTCATAAAAGCAATGAGAAGAAACTCATAAAACAATAGAGCTACAAAGATCACAGACGGCTCAGTCCGCAGTACAGCTGCTGGACTGGGTTGCATATATACAGGAACAAGCAAACTTAGTCCATGTGTTCCAAAACACACTTCCACCCCCCCTTGCTGTCTGCGTTAATCCGCAGAGCAGGGTCGGCAGGCGGCGAGAAGGGCTTCAGGCACACAGTTCTAGTCCTCATGGAAGTGGCGCTGCTGGCGGTCGTTCGTAGGCAGGCCGTGGGCTGGGAGGCGGAGAAATAGGTCCCCCCCTAGTCCACAAGGGGGCCTCGGAGCGGTGTCCGGCAGCAGAGCGTCCATGGGGCCGGTGCAGGATCCGTACACATAGTAATAAACATAATCATAGTCCATACCGGCACAAGCAATAAAACAAACAAGGGCTGAAAACGGGGCGCCAAGAATAACCATTAGGGCAAGAGGAGGTCTGGATTGTAATGGTCCAAACGGTAAGACAGCTGGAGTTGCTGGAGCTGTCGGCGGCTCCAACAGCCCAAATAAAGTAATGAGGCACATAATAAAACTTGAAAGGCCAAAATCACAACGATCGGGTGCAGAGCCAAATTGTAAATCCCAGTGGCAGTGGGGCTCCAGCCAAAGAGGGTTTCCCACCACGAGTGCTCACCGGTGGTCTTAATCCGCTGGGCAAGGTCCAAAATCTCTTTGCCGTTGTGGGACACAACCAAAGCAGTAGTATCCCCGTCTCTCTGGATGCTCTGGAGGGTGCGGTGGAGCTGCGGGTGGGCCAGGAGCTCGTGTACTAGTTCCAGACCGATGCCGAGGGAGATGGGCTTCACATAACGATAGATGGAGGGTGCCACCAGGATCTCTTCTTGGGTCCAGACCGGTACCGTGTAGGTGAAGTCGCAGGCTGCCACTGAAGACAGGTTGCAGAAGCAGCGATTGACTCCCGGGATCACGGGCTTAAGCTGGAACGCATTCAGGACCACAAAGTCGCAGGCCGTTCGCACGCAGGCACATCCTTTCCCAATGTAGACGACAGCGGAGCCGTTCTCCTGGACGACCTCGAAAGGGCACTCATTGAGGGCGTCGACTTGCGGGGCTACACAGGGGTGATGAGGTGCAAAGGCTTGGTCTTGGCAAATGAAGCCGGTCTGGTCTCGATGCTGGCACCCTTGGAGGCTGACGAGCTGCCATCCGGTCGGGGTGAAGCGGGCCCAATGGTCGGGGTGGCGGGCGTAGAGGACTTCGGTGTCGCTGACTTGGAGTCCCAGAGGCACGACTGGATACACGTGGAATGACTCGTGCGCACTGGCCGTTAATAAAAATAATTTAAGCTCCTGGGTGGTCGGTGAGAATGAGGAATTTACGAGAGACCACCAGGATTCAAGCTCCAGTTCTATGGGTGACAATTTGGGCATAATCAATCTTTTAATTTCCAGGGGCAAGTGCCCGTCCATGGCTTGCCGAATTAGCCCCATGGCCACAGCCTGATTTAATTGTTGGGCTTGCATACATGCCATGGCTATTGACACGTTGCGTTCAAAAGACTGTGTCCCTTTGAGCAGCAGAGAAAAATCTCTTTCAATTTGACTCTCCCAGTTAACTAAAATGGAGCTGATCTCGTGTTGCCCATTTGAAATGGAATTTAGGGACTGCACCACCGGTTTACCTAAGTCGGAGATGCTAGTCGTGACATGGGCAAACTTATTAGCGAGAGTCTCAATATTGACCGAATCCATGATTGCTAAGCCTCCGGCTGCAGGAGCAGTCCAGTCAGCAATGCTTCGTCTGGCACGCGAGAGAGAAGGAGAGGGATCGATCCACAATTGTAGCCATGCATTCCAACCCTTGCTACCGGCCTCCAGATAGGGAGCGCACTGCGGCAGCCTCTGGGTTATATTTAGCTCAGCTAAGTCTATGCGGATCTCTTTTAAAGACATTTGCGGGCGGACTAGAACTCTCTCTCGAATGTCAGTCTTCAAAACATGGGAGCCCACTATATGCGTGCCGCCTTGGCTCAATTGTTCATTGCTAGCAATCAAAGGGTCAATTTGGATGGTGTGGGTCTCCTGGGTCCGGATCAGCAGGGAATAATTGCCTGGTTCATGAGTCAAATTTACAAAGAGCAGCCCAAGCCGGTGAAATTTCTCTACTAGGGGCTTGGTTTGGCATTCGGGCGTCTGTTGAACCAGAATCCAATCGGGTGGGCCGTGTTTGGCTAGGTCTTCCTTCTTTACAATCCAGGTCAGGTTCTCCCAGCGCTCTATAGCAAAGGAGAGAACTGTGCCTGAAGGGGGCGTGATAGTGACTGATGCAGACTCAGTGGCAGTAGTGCCTAGTAGGATGGTCATTCTAAAGGGGTCTCCTGCCTTCCATACTGCGGCCGACACTAAAATAACTTCACAGTATGGTCCGAAAGCCTCAGTGACAAATGGCGAGGTTTCGAAGTTGGCAGGGGTGGTATATTTGTCTACCACCGGGACTGCGGTGGGGGCTGGCCTGATACGGGGAAGAAACATACATGGGATCGGAGCAAGTGGTGACACTGTGTCCGTAGGTGAATAGCACACTAGCTCTTGGGACAGAGTTTTGACTCCTACACATAAAATAACAAGCTCTGGGGGTCGGATCCACTGCTCTTCGCAACTGCGGAAGTTAGTGCGATCCGTGGGGGTGGTCATATTGCTTTGCTGCACAACTTTGCAGACCATCATTTCATTTCCTGCCAGGGTATTAATACATCTCCAGTGGGGGTAGGGCATTAATTTGGACGGGCGTCCCTCTATTAGGGTGCCTGCCAGTACGAGCAAACACAGAGTAGCCAGGTGCCTCATCTCCTGGCCTTCCTTTCCTTTCGTGGTGAAAATATCCTGGGGAGACCTGCGGATATAAGTACAGGTTCCCTGAGTTTGTTGCAGCAAAAATAAAATAAAGTAAAGGGGGAAAAAGAAAAAGGGAGAGCGTTTTTCTGCCAGCACTGTCTATTAGGTGGGGCTCGAACGAGAAGTCCCGGAGCACTAAGCGAGCCTTCCAGCTTGTTGCTCTGGGGAACTCCTGTGCGAAGGTTTCTTTCTAAGGCATGTATATTTCAGAGGGTAGTGTCTTTACGTCGGGCTAGGGTCGGCTGTGCGTTAGGCGGGATTATGCAAACTCGCCCCAGGGGTCCCTGGGTGCCTAGGCTATGTGGCCTTCAGGTGCCCCTTGCTCGGTGGCGGGCTATTTTTATTTTGCGGGCTGAGAGCTATCGGTCCGGCTCGGCCTGGCCTTGCCGCTTTAAAATGGAAAAAAAAACTAAAGAGCGGTTTCCATTAACTATAAGGGTTGCTGCGGACGGGGGCCCTCGCTTTAATTTTCAAAAATAGGCCTTCGTCATATGTTTGCAGGACAACCAATTTTTGGGGGGGACTCCCTCGGGAGGCCCCAACTTCTGGTTTTAAAAAAAAAGGTACACCAGGCAAAAAGAAAAATATACTGAGCAAAAGAAAAATGCACTGAGCAAAAAGAAAAACACACGGAGCAAGAAGCATACGGGTCTGAGGTACTTTTAGGTTGCCCCCACGGAGCAAGAAGCATACGGGTCTGAGGTACTTTTGGGTTGCCCTCACTTGGAAGGCCTGGCAGGGCTTCATTATAACTTCAATATGTCTCCCCCCCTTCTTTTCCCTTATACGGTACGGGCAAGGGAAAAGATTACGTGGGGCGGGCGGCTGCTGGCGGAAAGGGCCGAAGTGGAGCCGAGGGCGCTCGGCGGCGTTTATCGAAAAGCGGCGGAGGCGGCCGAGATCTGCCGGCGCCACTGGGTCTGGGTTATTCGGGGGTCAACTTGGCGCGGGGGATTCTGGCTATGTAAATGAGGCACGCTGCCCCTTGTGCGTGGCGAACGCACCCCAATAACACATTCCAGAGGGCACATATTTACAAACTACTGGCGGGTCTTTTACCTTTGCACTGAAGCGTACTAGATGGTGGCGCCGTATAGCAACTCACCGTGACGGATATGAACATTAGTAAAAGAGGGATGTTGGGCTATCTGGGGGACCTTTTCCAGGGGAGGCACGGCCCTCAAAGCCAAAGCCGACCATCATGCGAAAGCGTGGGTCTGGCAGGTGAGACCCCGAATCTACGTAGATGCGGGATCTTCACCAGCACGGCGGGTGATATATTTTCGAATACAGGGATCACCTTATTTGGTGGTTCCACTATGTTCGAAAGAATGTATGCACCCTGGGCTAAAGCCTCTCCAACCACTTTCACACAGCAAATCTCTTTTGCCTGTGCAATTTTTTTTTCCGAACATGCGGCTTACAATCCAATTAAGAATCACATTCGGTGGTGGTCCTATTTGGCTTTGATTGCCGTGTCTTCTCCTAAGGGTCCCAACTGTGGGGCCCGCCTAATGAGGTCAAAGAATAGAACTGGAAAAACTTTTAACATTTACACCGATATCTACATATTCTACTATTTCTTTTATTCTAAAGCTACAAAGGTCTGGTCTAAGGGGACACACGGTATCTCTGGCCCAGGGTGGAGGGATATCTGACGAATCACTGGGCAGAGGGGGGCTGGAATGGTGGAGGTTCCCCCAGGGTCATACACAGGAGGGGCGGTTTGCAGCGGCTTCCCTTTCCATTCTTTTAATTGAGAGGCGTGAAAGTATTTTAGCCACGTTCCTCCTGTCCTTCTCTGGATGGCTACCTGATAGACAGCTGGGGAGACTTTCTTTGTGATAGGGACTGGGCCTTGCCACTTGGCTGCTAGTGAGTGCGCCTTTTGCGAAAACTTCCTGTACAGAACGAGCTGTCCTTCCTCCCACTGCCTGGGGTTCCTGACCCATCCTAATTTGCGGTCCATATCTTTCTGAGCTGTGCCCAACTTCTGGGCCACTTGCATGTGGACGGCGTGTATGGATGAGAGCAGGTCTTGGACCCAAGCATCATTAATCACTACAGGCTGCATATCGGAAGGGAGCTGCGTATCTAGCCAGAAGGCTTCCGGGAGCTGCATTCTTCGCCCTGTCATTACCATATGGGGTGTGAGCCCGTGAACTGCGGTAGTGCCTCTAATGGCCATTAGGATTATGGGGAGTTTTTCATCCCAGTCTCTCCCGGAGGAGCGAACCATCTTGCGGAGAGCCTCCTTGAGGGTCCGGTTGGTTCTTTCTATGGCGCCTGAAGCCTGAGGGTGGCCGGCTATGTGGAACCGTTGCTGGATGCCTAGTGCTTTACAAAGCTCCTGTGTAACTTCTCCGATAAAGTGTGAGCCTAAATCGGAGTCCATGACTCGCACAATGCCCCATCTTGAAAAGACATTGTTGAACAGTAGTTTGGCTGTGGTGGCTGCATTGTTGCGCTTCCACGGAAATGCTTCGACCCATTTGCTAAAGGGGTCTATGACAGTGAGGCAGTAGCGATTGCCGCGAGCAGTGGGGGGAAGGGGGCCGATAAAGTCAATCTGTATGCGAGCCCAGGGTCCATCGATTCTCTGATGCTGGAGGGGAGCTCTAGGTCCGGTGGGGTCTGCATTGACCATAGCGCAGGACAGACAGTTGTCTACCCATTGCGCTACTTCGGTGCGCATGCCAGGCCACCAACCAACCTCTTCTACCCTTTCCAGAGTCAGATCCTTGCCTCGGTGTCCCTGCTCGTGGACAAACTGAATTAAGTCAGCCCTAACTTCCAATGGCACTACCCAATGGCGTTCGCCGGCTGCATCTACTGCCCAAACTATGCCTTCCTCTTCCCTGACCATGAGTCTCCCTGTCTGATCCCTTCCTGCGGCTAGGAGGTCAGTTATTTCTGGGTCAGATCGCTGCAGTTGTGCTAGGTCTAGTGTTCCTGCGGTTCCCTGAGCTTGGTTGCGGGCTTGTGCCCGAGTGGTGACAGGGCGGAGGGGACAATCGGTGGCCGATTCCGGTAGGGGAGCATTTTCAGTGGCGGCTGCCTTGGCTGCAAGGTCTGCCTGGTCATTCCAGTAAGCGGTCTCTGAGTTCGTCTTCTGGTGTCCCTTGACATGGGTCACCTGCGTTGGGCCTGAGCGAGACTGGAGGAGTGCTGCTACTTGCTGCCATAGCTGTAGGTGGGCTACGGGCTTCCCATCGCTAGCTCTCCACCCCTGATTCTGCCACACCGGGAGCCAGACCGTGGCGGCTTTGGCCGTCCAATCCGAGTCTGTGTAAATGGCAAGTGGGCTTTCTGGGGGCTCAAACTCAAGCACTGCCAGAAGCGCTTGCACCTCAGCCGCTTGGCTGGAATGGGGGCGGGCTGGACCTTTGAGGGTATGGGCGTCGCTCACTCGCACGGCGCCGTAGCCTGTCCGAGGGGAGCCTCCAACGTGAAAGGAGGAGCCGTCACAGAACCAGCATGTGAAGCCGTTCTGTCGGGCTTCCTCTAGCGGGACTCCCCAAGTGACTGGCCAGACAACCTGTGGTGGCGGGTCCAGGGGGCACTCGTGCTCGGTCCCGGTCACCAATAGGCCATAGGGGGCTGGAGGCTCGGTGGTCTCCTTTTTAAATTCTACTCCGCGGTTGACCAGGGCCAGGGTCCACTGTGCTATGCGGGCGTTTGAGACTTGTCCGTCTTGTATTTTTCCCGACAGGATATATTTGAGGGGCGTGTGAGTAGTTTGAACTATTGTGCGGGAGCCTCCTATGATAAATTCCCAATGGGTCAGACTCCAAACCAGAGCAAGGCATGTCTTCTCGCATGGGCTAAACTTAGTTTCTACTGCGGTTAGGTTGCGAGAGGCATAGGCTACTACTCTAGCGGTTCCTGCTTGCTGCTGGGTGAGTGTAGCTCCTATGCTCTTGTCTGATACTGCTAACTGGATAAAGAATGGCTGAGTTACATCTGGATGGGCTAGGGCCGGGGCTGCGGCCAGGCTGCGCTTTAGCTCGGCTAAGGCTGTCTGTTGCTCCGGTCCCCACTCCCAGGGAGTGTTCTTCTTGAGGAGAGCATAAAGGGGGCGAGCTTTGTCTGCAAAGGACTCGATGAAGTCTCGGGAAAAGTTAAAAGTTCCTAGAAGGGCTCTGAGGGAGGGGACATCGGTGGGTGCAGGCAGCTTGGAAATGACCTCCATTCGCTGGGTGTCCGGGGTGCGACCCTCGGGTCCCAGGGTCAGACCCAGGTACTTGACGCTGGTCTGAACCAATTGGGCCTTTTCCCTGCTTGCCTTGAACCCAGTCTCGCGGAGGAGTTCCAGGACTTCCCTGGTGATTTGGCGGGCTAACTCTTCCGTGTGGGCGTGGACTAAAATGTCATCCACGTAGCTCAGTACGTGGGGCCTCGAGGAGGGTTGGAGGCGTTCCCACATCTGAACTACATGGGCATGACAAATGCTGGGGCTGGAGTGGAATCCCTGGGGTGTCCGCTTGAATGCGTATTGCTGGCCGCGGAAAGTGAACGCGAACTTGTACCAGCAAGACTCATGCAACCGGATAGAATGGAAAGCGTTGGCCAGGTCTATGACCGAGTAGAACCGGGACCCAGCGGCAATGGCCGTTAGGATCTCATTATACTTGGCCACAACCGGGGCAACTGGAGGGGTGGTGGCATTCAGGGCACGGAAGTCGACCGTCATTCTCCAGGTCACTCCATCTGCTTTCAGAACTGGCCACAATGGGGCGTTGCAGATGGACTGCATCGGGAGTATGACGTCCCACTCAAGGAGTCCTTCTATGGTCTTGGCTATCCCTGCCTCAGCTTCTGCTGGGTACTTGTACTGTCGTTGGGGAGGGGGGTCCTTTCCTTCAATCAGGACGCAGGCGCCCTTCACTATCCCACACTCGGCCTTGTCTGTCACCCACACTTCGGGAAAGTCCTGAACCCAGGGGTCTCCTGTGATGGGGGCGAGAGGAAGGGGGGCCTTGAGGGCTGCGCACCGATGGACTGCATTAACAAAGTCTGGGCCTCCCGGGATGCGCCACAGGAGCCCGTTTGCTAAGTCAATGGTCAGTCCCTCGGCACGGAAAAATGGCATGCCCAAAAGTCCATCATCTTCTCCCCGGTTTGCGCATGCCGAAATCCGGGTGGCCAGGTTCCCAACGGAGAGGGGGATATCCTGCCAGACCGGGGATTCCTGCGTGCCGCCTCCAAAACCGGCGAGCTGCATGGTTGTGGGGGTCTGGGTGCCCTTGGTGACTAAGGTGGGCCGGAGTATATTAAGTGAAGCTCCGGTATCTATGAGGAGGGTGGCAGGCTTCTTCTTTTCCCCGGGAGTCCCGATCCCTGCCTTCACTGTCGGTCTCCCCCATGTGTCCGGCTTTAGTTTGGCAACTATGCCCACGGAGGGAGACTGGGACTCGGGGCAACCCTATTCTGATCCTGCACCCTGATCGGTGGAAGCGGCGCTTCCTCTAAAGGGGTTGTTGGGGCTCGGGCGTTCTCGAACCGCAGCTATCGGGGGACTCGAGAAGGGAGGGTCTGGCGGCAAAGGGGGCGCCGACGGTGGTACTGGGGGCTGTTGCTGGTCTTCCCACTCCATGATCGCCTTCATTAGAACGGACGTGGGCTTTCCGTCGAAGAGCTCCATGTTCGCTCCAATGTTTTTGAGGCGCATCCAAAGTTCCCAACGGAGGGAGTCCCTGGACTGGGGCGTGCTGCCGCGGTCCCGGTAGCCCTCGTGGTCGCCCTGCGGTGCTCCCCAAGCGTTAGACTGATCTGGAGGCGGGTAGACCTGATGGTGGTACGGGTGTGATGCTCGCGAGTGGGAAGGGGCTATGGGTGCATCCTGTAGTCGGGGCTCGTGGGGTCCTTGCTGGGAGGAGGAGGAACTGTAACTCGGGGCGGGCGCAAAGGAGACTCCCGGGCGGTAGTCCCTCGGTCCCCTTCCCCGGTTAAAGCTACTGCTCCTTCCCCTCAGGATTCCTCCCCTTGCCTCCGGATACGGGCTGCGTCCCTGTGGTCGGTATTGAGAGTGGGGGCCATGATTGGCATAGGTGACTGCACTTATCGGCTCGCTCTCCTTTCTACGAGAGGCCGGGGGCTTCACATGGCGGATGGCGCCGGTTTCTCGCAACAGGCCAGCAATGCTTCTGATGCGAGCTTCCAGGTCTCCCCATGAGATGCTCCCGGGCTCCACTCCTGCTAGTGCTAGGCGGGTGGTACTATTGAGTCCATCTAAGACTGCTCTCCTGAATTCTAACTCGTCAAAGTCGGGTACATCGCTTGCATCTAGGTCCACTTCGTCTGCTAGCTCAGCGAGAAGCTGCTTCCTAGCTAAATATGCCTCTGGATCCTCTCCGGGTTTTTGAGACTCTGCAATGTACAGGGCTTTCAAGCTTTTGGTGGGCCACAGGAATGCACAGATCTCTTTAATTGCTCCATACTGGCTGCGTGTGGCTAGCCTTCGGTTAGAGATATAGGCATTGAGGGCCGAGACTATTTCAGGGGCAGCGCATTGGCGGGCCAGCTGGGCCACATCGGAACCACTAGCAGAGGGCTGGGAGGTGGTCACATGGGTGAACCACTGGATGGCCGTGTCTCGGTTTAGGGGTCCCATGCGATCTGCTATGGCTTGGAGCTCATCGGGCCTCCAATTGCGGGTTTCCTTAACGACCCGGTCTGTTTTCCTGCCATCCTCGTCCATGGATACAATTTCCTTGGTGGCTATTGGATGGAGGGGCTGTGGGGCTTCCTCGGGTTGGGGCGATTGAGATGTCCAGCTATCCTTACTATCTTCTGGGAGGGCCAAGAGGGCTGAGGGGTGCACGGCGGAAATTACGGCCTGTTGCATCCCCAAGTGTCGCTTTAGGGCCTCTAGCTCCCTCTTACAAGCTGAATGGTCCGCGGCTGCGGTTTTAGACTGGTTGTGGTCCGCCATGAACCGGGCGGCATGGGTGAGCTTGGTAATCTCTTCTTGTCCCTCCGTTAATGCGTGCTCAGCCATATCGGCACGAGCGGTGGCTGCTTCAGCCTTGTGCTGAGCGTCCTGGAGGGCGGTAGTTAGTCCTTGCTTCTCTAATATGAAATTGACGCGTTCAGCGCGCCACTCAACTGCTTTTTCCTCATGGTCTCTTTCCTGTTCGACTAGTTTGGCCCTGAGACTCTGGATTTCTAGGTGCAGGGCGTCCTGTTCTCGCTTTGCTTTTTCCTCTAGCTCCTTCCTTTCTTTGTCTTGGGCTAATCTGAGCCTCTCTATCTCCTGCTCACTATCTTCCTGCGCTATATGTAATTTATTTATCAGGGACACGCTGTCCTGTAAGGCAGTGAAAAGTGCCCAAGCTCCGTATCTGTCTTTCTTGCTCGACTTGGGTTTCTCCTTCTCACAAAAATCTTGGAAGGCGCTTCTGACTATCTGGAGAGGGTCAGGTCCCTTGAAGGAACCGGCTTCCCAAGGGCAATCTCCCTTCTTAACTAGCCACTTCTCCAGGCGGGGCACGGTGGGGTTTGCCCGGTACATTTTTACTTTTTAGTTTAAGGCTGATCTCGGGGGAGGTTAAAGAGTAGATCAGCGACACCAGGGGTGGGGCGATTAAAGCTGCTCAAGGGTTTTAACAACTTCTTCCTCTCTATGTTCCTTTTGGGAGGTTTATCCTTCCCTCAGGTCCTCAAGGGTTTTTACCAGGGGGTTTTAAGGTTCTACTTTTAGGGTTTACAAGGGTATTTTAAGGGTCCTACACTCGGTTCTTCTCCACCGGGGGAGAAGGAGAAAATTCCTATTCCCGTTTCAAGCTTGCCTACAAGCCACGGGACCAGGAAAAGTTTACTGGCTCAGAAGGTGCTCTCAAGCTCTCTAAGCCCAAGAACCAAAAACGCTCAGTGCTTCCAAGCCTCTGCCTAGAAGCCAAAGCTCAGGGGTCTCCCAAGCCTATACTCGGAAACCAAAAAGTGTTCCCAAGCCTCTGCTCAGAAACTGCAACTAAGGGGTCTCCCAAGCCTCTGCTCAGGCAACCAGAAATGCTCCCAAGCCTCTACTCAGGAACTGAAGTGCTTCCAAGCCTCTGCTCAGAAGCCAACAATGCTCTCAAGCTCTCTGCCCAAGAACTGTACTCAAAGTGTCCCCAGGCCTCGTGCTCAGAGACAAACGGTTAAACTGTCTCCAAGCCTCGACCAAAAGACTAAACGCGCTCAAGGACTGCCTCTGCACGTCCCCAAGCAAAATTGCTCAGGAGTAAAGCCACGGTACTCCCAAGCGGAAAAAGCGCTCAAGAGTTCTAACAACTCCCAAGCAAAAGTGTGCCCAAGAGTCCCACTGACTCCCAAGCGAGGTGTGCCCACGAGTCTAACTTAAAACTCGCAAGCGGAAAGGCGCCCAAGAGTCTAACTTAAAACTCTTAAGCACGGTGCGGCCGGCTGCCGCGGGGCTTCAGGAACCTGGCTTTAGATTCCCAAAGCTAAACTGACTGAACAACCAAATGGACTAACGATCCCTTCACGTTTCCTCCGGAGCGGGGATTGAAGCCTAAGTGCTGGCAGGAACGGGGTTTGGACGGACTTAGGAGAGACGGGGGAGGGCGGAAGAGAATTTTATATGTGCTGCTTCAGGATATATAAATCTATAGAGCCTACTTCTGGGATCCCACCCACATAGACGCGTTTAGGCGGCCCGGAAGGTGGCCAGGAACTTCACCAGTTCAGAGGTCCTCACCCACAGTACACCGGTTATAACGGCTGGAGGGCCTCGCGGTGCACCACAAAAGGCAAGTAGTCCAAAGCTGGCTGAAGGAGGAAATGGGGGAAAAGCCAACCCACAAGATAGAAATGCTCGCTAGAGCCACACACACTCACACTTTTAATTCCCTGAGCTAAATTGCGCTCTTTACACTGAGGTCTGGAAAATTTTCCTCTAAGTCAGTTCGCTGAAGACACGCGTGTCGACTCACGTGTATTCACACGAACCGGGTTATGCCCGCATTCTCCACCAGTAAACTGTTACCAGAACTGCTCTTTTATTATAATGGGGAATTAGCTATAGCAGTCTGTAACTTTTAATATTAAGCGAGGATCATAACCTATGTTTACGGAGGTCCCGATCCCAGACACTCTAGTGAAAAAGAGGCAGACAAGGAGTAAGGTCCAAACACGTGTATTGAGTGTAGCGTAAGCCTAGCTTGCACAATCATACAAAGAACACACAAGGTCTAAGAAATACAGAGTAGGAAATACAGAGACGTTCGCATTAGCTGGTTCCCAACGATGATAGGGGGAATACTCACTTATCCTGGAGCGAAGCAGAGACGCAGCAGCGAGGGTGGCCCAATGCCAGCACTGGGACCACAGACGGACAGCAAGGAAGTCTGGATAGGAATGGCCTAAGCACCGAGTGGTCTGGGAGACCAGCTTAAATACCCCAAAACGTACCCTGGGGCTGGTGCTGTACTTGGTGGTTCTCACAGATTAAAACAAAGGGTCTAATGGGCTACTGAATGGCTTGGATGGGCCAATTTGGTAATCAGATTGTGATAAGTGACACCTCAGGAAGAGGGGACAAAAGAGGGAGGGGGAAATCCGAGTGGGCTGAAAGGATGTTCCAGCGGACAGGGCTTGTCCTGATGTCATCAGCTTTGGAATGCGGAGGTTTCTTTGAGATGCATTCTCTAAGTGCTTGGGATGGTCAGCACTTAGTTCCTTCTCCGGGGCGGCTCCTAAGATATGCAGAGCGGGGCGAGGGGCTCTCGCTGCGGACGTGGTGTGCCCGCTTCGCCGAAATGGCTTCTCAAAGCAGTCCTCTTCCCCTGGGTCTTCTGGGTGCCTGAGAACATGGATGCCGGCTGGGCATAGCTGGGGCTGGATAGCAGGCTGCCCGGTAGCAAGGGCAAGCTTGGCGACCGGCCCGCGGGAGGCTCCAGGCGGGAACTGACCAGGGAGCGCCTAGCCAGGCTCGCTGGAGGTTTCCCCGGCAGGCGCCCGGCTGCTAGCAGCGGCTTGGGCCCATATGAGGCAGGCTTCCATGGAGGCAGCGGGAACAACACTTTAAAACACAGTCCAAAGCAGGGAACAGGCACGGTCCGTGGTAGATGGTGGTGCAGGCACGGGGCACCCTTGTAACACAGTCCAAACGCACACTGGGAAGTCCAAACACAGGTCAGGGCAGGGCTGCCCAGAAAGAGAGTCCTTTTGTGCAGTTACCCAAACATGGAGTCAGTGAACTACACAGTCTATTGCAGCAGCAGGGTAATTGACACGCAGGCAGGAAACTGACACGTGTACCAGAACACACACGTGCAAAGCAGTCTTTGGTGTAGCAGTAAAACAGCAACGCAGGAAACTTTAACACAGTTCATAGCAGGCTTCAAAGCAGGGGAGGGGGCCTACTTGGCAACACTGATCCACACTGACAGCTCCCCTCTCAACATATCCAGCTCCTCCTGGCTGCTGCTGACTTGTCTGCCAGCAAATTCAAGGCTTAGTCCTTCAGGACTGGGACAGCCACTGTTGACATAGATCTTAACCTTCTCCTTCTCAGATCTAAGCGTTAGGTAGGTGGAAATCAGGTGCGTATAAATCTTACATCTTCCTTGGACTCTATTGATTCTTTTTGTTTGTAGTTTTGATAGGCAAATGCACATAGGTATGGATCTGGGGGCACAGTATTGTACACTGGGCAAGATGCTATGTGACTGAATCTGGATGGAAGAAACACCTTGGTCTGGAAAAAGTGGTCTTTCTCAAATGGATTAGTGTGAGAGGGATGCTTTGGGACTCCTTTGTGCCAACAGTTCTTCATCATGCTGCCCAGTAGTAACCTCCAGATACTCTAGTCATTCAACCATGAGAGTGATTTGAGCTTGGGCATGTCACAGGCAATCCTGGTGGACTTGGTAACTCTCTTGGGACATTTTCCCACTGTACATCTTTTGTCATCAGACCCGTTGGAAAGGCAATCTTAGCATGGGGATTCCTACCTGAACAAGATTGATATAGCCAAAAGGAAGTTGGCCAAGATTGTGGGATGTTTTATTGACGCTTCAGGGGGGTGTCATCCACCACCTGGACATTTCCTTTGGATTGGAGGTATTGAACCACCCTGAGGATAGCACCTGTCCTGCTGGGGCCAGGACATCTAGCTACACAAGTATTTGCAAGGAGGTATGGCATTGGTTGCAGCTTTAGTAGCTTTTGCGGGAGCCAGGCAAGGCATTGCACACATCTTGTGATGTATTGCCATTGTTATGGTCTCTGACTGCAAATAAATTCATCCATTCATTCACCTTATGATGGTTTTGGCATTGGGCACAGATCCTTTTGAGAAACATGGCCTGGAAGCCCAATTTCCCCATAACTGGGGCTCCCCTTAAGCGATCTTGGGGGTGATGCATGGCAAGGATAACCCTGCTCGGGGGTTGTTGGAACATGTTCACACCTGGGTAACAGGGGATGCATGCAGAGATTTGTGCTCAAGTGGAATCCCGCTTCCTGTCATTCCACAGCCTCCCCAGCAAGCGGGTTGAGGGGGCAATGGAGTCACTGGCTAGCAAGCTGGTCAGCCAATGCTTGGATCTGCACCCAATGCCATAAGGCTCTATAAGCTGAAAACTAATAAAGTTGTGGCCTTTTAATTCCATAAAGTTGTCTCTGTATTTTCTGTCGCCTTGCCCTCATCCCCTCACTCCATTGGCACTGGACCCACAATATGTTTTCTAGCATGAAGACTTCCAAGGAGTGATTGAATTTAACTACTATGAGAAACAATAATAGTAAGAATAACATTCTATTTATACACCGCCCTTCAGGACAACTTAATGCCCACTCAGAGCAGTTTGCAAAGTATGTTATTATTCTCACCACAATCACCCTGTGAGGTGGGTGGGTCTGAGAGAGCTCCGAGAAGCTGTGACTGACCCAAGGTCACCCAGCTGACTTCAAGCAGAGGAGTGGGGGATCAAATCCAGTTCTCCAGATGATAGTCCTGCCACTCTTAACTACTACACCAAACTGGCTCCCAAGGCTGATTCGTAGGCTATAACCTTGTTTTGTGGATCCAAAATGTTCTATGATCATTGTGTTCTGATAGACTGCCCCACAGCCCGCAAAAAATTCCTTGTCATCTCTGGAAAGATTCCATAAAATTAAGTCTAAGCAATTCTTCAGTTAGAAAACTTGATTCATTTCCACACTCTATAATTTATATGCAAAGCTATGTTAAACTTCTAACATAGTTTCATAGCAATTCATGCTGCTAAACTTGTTCCACCATTAAAAAAAAATCCCAGCAGAAGTTATTGGGGTAAAATAATCCAATGTGTCTTAAACTGACTGTGTTACCTAATGCATCATGTGAAATTTATCTCCATCATATTTTTCTTCCATTCTCTGCCTTTCAAGAGATGTGTAACCAGGCTGGCAACAGGTGAGATTTGCTCAGCTGTTGGACTTTTTATTATTTAAAAGTGTGGCGAGCTTTTCTGTTTATTTGTTCCAGTAGCCTTTGGTACACAGTGGGTCATCCTGTTAAATCTGCAATGCATCCTGTATCACATTTTAAGTCTACGACTTTCATATCCTGGCCTAAATATTTTATTTTGGTTGGTCCTCATAAAAAGGTCTTACGCAACTTCTAATCTGTTGATAGCTTCAACAATGCCAAGAGTAAGTAAGGTGAAAAAGTTTTGGGAAAATACCCAATGATCCTGAATTCAAATGTAGCTTAATTGCATCATCTTCGCTGTTGTAAGCAAATCTAGTATTAGGTGATTCTACATAAAATGTTTATAATTTGAACTGGAATAATTTGTACCAAATGCATCATCAAAAATTATATTGTTTTTATTTGTCTGTCTGTCTGTCTTTCTGTCTGTTTGTTTAACAACATTTTTATCCCAGCTTTCTGCCTTCATGAGGGCCACCAAGGCAGATAAGTTAAAACAGACTTTCTAAAATTACATCATAAAACCATTAAAGCCAACCAAAATACATTTTTAAAACAAAGACATAAAAACAATTAAACCATTGAGCAAGAAGGAGGGATTGTACACCAAATGAAACAAAAAAGTCTTCACCCACTGGTGAAAGATGGCAACAGTAGGAAACAGACAAATCTCCCTAGAGAGAGAGTTCCAAAGTTTTAGTGCTACAAATGAGAAAGCCCTCTCCTGAGTTGTCTCAGAAAGTGGGGGCAAACGAAGCAAGGCCTCTGAAGATGATCACTGTGGTTGGTTAGGTTCATTACAAGTGTAGGTGGTCCTTTGGATATATTGGTCCCAAACCACATAGGGCTTTAAAGGTCAGCACCAGCACCCTGAATTCTGCCCAGAAAAGACTGGGAGCTAGTGCACATGGGGAAAGCTTGAGAGATATGGCATTTGCCAAGACAATGTTGAAATCCAGCTCCTTGTCCTACCTCATTCCAGCCCTCTCAATCATCCTGCTGTACAGAGGTCTTGTGACCCTGGGACTGATCTCTCCAGAGGTCAGAAAGTGTTGCAGCAATGTAGAAGAGCACAGGAAAACAACTTTTTCACACATAGTGTGTCTTAGACTTAAGCAACAGCCAGTTATTCTCATAAAATGAAAGAAAGCAGAAAACTAGGGCTGTGTATGGGAGGGTAGGTGTTTCAATAGTACTCTTTTCTTATTACAGCTGAACATCATCAGTGAACATGTTGCAAAGTTCACTATTGTTCACCACTTTTAATAAGTTCATATTGAGGCCATCATGCTAACTGCATCTTATTTACAACTATGCCTATTAAACTCAGCAACAATCATTTCATAAAAGAAAGCCATATATGAAGCTAATATTCTTGGGAATATTTGTTACCAAGGTAACAAAAAAAATTCTAGCTATCAGGGAGTTTTTTGCTTTCAGTGAAGAATGGAATCCTTTTCAATTATTGGGCAGGACAGAAAAGTAGTAAACAAGGTTATAAATCTCTAGAATTCATATCATGGTAATAGTACATTAAGCAGGCAACATATCCCCTGTATACCTTGAAGGAGAGCTACTATGACTTACTACTTCACAATTATATAAGGATTACTAAAACAACAGGAAAAGGAAATGGACTTCTCAACACAACTAACTCTATTTTAGCTAATTACTAGATTGCCTAAGCTATGCATAACTCCTCTTGTGCTCAAGATTAACATAAAAATGATAACAATTGACAAAGGAAAATTGATCTTGAGAATTATAAAAGCGTCTCAAAGGATTATTTCGATTTTATGGGGCTTAATTTATTTTCCATTTAAGTAATACTATTAGAGTCAAAAGGGAGAACAACTCATCACATTTAATTGAGGTTTTATGTCCATTCTTTATTAATCATTAGCATCCACTGAGCTACTCCTTAGTTTACTAGGTAATATACAAGTGTGACCCAACATCTGTGCAGTGCAGTTGTCTATGAGTAAGACCCAACCAAACTAAAGCCCTTGAAAGCCCCATGATGGGATTACTTGTGGATGATACAGAAAGCAGAACTCCCTTGCAAGATTAGCTCCTACATAGGTGTTTACACATTCAGTTTAATGTTGCTTAAGCCAGAAAGGTAGAACATATGTAAAGGCAGGGTGTGCTGTTCAAGGCCAACCAGCAGCCCGTTTAACCAATAATCATCCATTGTATAACTATCTCTAAAACTGTCCAATAGGGTCATCTTCATCCTAGTAGGATGATTGCCCACATCTGTAAGGCAACATTTTTGTGGCTGTGCCTGACAGCTTCTCAGAGCAATTCACTGAACCTATTACATTTAGTTTTGTTCTCCAAGAGTGGAAGATGTACTGTGCTCATAATTTAACACCTAACATGTGCAAGTGCATATAGAAATAACGAAACAGTGTTATTTTAAAAGCCGGGTTGAAATAGAGATATCATACAATACTTCAGAAATAAACATAGCAAGAAGTGTGTTTATTCATCGTCAAAGAGATAAGAAAAGTTTGTGTTTGGGGAACATAAGCTTTTTAATATAGCACATATATAATCTCTGCTTTTTGAACTCCCTTTCTGTTGCTAGTAATCAAAACTCCCAGATAAGCTACAGTATTTCATAGAAAATTGTTTTTGTAGTATTTTCAACTACTCTCCTCCTTGTTTTTTTCTTTTTCTTTCTCTCTTTTAAAACTGGCTACCCAATTTGTTTTCCATGAAATTACTCTCTAGACTCTTCAAATATATTTCTTTCAGAGCTGTTCTCTTGGAGCAGTAATTTAGTTCTGAAAGCAGCATTCATCTGATTTTTTTTTCATTGCAATCATTGTTCCAGATGAACGTATTCCCAAGGACAAATTTAAACGCACTAATGCAGCTTTACCTGTTTGAAGTGGCCTCCTCTGTTGTCAACACTCACTGAGTATGAAGGCCCAGGCTCTAGTGTTTTTCAGTAAGTACCTCCAAGTTTTTATTCCGCTCTCATAAGAGCACTGCACTTGTATCTCCCAATGGTATCATGCAAGAGAGGCTTTCCAGAAAGAAAAGAGAGAGCGAAAGAGAGAGAGCATGCACACATGAATTAAATGGTTCCAGTCTGAGGTCAGAAATAGTAGTGCACTCATTTGCCATGCTTAGATTTCACATGGGCCTCATTCTAACCATGGATATAATCTTGTGGCTGAGTTTCATATAATTTTAGCAAAGTTGCACTGGATTAATCCATATTGTCTTCAAAATGCTGCTGTTTAAAACATGTAGGCATTTTATTAGCAAATAACACTCTCTAAAAGCAGACTAGAGCCTTAAAGCATCTAATACATGCCCATTTGGAAATAAATTCCACTGAACTGAATGGGAAATTCAGGAAAATGTGCATTGCTACCCTAGTTGGAAGTAAGAGGCAGACACAGGCTTGGGTACTCAGGGCTACTTTATTAAAGCAACAACATAACATTTAACAGCAGCAACAAGGGGCTAACTAGTGGTACAAGTCAAGCCAGTGGTTGCCATGGGACTTCCTCCTTATACCTGTCTGGGCAAGACCCACTGCCTCGGGTGCAAGCCATCCATGAGATACGGTTTGGGCCTGGCCAGTCAGGCGAATGGTTCCTCCCATAAAGCTCCAAACACCCCAAGCCATACAGCCTGAGGGAAGGACTTGTCTGGGAGGTCCCATCAGGCAGCCTGCCCTAGCAGCTGAGCTGTGAATTCACAGCCACTCCTGACAGACCTCAGTTCCCCACCAATGGGAATATGTCAAGGGTGCTCACCAGCCTGCTCTCATTTTCCCAAGAGTAACCTGCCACCGCTAAGGCCAAGCCTCTGCTTAGGCCTCAGCACTCCACAGGTGGAGTAAAGCCTCCAGAAGCCCCAGCCACAAATCAGTTAGAAAAATGTTGTTGCCCTTATAGGAGAGATTAACTCCGTTGCCTCAGTAGAGGTCTACAGATTCAGCCCTTATATCTGAATGGGGCAAATAAACCCCCAATCCAGTACTTAAAGCCTTATGCAAAGCCTTATTGGCCTTGTAGTGTGCACCTCTTTCCCTTTAGGATCTAAGGCCTCCCACCAAACCCTCCTGGGAAGTATATTGGACCAAATAATCAAGACACCAGGTCAGCGTTTGCCTATCAACTGCAAGTCTGCTTGTGCCTGTAGTGACAGGGCTGTGCCCTTCACCAAGCCCAAGTCATTACCTCCCAGATGAATGACAAGGATATGAGGTGGAGGGCCACTCCTCCCCTCGAACAGCAGTGGAAGCAGGCCCAGTCACCGGAGGCCACAACGACTCTGCAACTCCACTATAGCCCAACAACTCAGGCCAAGCTGGGACCCAATTGGTGTCCTCTTGGCCTGTTGGGCTGCCCAAAAGGTGAAGTTGTGCCCACAGATGAGGATATGACACCTCCCATGATGCACCACACCATCTAACAGAAAACAACAGTTAGTAAACTAGAAAGGTCCTGGCAGGAGGCGCACATAGGATTTGTAAGCCAAGGACCTCCACCAGCCTACCCATTGGAAAGCCTGGCCAGGGTACCCTAAAGCTGCTGCCATGGAGGCCACTCCAATCTTAAAGGAACAAGGGCAAGGGCCCGCTCTGGTCCTGCCCCAATCTGGTAATGGGTAAGGAGTGCCCTATTACAGTGGCAGAACAGCACCCCTGCCTCCTTGCCATGTACCTCCAAGTACCCTTTTAGTGCCAGCACTGGGCAAAGGTCCCTGTCTGAACAGGAGCCCAGGTGCGCCACAGACCCCTTTTGCAGCTGATCCATGTTGTGATAGCCACAGCTTAAAATCCCAGACCAACAGGGCCCAATTTGACCTACCCCAGAAGACTGGACCACCAGCTCACTGCTCCGAAGGGCACCAAAGAAAGCTGTGAGGGCATGGAAGAGCTTAGCCTCAAAATCTGAGTGACACACACTTGCCCAGTTTGCACCCAACCCCTTAAGAACTGTTGGGGAAATAGGCTCCCTGTCATCGGCCCATGTATCCAGTTCTTGAGCCCAACACTCCAAAATTTTGCGGACTCTGAAATCACCCATGGAGACAGGCAGGCTGCGGGCCTTGCTAACAAATGCCAAGGCCATCAACTGGCCCCGGATGGTTTTGGGAGCACAGCCCCTACCTCTATGGTCAACAACAATATTGCATGATATGCTCAGCAGGAATTGGCCATACCTGCTGCAGGCCAGCCTCCTGCCTAAAATCAGCAAATTGCCAAACCACTCAGTCATAGGACCTCCAGGTGCTGGGAGTTAAGCACATGCACCATAGAGAAACTGTTGCACCAAAAGTGCACTGTGTGGTTGGCCAACTCATCTCCGCACACCCAAACTGCTACCAGGATAGGAAAAAATTCCAACAAGGTGAGGTCCTTGTCAAGCACCCCACCATGCCAATCAGCTGGCCATTGTTCAGTGCACCAGTGCCCCTGAAAGTAGACCCCAAAGCCAGTAGCCCCAGATGCATCAGAAGTAATTTGGAGCTCAGCTTCAACTGATAGGTCCTCTTTCCAAAAGGTAACCCCATTAAATGAGTTGAGGAAAGCCTCCCAGACTTCTAAGTCCTCTCTAATGCTATGACTATTGTGCAGCCTATGATGTGGCAACCTCAAGGATGCCATGGCATCACATAGCTGCTGAAGAAAAGCCCTCCCGGGGGCAATGGCTTTGCAAACAAAGTTCAAGTGCCCCACTAACTGTTGTAGTTCAAGAAGAGAAACCTTACGTTTCTCCTTAAAGGAGGCTAACCGCACGCAAAAGTCCTAGACTTTTGCCTCTGGCAACCGAAAGACTGATGAACCGTGTCAAGTTCAATCCCCAAGAAGGTTAAGACCATTGCAGGGCCCTCGTTCTTTTCCTGGGCCAAAGGAACCCCCAACTGCTGTGCCAGCACAATGAAGCCCCTTAACAGATGGGCATACTGCCCAGAGCCTGCCTGGCCCACAGAAAGAAATTCATCAAGGTAATGTGTGGTATCACAGCAGCCCAGGCAATGCTGCAGGGCCCATTCAAGAAAGAAGCTAAAGCGTTCAGAGGCGGAGCAAGACACTGGACAACCCATGGGCAGAGCCCAGTCCATGTAAAACTGGCCCTCGGAGGCAAAACCTAGCAGCTCAAAATCGTCTGGGTGCACCAGGAGAAGGCGAAATGCAGACTTGATGTAGCATTTGGCAAACTTTGCCTGCACGCCACATCACCAGACCACGTGCATCACCTGGTCAAATGACATGTAGCACACCATGCACAGGTGATCGGGAATGGCATCATTAACTGATGCCCCCTGGGGAAAAGAAAGGTAGTGTATAAGGCGGTATGCACCTGCTGCTTTCTTAGGCACCACGCCCAAAGGGGAAACCCGTAAACAAGGTGCTGGGGGAGAAGGAAACGGGCCAAGAACCCTGCCTGCTGTGCATTCCTTAGCTATTTTAATCTAAGTCTTCTTTGTTGAAGGCTTTCACAGCCAGAGAACGATGGTTGTTGTGGATTTTCTGGGCTGTATAGCCGTGGTCTTGGCATTGTAGTTCCTGACGTTTCGCCAACTGCTGTGACTGACATCTTCAGAGGTGTAGCACCAAAAGACAGAGATCTCTCAGTGTCACAGTCTGTGACACTGACACTGAGAGATCTCTGTCTTTTGGTGCTACACCTCTGAAGATGCCAGTCAGCTGCTGGTGAAACATCAGGAACTACAATGCCAAGACCACAGCGATACAGCCCGGAAAATCCACAACAACCATAAGTCTTCTTTATTCTTCTTCTCCAGCTCTCTGAAGAGGAGGGTGAAGATATCAATATATTCACCTTTAAAAAAAATTTCCCGTGTGGAAGGGGTCAAGTGATCCCCCAAGGGTAAGTAGGTATTGCCAAAGGGGAGTGCTTTAAATGGGACTGTCCCATAAAGGGATGGAATTTAAGGTTGCTCATTCCAAGTAAAGCCAAAGCAAGTTGGTTGAGCAGCCAGAACCTGTTGCGAAGGCAGAAGCTCAGAGCTGCCCACCTGCCAAGCAGGCTGACTCCACTGAGACCATGTGCCCCCCACCTACTACGCTGAGGAAGGGCCTGGCACAGGCCTGCCATAAGGGTCTGAAAGCACCTGCTGCCTCAAGTGTAGCATGGGCCAATAAGTAGAGCCAGCATAGGCCGCAGAGGTGCTAGAACCCAGGATAGATCCTTGTCCCCAAGTGCCCCAAGGCCAGGCAGCCCCCTGTTGTGGCAAAGATGGCTTACCATCACCCTCCAAGGTGTTCACAGTCACCGCAACTGACGGAGCCAACTGGGATGCCAACTACCTGGCTGTCCTGCTTTCTCCAGTGGCCGCAAGCTCAGTTCGCTCAAGGGCACTACACCCCTCTTCACCTGTAAGGCAAGCAGAACCTTCAAGAGCAGAAAAATGCTTAAGCACCTCAGCCTGGAAGGCTTGCTGGGCCACATCCCTAGTTGACCAAGGCCTTTTAGAACTCCCATGAGCAGGGGGTACAACCCACTCCCTCTCCAGCACTGCTAACCACTCTAAAATTTCCTGCTGGCCCATATCATCGGAATCTTTGTCAGATAAGGACAAAGCAGGAGGAAGAACCCATTTAGCTGGGGGTTGTTTGGCTGGTTGCTTTCCTCTAGAAGTACCCCCCACCTTTCTTGGGAGGCATTATGGTATATTCCGGCAGGCTACTAAACCTACTATGGCCTTACCCAACCCCCCAAAAAGGAGGGGCAGTCAATCACTTCCCCTACTAAGCCTGTCCTTACTGATAGTTTCGGCCGGGCTTTATTTTATTTTACGTAATTCCTGGGTTTTAAAAATTATTATTCTGTGTTTATATTATTTTATTTTCATTACTTAATTTTAATAAGCCTGGCATAAAGGCCACTCAGGCCGCAGGCCAAGACCAACAGCCAGAAACTAAAATGGCCACCAAGGCTACAGGCAGGGGAAAAAACCCCAGCCTGCTAGCAAAATGGCCACTTGCCAGCTACCAAAATGGCCACCGAGCCTTCAGCAGCAAGGCAGCCCAGCCTGCTACATAATGGCTGCCTTGCCTACCAATTTCCAGCACAAACCTGGGGCTTCACAGCCACAGAGCCAAAGCACACACTCGACCAGAGCCTGGGGGCTGCACCCGCCGCTGAGCTGCTGAATAATCGCCCCCACAGCAGAAAGGAACTCCTGTGGCCACCCCCTTAACTACCCATGGAAGGAGGGGTGGGGGTAGCAGGGGAGTTAACCCTGTGCCCTAAAATGGCCCCTATGGAGCAATGCAGCCAGTTCCCTCCCAACCACTGCAACAAAAAGCGAAAACAACAGAAAAGGGGGCAAAGCCAGGGTTTTTCTCTGGGAAAAGAGGTGGTGGAACTCAGTGGGTTGCCAGCATAGGGGGCAACTCTTGGCGGGAGGTGGTGCCCCTGGTACCACATGTGCACACGCAAAATGCATGCATGCTCCCAGGCCAATGACATCACTTTGGGTCAGCTGGAACAAGGGGGGAGTTTTTAAAAGTTTAAATTGCCCTCGGCGAAAATGGTCACATGGCTGGTGGCCCTGCTCCCTGAACTCCAGACAGAGGGGAGTTTAGATTGCCTAACTGCCTAAACTCCCCTCTGTCTGGAGATCAGGGGGCGGGGCCACCAGCCATGTGACCATTGTCAAGAGGTTCCGGAGCTCCGTTCCATTGCGTTCCAGCTGAAAAAAAGCCTTGGGCAAGTCTGTGTTCCTGGCAGAAAACCACTCAAAAACACTGCCGCAATGGGGCAAGGCTGCACTCCTGGCAGCAAACTGCCCCCAAAATGCTGCCATCAAATCAATGAACGGAGACAAAACAAAGTTAGGAGATAGTCCCCACAGTAAGGCTGTTGCTCCCACCACCACCGCTGCAACCAACGGCCTGAAAGCTCGGAGCAAAGCAATACGCTTCCTGCAACTCCAAGCTAAAGGCACCAACTGAAGAGGCAATGGGTGGAGTGTGCTCAAAATTGCACTTGGCTCCACCTCCCTCTTTGGGTCCTGGAAGGAGAGAGCTGCCCTACTCCTTCCAGGGCAGCAAGAGGCAGCCCCTGGCCTTAATGGCTTTCAGCCGTGGCCAGGATTGCCATCTAAGCGTGTAGCCTAAATTGGTTGATTGGACCAGAAATTTGTTGCTACATCAAAATAAATATTTGTATAATACTCGGAAATTCTGGGATAAATGGCTGGGAAGAAACACCAAAGAGTAATGTCAATCCTTTTTGTCTAATCCCACTTCTGTATATAGTACCTAAGGGTGCTTCAGAATCCGCTGGTTTGGCTCATGTTCTGCTTGTTGGCTGCAACCACAAAGCCATTTTTTTTGTCAAGCAGTTTGTGGATTACTTTCCATATTCAAAAGGTAAAGCACAGTGCAGTTAGCAGCATTTCATTCATACATATTCTCACACTGCCCAGTAGAAATCCTTGGTTCCCTTCCCAAAGGCCTGCCCTTACTGTCCTCGTACAGTTCTCCACAACCAATTACTAGTCAGTTAGTTTTACTGTTCAGTCTTCATCTAAGTCTATATTATTCAGATTATTTTGTGAAATGAAGGAACCTAACAAGAGATCATGATCAACTAGGCATGCTAGGTTTGTTGCCCAACATTGAAAGAACTATGGGAAGCAGATGACATTCTCTCATTATCAGATAAGAGACCAGGATAGGAAAGAAACAGAGCGGAGGGAGAGAGTGCATTGAACCAAAAGGTATACTGCTTGAGATGATAAAATACCTTGAAACAATCCTAGCGTGAGTGAGATGGATTCAACATCTTCATTTAAAAAAGGAATGCAGCACTTAGACATCTTATATACTAATAGCCAAGTGGCCCTGATCTGAGGATACTTAAATCTGTAGACTGGAGCCATGAACAGACAAGACAAATCTGAAAAATGCCTCAGATTTGCAGAAAAAGTCTGAAATTGATTTTTTTTAACTTACTTTAAAAAAAAACCCAAAATGATAAAAGCCTGTAGCTTTCACCAGATGCTCTTAGTGGCTGTTGCTGGGCAACCATAACAATTTAGCCAGTATCCCAGGCTTGGTTTCTATCAGTAAAAGGCAGTGGAAATGGGTAGGGTGCTTTTCAAGACAGACGCAACCATTGGACAGCTTGATACCACATGACTTGCATGACTCGCCCAGGCCTGGCTGCTTGCTACAGTTCAATAGCAGCCATCTCCCATAAAAGCCAGTGTAGTGTGCTCTGTCATGAAAGCTCACAGGGTGACTTTGATCAAGTTTCATACTCTCAGCCTAACCTACCTCTCAGGGTTGTTGTGAAGATATTATGGAGGTAGTGTATAAGGCGGTATGCACCTGCTGCTTTCTTAGGCACCACACCCAAAGGGGAAACCCGCAAACAAGGTGCTGGGGGAGAAGGAAATTGGCCAAGAACCCTGCCTGCTATGCATTCCTTAGCTATTTTAATCTAAGTCTTCTTTGTCGAAGGCTTTCACGGCCGGAGAACAATGGTTGTTGTGGGTTTTCCGGGCTGTATTGCCGTGGTCTTGGCATTGTAGTTCCTGACGTTTCGCCAACAGCTGTGACTGGCATCTTCAGAGGTGTAGCACCAAAAGACAGAGATCTCTCAGTGTCACAGTCTGTGACACTGACACTGAGAGATCTCTGTCTTTTGGTGCTACACCTCTGAAGATGCCAGTCAGCTGCTGGTGAAACATCAGGAACTACAATGCCAAGACCCATCTCCCATAAAAGCCAGTGTAGTGTGCTCTGTCATGAAAGCTCACAGGGTGACTTTGATCAAGTTTCATACTCTCAGCCTAACCTACCTCTCAGGGTTGTTGTGAAGATATTATGGAGGCTAGAAGAATGATGTAGACTGCTTTGGGTTCTCATTGTGGAAAAAGACAGTGTATAACTGAAATAAATTAATAAATATAAGTGAAGATGGGGGCAGATCAAAGGTGTTTAGTGGGTTTGAAGGACAGAAGGATGTAGAGCAAGGTGAGCATATAGGGGCTACCAGGAAGAGAGAAAGAGTAGAGGGAATACAGTACCTCTAGCAAGTCCTTGCAAGTTCCCAACCATGTAACTGGGCCATAGGAGAGAGGCTATAGTGGGGAGGCAAAAGATGAAGACAGGTGGCAGACAAAGGTGGGTGAAAAGGAGAGATGGAAGCAGAAAAAGAAGGAGAAGCTATGAGGGCAGGGAAGGGAAAGAGGACAGGGTGGAGGAGGGAGAATGTCTTGTTTCCTTTTCCTAAGATGTCCTTTGCAAATCCTTGCAGATCCCCATTTGTTTCAGTTCTATTTCCAGGACCTGCTGCCACTGTATTAAGATTGTACATGTATGTTTAACTGTTTTAAGTTATCTGTACCTAGTTATGGTCAGCAGACATTCTCTTGAATGAAAAGTAGAAAAATAAATTTAAATGCTTACATTTTAAAGCAACTTTAAAAAAATATTATTGTACTAGGAACAGTCACATGGCAGCACTTTCCTGGAATATGAAGAACAGAACACTATAAGCTTCAGCATCACCAAGTCTTCTTCTTCATTGATTAAATACAATTCTGAATGAGAATGTTTAATTCCTTGGAAAGATTCTTTGTGCTTCTTATCATTATGTGATATTGTTATCTAATGAGACTCATATTTATTGTAACCACTTTTATTTAATAAGTTAAATTCCATGCTGCTGTCAAGAGTAGGTTTAAAGTTCCAGATGCAGTTGGCAAGAAACATTTCTGAAGGCATCTTACAAATTATAATTTGCAGAAAGTAAAGCCTTCTAGATATATATTGAACAAGAGACCTGGAAATCTTTAGACTGCCAGCTTTCTTCCTTGAGCTCCTCACTGACCTAGCCCTGTGGTTCGCCACAGAGCTGGGTGATCTAAAGAGGTATGGAAGATGTCTAGAAGGTGGTTGACAGATAAAGCTGATAAAGCGTGCTGATAAAGTGTGCTGAATCTGATAAAGCATACTACAGAACCCATTGGAAGACCTATGAAGAGGCAATGATAATGACAAAGAAATGTCACTTCTCTGCAACTATTGCATCAGCTGGTTCATGTCCACTCCAATTGTTCAAGGTATCAAAACATTTTTGGACTCCTAAATATGAACCTTTACTGGCTCAAGAATAAACAATTAGCTGTGACACCTTTGTAAAAAAAAAATTGCTGATAAAGTGGCACAAATACAGTCTGATTGTAAAGGTGTGATATTTGTTTTTATATTTTAACTTTGAAAGATCAAATCCCTGTATTTATATTTTTAAGGTTTTATACAATTACTTTTATACCAATGCTGTGCACTTTGAGTATGGTATCTATCTATGTTTGTAAATAGATGCAATGGATCAAAAATGCGAAAACTAATGAATATGCATCACTCTTTACACCCAAATGTGATGTTGACAGGCTATATCTACCATGAAAAATTGGTGGAAGAGGACTGTTACAAGTACATCAGGTAGTGAAAGAAGAAAAGAGAGGCCTGAATGATTACATCAGTAGAAGTACAGAAAAATTACTTCAGGCTGTGAAAACAGAGAAAATACTAAAAACAACCAAAACCAAGGCTGAATACAAGAAGAAACAGTTTGAGAATAGATTAAATGGCTGGAAGAAGAAACCCTTACATGGGCAACATCTAAAAAATATTGAAGGAAAAAGTGACAACAGCCGAACTTGGGCATGGTTGAAGATGGGTATAATCAAGAAAGAAACTGAAGGTCTGATCTTCGCAGCACAAGAACAACCATTGCAAACAAATGTTATGAAAGCCAAAATTCAGAAAATCAGTGAAAATCCAAAATGTCGACTTTGCCAGGAAAAAGATGAAACTGTGTCCCACTTTATCTCTGAATGCAGCAAAATTGCACAGACAGACTAAAAAGCTAGACATGATAGGGTCACAAAGCTGATTCATTGGTCATTGTGTAAAAAGTATAACTTGCCAGTATTAAAGAATTCATGGGAACATCAGGTGGAAAAGGTGCTAGAAAATGAACAAGTCAAGATCTTGTGGGATTTCAGAATTTAATTTGATTGGCACCTTGAACATAATACACCAGACATAACAGTTGTGGAAAATTGGAAATTCTGGATAATCAACATTGCAATTCCTGGGGATGCCAGAGTCAAAGAAAAAGAACAAGAAAAAATGATTAAATATAGAGATCTGGCAATAGAAACCACCCGCCTATGGAAGAAGAATGCAACACTAGTCCCTATTGTCATCGAGGCACTTGGAACCATCTAAAAAAACTTTGCAATTCATATGAAAAAACTGCAGATTTCTGACATAACACCTACAGAACTGCAAAAGACAGCGCTACTTGGAACAGCATACATATTACGCTGATATTTGTTTGCTACTTCAGATCTACAGGACTGCTTCTTTTCCTATGATCCACCACAGTAGGTTCACTCATCTGAATAGGGCCTTCTGCAGATACCATCCTGCATTTGAGCAAAATCAACAGCTGCTCATAATGCATGCATTCTCTGTGGTAGCCCCCACCCTATGGAATGGCCTACCTGAGCAGGTCAGGAAAGCTTCCAATCGCCCGAGTTTCTGAAAACTATGCAAAACTGAATTATTCAGAATGACTTTTTTACTAAAGTGATAGGGCTAAGAGACAAATAGCTCAGAGAAATGCATTGGTAAAGGGATTTGGACTGTTGACTATACTACTGGGCACTGTCTCTTGATGTAGATATGCCCCTATGGAGTAGTTTCCATGTAAGGGTTTGCAATTTGGTATTAGTATACCGAATATATACCCCAATATATGTTGATTTGGCATTATTCAGGTATATCAAATAACATTAGAGAATCTCAACTATAAATACTGAATACATTTATGACATATAAGCCTGAATATATCTGGGTTTATCTGGCAAACACAGATACAACCTTTTTAAAGCTGGCTGGCTGCTAGAGTTGTGCATAATGGAATAAATGAGCCAAAAATGTATATAGAAATAGCTGGTTCTGCTAATTGAAAGTGGCTTCGGGAACATTAGAACAAAATTGGGAATCCAAGCTGTAATGAGTCTCCTGCACTGATCGGTGTGTGCGTTTCATGTGTTTTGGCCCTGTTCTTACCAGTGCAGTAGCAGCACTGGCAAGCCAGCCAGTATTATTGTGGCAGAAAGGGGATGAGCCGGACAAAAGGAAAGGAGTGTCCATTGTCTGTTGTAGGGGTGAAGGGAATACGAACTCTTTTTTTGCTACTTCCCAGTCAATGGCATTGTCCTATAGCTAAATGGGAAATATAGGGAAAGGGATACTCACTTTGTCTTCATCCTTTTCCAATCAGGCATCCTCAAGACTCACATTTTGTTACTCATTTTCAGTGTTTTAAAAAAGAAAGGTGTAATATTTTACAATTATAAAGAAGGAGCTTGGTCTTTACTTATGTAGTTAAAAGGCTAGTAGATAGTGATAGTTTGCAGCTGTCAGAGTCAGCTTTTTTGTGATGGTACTCATTGGTACTAAGAACCAGAGCTGTATTATTCATAAGGCTGACTAAGCTGAAGCCTAGGGGCCTGCAGGGACTAAGAGCCTATCAATTTTTTTTTGCTGAGGCACTGTTTCCTGCGCCCTAGGGGTCCAATGGTTAAAGGCACTTTGCTCTCTGCACCGTAGCAATACATGTACATATGAATTTTATTCACTTCAAAATATTACAGTATTGAACAATTATACCCCTCAAATGTGGTTTCCTGAAGAGTTCTACTTGCACAATAAAAATATTTACAAATTGTGAATTGAATTCTTAAGGAGACTGACAAAATGGATATTTTGTATGGCTATTGTACTGTGGTCTAGTACCTACCATACCAGGGTCAGGATATCAGCTGTAGTGGGGTGAAAATTGAAGTACTGGAGGGGGCCCGAAATACCTGAAAGCCTAGGGGCCCAGCCATGGGTTAATACAGCCCTGCTAAGAACCAGTACTCTTGCAGGGGAGGCTCTCCCAAGCCCTAATCATTATGCCACGGCCTACCCCACTGAGTCAGAGAAAGAGAGAATGGACCCCCAGGAAAAGCCTGGTGGGAATCTGCAAAGGGAAGGGGGGAACTGATGGAAATTGGTGCAGCCTTATATATGAGTATGGGCTATTTTTTATTGTTACAAAAACACTAGTCATAGTCATGTTCTGTACTGGGCGCCATGAATTTAGCAATTGAGGAAAGTCCACTAATCACATATGACTGTTACACAGGACAAAGAATGGAGTCCTTGGACCAAAGCTCTGCGTACTCCATAAGAAGACTTCAGTCATCTCTCAACTGAGTTACCTTTTACTGGCCCTTATCCAGTCCATTAGGGCCTTCAAACACTCATTCAGGACATCTTCTGATTCAGCTAGTTCTGTAGATAAGAGAGAAAAGCATAAATAGAAGCAAGTCACTACCTCTGGTTTGGAGAGGCCAGTGGCACTAATAATTAACAGGAAATACATATTGATCTGAGGAATTCCTCACTTACGTAAATAAGTAAACTTCTGAAGAAAGTGCTTTTCTAACAAATTCAGTTTGACCTAATCATGTAAATAACTACATAGAAATGTTTGAAGGGTACGTTGCATTATTATACTATTTAATTTCAGATTACTTAATCTATAATAATTGAATCTGGGTTAGTCATTGAAGGATACCCTGATTTAGAAATCCATTCTGGTACACCTGGAAGCATATTGACATTTACAGTGAAATCCTAAGAAGAGTTCTTAGAGATGTTGAATTCTCCTTTAAAAAACAAAAAGAGCTACTTTTACATGTCCTCAGAGCACAGCAATCTGGTCCCTTGTTTCAATGTAATCCTTTTGCTCCTGCCTAAAGCTGAAAGTATAACATGAAGAAATCCCTTGACTGTATGTGCACTGTTAGTATTTTATTTTAACAAGGAGAGCCATGTCCTTCCTATGCTCAAAGCTGTGAGTCTCACTGCTGCACTGAGCGAGGTAAAATGCTATTCCAACAAGAGCCTGATATTTCTGCTCAGTGGGTTTCTACTCCCCATTGTAAGGGAGCATGCTAATTTCCTGACTACCTGTGTTTGACATCTGTAATCCAACATCACAGACGAAACAAAGGGAAAGGATTAGAGAGAGAGAGAGAGAGAGAGAGAGAGAGAGAGAGAGAGAGATTGAGAGAGAGATTTTCAGCTGCATTGGTGGAAGCAACAGTTCCATGATAAGGATATCCAATTCTACTAAATAAGCAGAGCTTGATCGTATATATAAAAAACAGCCATTTCGGCTGCTGGCCACGCCGTGCAAACTGGGGGCTGTACTTTGCCTCCTCAGAAGGTGCCGTTTCCCAGGCATCAGGGGATTGCCGGGGACAGAGCCTGTAGCCTGTTCAGGTGGCTCTGCCTTGCCCTGGCATTAGTTGCTTTAAATCGCTCGGGGAGGCAGGACGTACCTGCTCCAGTGCGCGGCGGCAGCGGATTCGGCAGCAGCAGATTTGGCAGCAGCTCCAGTGGAGGCTCCGGCAGTAGCTCCAGCAGTGGATTGGCAGGGGTCCTGGGGTGCAAGGAAACAGCAGGCAGCAGTTGCGCACCTTTGGCCTCATCACACCGCACTGCACTGCTGCGGCACGTGGCATGCCCTGCTCGGAGTGAATGCGGCGAGGGTGGAGGCGGTGGCTGTGGGTGGCGGCCTTGGTGCTCCGTGCTTCTGCGGCCTCCTGCGGGCCTGTTTGTGTGAGAGTGTCACAGGAGAAGAGTCGGTGGCCTTTGGTGCTAAGCCTCGGTGTGCCTTGCTGCTACAGCACATTTCTGGGCTTGGTGCTCGGGGGGGGGGGGCGCGGCCTGGGTACCTCAAGTGGAGAATAGTGGTGCTTGTGCACACTGTGAGTGGGCCTTGTTCTCCTTGGGTTTCGTAGGTGGTGGGGGCCCAGGTTTGTCGAGGGCTCCCCTGGGCCTTGATCTGGGCCTTGCTATTTGAAGGGGTTCTTCCCTAATCCCACTTCTCCCCCCCCCTTTTTTGTCTGGGGCCAGGCAGGTTAACTCCCTCCCCCAACAATTCCTTCTTAGCCTGCCCTTCCTGCCTGGGCAGCATTGGGGGGTATTGGGGCAGGCTAAACAGTAGAGGCCTTGGCATCAGCCATTTTGGGAGGCTGTAGTTTGGCAGCCATTTTAGATCAGATGGCCATTTTGTGTCTGCTTAGCTGCCTTCCCTTTTTAGTGCTTAGTTGTTATCCTGCAAGTGTGTGTGTGGGGGGGGGGCTGGTACTTAAACTACAGTTATAAGGGCATGCAGCCCAGGAGTTATGGTCTTGATTTTAATCAGCAGGAATCATGCCACTTAAGAAGGGAGCGGGCCCTTCAAGGGGCAAACTCCAAACAGCCACCATTAAAGAGACCCCCCTCCAGAGATCTCTTCATCAGAAGAGGAGGAAGAGGAGGGCACTAGTTGGCAGGATATCCTGAGGCATTTAGTGGCTCTGGAGAGAGACAAAGGGGTTCCAGGGCCTACCTCCGTGAATGCGGGCTGGAAGCGGCCTACTAGGTTGGTATCTAGGGATGCTGTTAATAAGGACATACTAATGAGACTGTCTGCTTTGGAAGGTGACATGGCGGGAGAGCGCAGTGGTGCCCAGAGGTCATCTACCCAGGAAGTTGAGATGCCAGTGGTGAAACTGGAGCAGGGAGAGTCTGCTGTAACAGCTCCAATGGCCGTGGTGGTTGGATGCTGGAGGTAAGGAGGTCACTCCTTAGGTCGGGTACTCTTGGCCATGGGGGCCTTGGAGCCAAGGACCTTCTTGCGGGGCACAAGGGGCTGGGCTAGGTTTGGTTTGGTCTCACAATGCTCTGCAGCTTGGCCACAAGTTGGCCATCCATCTTGGGCTAGTCAGGGCCTTGGGGTGTCTTCTTTGCCTCCTCCTCCTGTTGGTAAAGGGACCCAGCCCGGAAAGGCTGAGGGTCCTTGACTGTCTGCTGCAGGCCTATCCAAATATTAGGGATGCCCTCTTTTTGCTGAATGGTTTTACTTTTGGTTTTCATATCCCTGTACAGGGGCCACGTTCTCCTTATATGTCAGACAATTTGCATTCTGTTGTAAGCAGGGAGGATATTATGCGGCAAAAAATTATGAAGGAGTGCAAGGAGGGGAGGGTATTGGGACCCTTTGACTCTCTGCCAGTCCTTAATTTGAGAGTGTCTCCTTTGGGGGTTGTCCCCAAGAAGATGGCAGGTGAGTTCCACCTTATTCATCATCTGTCGTTTGTTAAAGGGAACTCAGTTAATGATGCCATCCCTGAGCAGCTATGCTCAGTTAGGTATACTTCCTTTGACCAGGCAGTCAAGGTTGTGCATAGGTGCGGGGTGGGAGCCAAGTTGGTGAAATGCGACATTAAGTCTGCATTTCGCCTGCTTCCGTTTCACCCTGCAGACTTCAAACTCCTGGGGTTTTCCTTTGAAGGTAAGTACTATATGGATTGGGCTCTCCCAATGGGTTGCTCCATTTCTTGTGCTGCCTTTGAGTCCTTCAGCTCCTTTTTGGAATGGGAATTACAGCACCGATCGCATTTTCACGACAATGTGCACTATTTAGATTATTTTTGGTTCACAGGGCCGGTGGGATCTGGGCAGTGTGCCCGGCTGCTGGACACCTTCATTGGACTTGCAGAGGAGCTGGGGGTGCCTTTGGTGCATGAGAAAATGGAGGGGCCTACCTAGGTTTTAATGCTCCTTTTTGGAATGGGAATTACAGCACCGATCGCATTTTCACGACAATGTGCACTATTTAGATGATTTTTGGTTCGCAGGGCCGGTGGGATCTGGGCAGTGTGCCTGGCTGCTGGACACCTTCATTGGGCTTGCAGAGGAGCCGGGGGTGCCTTTGGCGCATGAGAAAATGGAGGGGCCTACCTAGGTTTTAATGTTCCTGGACATCGAACTGGATACGGTTCAGCAGTGTTTCAGACTCCCTCTCGGGAAAGTCCAGGACCTTAGGGTCCGGCTTCAGGAGTTCAGAGGCAAGAGTAAGGTTTTGCTGCTGGAGCTTCAGCTGCTGGTGGGGTACCTTAATTTTGCCTGCAAGGCAGTGGCTCCTGGTAGGGCCTTTTTGCAGTGGCTTTGTGACACTATGTCATCGCTGCAGGCCCCACACCATCACCTGTGGCTTAGCAAAGGGATACAGGAAGATTTGGAGGTTTGGTCCAACTTCCTCACTGACTTTAGTGGGTCTTCATTTTGGCATGAGGATTTGTTGCTCAAAGCTGAGCTTCAGGTCACATCAGATGCATCTGGTTCTATGGGCTTTGGAGTGTATTTCCGAAGGCATTGTTGCGCAGACCAGTGGCCTCAGGATTGGCACATGTCTAGTTTGGTCAGGGATCTCACTTTTTTGGAATTTTTTCCAATCTTGGTGGCTGTTAGCTTGTGGGGCAAGGAATTGGTCAACCACTCTGTCCACTTCTGGCTTGACAACCAGTTGTTCAGGTGGTCCACTCTCTGACCTCTAAATCGCCCAGGGTCATGAGGCTTGTTAGAGCCTTTACCCTATTGTGCCTCCGGTGGAACATTTTATTTAAAGCCAAGCATGTTCCAGGTGTCGATAATGGTGTGGCAGATACTTTGTCTCGCCTACAGATGGAGCAGTTTTTGCAGCTTGCATCAGAGTCCAATCCCCAATCAGCACAGATGCCCCCTGAGTTATGGCAACTTGGGAAGCTGAAGCATACAGGGTGATACAGCTCGCAGTTGCCCCCAGCACAAGAAGGGCCTATGACAGTGTGGTAGGACAATTTGCTGGGTTTAGGTGGGATGTTGGCCTGCAGCAATCTTGGCCCATCCCAGTTGAGCATTTGATGCACCTTTGTGTGCAGCAGAAGGGCCGTGGTCTAGCAGTCAAGTCTATAAGGAGTCAACTGGCTGCTTTAGCCTTTGTGAGTAAGGCTCGGGGGTTCCCTGAGGCCATGTGGGACTTCCGAGTTAGGAAGATGTTGGAGGGATGGTCATGGGAAGCTGGAGTTTGGGTTGACCCTAGGAAGCCCATATCTCCAGCAGTGCTCAGGGGGCTCTCTGCAGCCTTGGGTGACATTTGTAGTTCCTCTTATGAGGCTAGGTTGTTTCACGCTGCTGCCTTGACAGCCTTTTTTGGGGCCCTGCACATTAGCGAACTTGTAGCCCAGTCTAATATGGATCAGTCCGGGCATGCCCTAATGGCTGGGGATGTGAAATTAGACAGAGATGATGTTTCCCTCACAATCCGCAAGTCTAAAACTGATCAGAGGCAGAGAGGGGCGGTGATCAAATTGGGGACTTGCTCAGATTCAGAATTATGCCCTGTGCAGGCTCTTAGAAAGTACCTATGAGTACGAGGATAGGAGCAGGGGCTCCTGTTTTGGTGTGACTACGGTCAGCCCTTAACTTGGTATCAGTTTTGGATGGTGACCCAGAGGACTCTTAGCAAGCTGGGGTTAAATTGTGTCAAATTCGGCACTCACTCATTTAGGATTGGGGCTGCCTCAATGGCAGCAGTGATGGGTTACCTGGCGCAGACCATTCAGCAGGTAGACAGGTGGTGGTCCACTGCTTATCAATCCTATATCAGGCCGCTGTCCATTTTTAAACATTTACGAATTGATTTTTCCTTATGTGCTATGTCTTGCCACGAGAAGCGACGAGTCTTGATCTGCGGACACAGCATGATCTTTTGGGTGGCCCATCAAGCACGGAGGACACGGATTGGGTCCCAGATTGGTTTGAGCAAATGGGCGTCGGTTGTGTGGCAGGGCCGCCGGGGCCTTCGATGGCTGGGCCTGTTGCCACTGTTGTTCAAGGACAGAAGTGGTCCTCCTCCCCATATTGTGGTCATTCACCTCAGTGGGAATGACCTGGGGCTGGTACAAGGCAAGGTCTTGGGGTAAATGGTGGGATAAATGGATACGCCACCTGGCAAGGCCTTGTCCCTGCATGCGAAGTGGAACCTGCAGGTGATTGTTCAGCATTGGTCTGGGGTACTCATCATGTAGTCAGCCATGATACCTCGTAGGGTGTGGCGGGAGGTGGAGGACCATCAGGCTACTGAGAGGGCTTGGATGAAGGCCAACAGGGCCATTCAGAAGTTCCTGGGGGATGGGTTGGGTATCCATTTACCCCACCTGCAGATCAGGGCTGAATTTGCCAACCTCTATAGAGGTGATTGTCAGAAATGGGCAATGAAATTTTCTTGGATGACTTGTGGCAAGGGCTCCGGTTGGCTTTAAGCCACTTGTGGGGCGCCAGGGCCTAAGCAGAGGCTTGGCCCTAGCAATGGCTGGATAGAGTTGGGGATTAGGGAGTGGGCCGGTGAGCACCCTTGGTGCTTCTCCATTCATGGGGAAGAGGGGACTGCCAGGAATGGATGGAACTGCTTGTGACGGCTGCCATGCTGCATGGGCAGACTGCCTTTGTTGCGCACAGGGCTGGGCACAGCAGGCAGGAGGCTCACTGGTACTGCAGGGCTGAACACAACAGGCAGGAGGTCAGTAGTCCAAAAGGCAGCAAACCAGGGTCAAGAAGTCAGGCCAAGTGTCAGGACCAATATGCCAGTCAGAGAGAGGAGCAGGCAGAAGGGTAGTCAGAAGGCAGACCGGGGTCAAAGTCCAATCAAGCAATCAAAGTCCAATTGAGCAGGGGGCAAGGCAAGGCAAGAGCGTCCAGGCATAGAGCTCTGGTAGCAGGGAGTGGCAAGCTGAGTTGCTTCCATGCTTGGTTTCCTCGGCGTCTTCCTTTTATGCTGTCCTAATGAGGAACAGCTGTTGCCTCTCTCTCTAACAGCTCTGCTCAGTGCTGTGCCTGTAAACGGGCACTCCTCCGTCTCTCCAGCAGAGCTGTCTTATCTCTATGTTTCCTCCTTTCAGCTGGCCCCAGGTGCTCGGGTTTCGCTTTTGCCCTGGGGGAGTCTTTGTCTCTTACAGCCTCTGTGGAGGTTTCTGGCTGTTCCTCGTCCCCGACAGTCTCTGCAGAAGCTCCAGGCTGTTCTTGCTGAATTCCCTCTGGAGCAGCAGCAGTGGTTTCTGACTGCTCTTCCTCTCCAATAGCTTCTGCAGGGGCTTCTGGCTCTAGAGAAGATCCTGCTGGCCCTTCCTGCTCATCTTCTGAGGAGGAGAGGCAATAGGTAAGGTGGCCAGTCGAGGCTGGGGCTGACTCAGGACAGCCTTGGGGAACCCCGTGTTCAAGTCCTTACCTCACTGCTGTATGGCTGAGGCTTAGGAGCTTGAAAGGGGGGATCCAATTTGCCTGGCCAGCCAGGTCACAACCATCCACTGGGATGGCCCCACACCTGAGGCTTCAGGGCTCGCCCAGACAGGTCTAGGCAGAGGTCCAAGGAATGACAACGTGGCTTGACCTGTACCGCTAGTAGACCCTTGCCACTGTTGTTAATAAACATTGTTAGTTGAAGTTAATTAAAAAGGGGCCCTTAGATCCAAGCCTGGCATCTATCTCTTCATTCCAACTGGGGTGGCATATACAAATATGCAAAGAGTTCCTGAACCAGAGCTTCTCAGACCTCATCTCAGTGAATCAGTTCAACAGAGTAATTAACTTGAAATGTAATTGTAGAAACCTACATGTGGGTTTCTTGCTGCATATATTCTAAGGAACAGATTAGATGAGACGTTTAATGGAACAGGACTGGAGGATGCCCAACCCAACTTGCATTTAACATGTGACCCAGCACTCACCTTAAAAAGTGGAGGAAGGATTGTCTTCTGAATGCACAGCAGCAGGAGGGGCTTCATCATTCCCTCCCTTTCTCCCCATGAACTTTCACAAAAAAAAAAAGGCCATGGAGGGGGAGTGCTGCTTCTCCTCATGCTGGTTACATGTGTCTGACCAGGAAGGATGTGAAACTGGCAGTGAGACAAGCAACCTGTCCCCTCGGGGCTAGCAAAAGCACACAGGATGGGAGGGAGGGAATGATAAAGTCCCTCCTGCTGCCATGCTGTGCTAGGGAGCCAGTTTGGCCCTGGACACTCTTTTTAAGGTGAGTGCTGGGTCATATGTTAAATATGAGTTGAGTCTGGGAACTCACATTTAATGTCTTGTCTAATCAGCTACAGCTAGCTACAATCCCATAAAATGTATACTTTGTGATTTATACACAAGAAACAAGTTTTCCCTTATACCCTTAAAATAAAGACAACAATCACAATTACATGGGTTAACTAGGGTTTATTAAAATTTCTGACCAGTCCGTCAAAAGTCCCCTGTTAGAGCAAGATCCTTAAAGGCTGCCCAATCATATGTATTTGGGCCATTTACCCTGCCTGAAAGCTCAGCAAGACTGACAGCCATGCCTCTTTTTTTCATGACTGCCCCCAAATGCCCATTAACCCCCTTGCCCCAAACTGTGTAGTGTGAGGGATCAAGAGAGCATGTACAGCACTCAGGGATTTGCCTCCCCAAGCACTGGTCTGAGTGTTTCCTACCATCTTTAGATGTCTCAGGATTCCACTGTGATTGCCAGTGTTAACAATTGTCATGGTGCCTCTCTAATCCTGTCAACACGAGTAGGGCTTAATCAGTCCCTAACAGAACAAGTCTATTTAAGTGGTGGTTTGAAGCAGGCCAAAAAAAAAAAAAAAAGGAGGAGTACGGTACCCTTCCTGGTCAATTTGAAGCAACTCTTTCAAAATCCTGTTTGGCCCTGTAGCAACTGATAATCTCACACTGCTGACAGAAAGAGGTGTGTTTTGGTGGGAGCTCACCATGCTGCCTTCTTTAAAGGTAGATTCACCAGGTTCCTGCCAGTGCAACTAACAAAGAAGCTCTCCCAGTAAATCAGGCCGAACCCAAGGTGGAGACTCACAACTGAGAGTAAATGTAAAAGACAATTACGACTTCTAGTAAGATACGTAGAATTTTATAAATTGAAAAGTGCAAAGTGCTAAGTGCTATGTCATATAAATACAATATAAATACAGTTCTACACAATAAATATCTAAAAGTCCTACAAAATATCCACAATCCATAATAAATATGATTAAACAGACAACCAACAAAGTCCATTCATGGTGGTGTGGAAAAATCATCCAACCAAGAGTTTGTTGTTACTTCTTTCTTTCTTACTCTCTGTAGGTGCATAGAGACAAGGGCCGTTTCCAGACGGCTTACCTGCCTCTGGAACGCGAAATATCGCGTTTTCCCTGCAAGATGGCGCAACGTTCCGGAGGCAGGTAAGCCGTCTGGAAACAGCCAAGTTGTTCCCGAAGATAACAGATACTTAAGCAGGTAAGTGTCCACAAAAATTACATTAACTGTTTATTTCTTTCTCTTGTTGCAGGTGGAGCTGGAACCAGGGGGGGAAGCACCCCCTCACAATCCCAACAAGGGGCCGGCTATTAAGCTTCTTGTTTCATTAGAACAAATTCATCAGGGGTCGTTAATCTAATCCACCATGCATCCACTGGCACACATGAGATCTCCTGTGTGTTGGTGTTCGGCACACCCCATGCTCTGGTCGTGTGCCAAATAGAAATGGGCATGAACAGAAATATGAACAAAAGAAAAGCCATTAACAGCCCAATCTGCTGTTCGCAAACAAGCTGTTCGTGAGACCCCATTCTAAATGAACAGGTGGTCATTGCAAGCCTCGTTCATTGCTGTTCGTCAAGCCAGACAGTCTGGAACCTGTAATCAGTTCCCTTGGCAACTTAAGCAGGGATTGTCTGAATTCTGTCTGAACTCCTGCTGTTGCCCTGGAAACCCCAATCCAAGCCCAATTTAGCTTGATAGGTAGGCCTTCCTTTCAAGTGTGGAGCTCCAAATTTGTTACAAGGGAACAAAGACCAGGGGAAGGGGGCTCCCAGCTCTGGAGAGGGAGAGACAGCTGCTGTTGGCTTTTTGATAGAAAGAGTACATTGGCGCTTGAATTTTCTTTGTGTGTGGTGGGATAAGAATCTACCCCTTCAAGTTCCAGGGCTGCTGCCAGGCTCTGGGCCAAGCTATTATTTATTATTGGTATCTTTCCTGGTGCTGCTCAGGTAAAGTTTCTGGGAGTGGTGCAGTAGGGATCTTGACTTGGATGATGGCTGGAGGAGAGCCTGCTGGCCCCCATGAACAGCCAACCACGAACATATTCGTGAACAGGGTCATGTTCATGGTTGTTTGTGAGTCCCTGTTCGTGGATGGCAATGAACAACGAACATCATGTTCATTTTTTTTCTGTTCATGTCCATCTCTAGTGCTAAACACTGGTTCAGTGAACAGATTCCTGCCAATGGCAGGCAAACTCTAAGTGATTGCAGCCTTTGTCCACTAGCAATTGGTGGAAGAAGGCAGACCACTAAGAGATTGCCGACCATCAGTGAGAGCATGACATCCCCAGCTGATGACATCTCTTCCTGTGTGACCTCTAAGCAACAGCATCATCCATGGGCTGATACTAACAAAATAGTAATAATGTGCATGTGCAAAGGCAACTGAGCTGAGGGCCTGCTAATCGCCTCTCTTGCCAAGGCAGCTGACAACCCTATCCATTTGCTAGGCAATTACCAACTATAATAATCATTTTCTGTTTGCCTTTAAATTTTCCATTGAGATGCTGGTAAGCACACCCTGCGCCTAGCTAGGGTGAGAAATGTGATTTGCATGACTGCCATAATCAGTGAATGAAGAGCACCAGCAGTTCCTGCTTGTATCTCAGGTTCTCACACCTGCAGTATTTCAGTTATGCCATCAAAGCTGTGTCCCTGTAAAGCTATCACTGAGGATACAGTTCACTGCTCGGTCAGTGGGACTTGTGCATGTGCCGAGCTAGTAATTACATGTTCAGACAGAGAGTACGTTTTTCTGGACTTCAATCACAACCTCTTTTTTCCACTAGTTTCATTCTTATATACACATTGTGGTACATGCATTGATTTTGGTGGAGATTGTCTCATAGCTTTGAGGCCTGCTTTGGAGAATGTCAGACTATTTCCTTTACTGAAACCTGATATGCAGAGTTGGGGGGGGGGTCAAAACAGCTGGTCCAGCTCAGAGCAGGCCAAGAAGCCTTGACACTTACATCAGTGAAGCAAAAGGCCCCAGAGCACAGTCTTGGCTCCAAAGAGCCCCACATTTTTGCAAGCTTACTCACAGCTCTATCGAGTTACGAGTAATTTTTCAGTGTTAATGGGATCCAAAACACATACAGCTCATTCTGTATTTTTTAATAGAAAGGAGAGGAATAACTCTTTTTCGATTAAAAAACTCAATGAAAAGATGAAAATGAACACAGACATACAATGTGTTCTCCTGGAGTATAATCCTCCTCACTTGAGAAGAAGTGATACTGATAGCCTATAAAAAAGGGAGTCTGTTTTTAAAAAAAGAAAAAAAAACTCAGATGAAAAGGGTTTTTTTTAAAAAAAATCATCACAACTATGGAAATTTATTGTGCATACTTGGACAAGCAGTTACCCTTTTTTTTTAAACAGCCTTGTTGGGTAAATGGGAAAAATTGGTCCCATTCTGTTTAGTATGTTTTCGTCCTTTGCACAGAGACTTGAAGGATTGACTTAAGGGGGAAATTAGTTCATTGGACAAAAGTTTGAAGGGAAAACACAAGTTCCTCCCAGGACTGATCCTCCCAGGACTGATGCCAAACCCAAACCAATGTCAGCAAAAACAATTCCCCTCCCCCCTCCCCAAAAATTACAGATGGTTTTTGATATTTCTGGATGTTTTGTTGAGAAAGCCAGGAGCGTAGCATTTTTCCTAACCTCTTTGGGTTGGCCATTCCACAAAATGGGGGCCCATCAAAGACAATGCACATGTATGGGCAGCTGTTGATGTTGCCTATGTGCAAGGTGGCAACTTCACGAGGCCTTTTTTAAATGAGAGAAGCTGCCATGGTGGAACATAGGGAGAGAGGTGGCCCCATAGATAAAATGGACCATGGCTGTGAACAGCTTTGTAGCCAATACCTTGAATTGAACCCACTAGCTGATGAGTAGGCAATGGAGTGACTGCAAAACGGGAGTAATATTCAAGCTTCTCCTAATGCTCAGTAATAGCCAAGCTGCAGTATTCTGCACCAATTGGAGTCTCCATGTTAACTTAGAAGGGAGACCTATGTAAAGTGTATTACAGTAGTCAAGTCTTGATGTTACCATGGCATGGATCCAGATGGCCAGACCAGCCGTATCAAAGTAGGGGGCCCTCTTCCAGGCTACACTGAGCTATAGGAAACCATTTTGCCATTGTCTTAGCTAGCTTTTCTAGCAGCAGTTCTGCATCCAGTATAAACCCTAGGATGTTCACTGAGTCTTCAAGGGTCAGATGAACTCCATTGAAAGCAGAGAAAAAAATGGCTTTAAAGATTTCTGCCTTTCCAGCCATCATCCCTTCCACCTTGTCTGGGTTCAGTCTCATCTATACAGAAGTAGGGCTAAACTACATGACATGTATTGTCGAAGGCTTTCACGGCCGGAGAACGATGGTTGTTGGGGGTTTTCCGGGCTGTATTGCCGTGGTCTTGGCATTGTAGTTCCTGACGTTTCGCCAGCAGCTGTGGCTGGCATCTTCAGAGGTGTAGCACCAAAAGACAGCCTGTCTTTTGGTGCTACACCTCTGAAGATGCCAGCCACAGCTGCTGGCGAAACGTCAGGAACTACAATGCCAAGACCACGGCAATACAGCCCGGAAAACCCCCAACATACATGACATGTGTTCTTCACGTGCAAGGTCTCACAAGCTTACATGGGAGAGGTAGTCTTTAAAAAAAAACCCAGAAGCTTGATGTGATTCTCAGCCATGGAGAATCGCAACTGGAGGGACTCTCTCTCTCTCTCTCTCTCTCTCTCTCTCTCTCTCTCTCAAAAATCCTCAAGGAGCTCAGGGGGGGATGTAACAGGAGGCAGGAAAAAAGCCAAGGTTTTTTGCATGTGTGAGAGAATCCCAGTCCCTCCCATTGTTCTTCTCCAGGTGAGCAATCGCATTGTGGATTTTTTCTCTCTCTCAGCTTTTTTCCTGCCTTCGGCTCCCCCGCCCCCCCCACCATCTCTAAGCTTCTGAAGGAAAAACAAGCTGAGTGAATTTTCTTACAAAAAACAGCCCCTCAACTGGAGAGATTCTCTTTCAAAAATCCCCTCCGCTCGATTTTCCTTCAGGAGTTCGGAGACAGTGGGGGCAGGGGATGTAACAGGAGGTTTACTGTGTTTCTTTGAAAACCTGTAAATACTGGCAGTTGCTGGATTCAAGATCTGTTTTGTATGCTCTGCCTTTTCAGTCTATTAATTCACAAAACTGATAAGTATTAGTGTGTTTGCATCTGAGCACCTGGCAGCATTTGTCCCCACACAGGCAGCTGGCCAGTAATGCTGATGGCACAAGATTAAATTTACTGGGTAGCTGGGGTGGATAGAAGTAGTTGTTTTCTTGGACTTCCAATATAATTCAGGATGCCAAAAGAATTACAGTTCCTATTAACCCCAATAGGAAGTGTTGTTGTATAGACCAATTTGTTGGGAAAATAATCTGTGGGGGAAAGGGTCAGTCCTTTTTAAAAGAACTACCCCTCTCAAGGGGTTTGTGGCTTGGTGGCAGGGAGGGGACAGTATTTCTCTCTGTGTGTATGGATTTTACTTTGCAAGTGGTCTCTTACATGTTCAGAAATGCCTATCAAGCTTTTTTCTACTATTCAATAGGGATACTCATAAAAATGCTGAAAATGTTCACTGATCACTAATTTTAACATCACCTCATAAAATATGAAAGACGATCATTTCTTACTCATAAAGGCTGTACATTAAATCCAAACAAATTATGGAGTACAATCTAATATACAAATATTTATAACAATAAAACAGCATGTTAGCATGTTACAAAATGTGACTCTGGATCAGTTCAAAGCTTCAGCAGATGCCCATCTCCTAAAAGCCCCTTTTCTTCAAAAGTACAAAAGCAATTTAAAAATTCAATTTAAAATAAATAAAAAGAAAACAGAAGGAAATACCAATAGCATGCACCCAGTTACTCCCTACTGAGCTGCTTCTTCCAGTAAAGGAAGAGGTTCCTCCATCAGAAGAAGAAGAAAAGGAGTCATTGGATCTAATTTATACGTATATAGATTACAACTGGAATCATATACGTCCTTACATGGGCATAAGTCCCAGTAAACTTTGTAGAAATTACTTTTCAAAAAGCATGTATAAAATCAGGCTGTGAATAGCTTTTAGAAGTATATTTAAATTTGTACACAAATTTCCAAGTCAATCACACACGTATCTAAATCAAAAAGAGTCCAGTAGCACCTTTAAGACTAACCAATTTTATTGTAGCATAAGCTTTCGAGAATCAAGTTCTCTTCGTCAGATGCCTGATACAGAGACTGGTCAAAGACAGAAGAGGAGGAGAGAGAAGAGGCAATTAGGGGGAGGAAGGGGGAGGGAGCAATCAAAACATTCCTTTGCTAGTATATGTAAACATCTCCTTTTAGTGTGTGTATCAGTTGGCTTCAAAGGAGTTTGCCCTGTTAGTTTGTAGCAGCCAAACAGCTAGACCATCCAATTCCAATGCAGTATGGGCCTTCGATAACCACAGCTCTCCCTGCCAGATGCATCTGACAAAGAGATCTTCCTCCCCCTAATTGCCTCTTCTCTCTCCTCCTCTTCTGTATTTGACCAGTCTCTGTATCAGGCATCTGACGAAGAGAACTTGATTCTCGAAAGCTTATGCTACAATAAAATTGGTTAGTCTTAAAGGTGCTACTGGACTCTTTTTGATTTTGCTACCACAGACTAACACGGCTAACTCCTCTGCATCTAGGACACGTATCTAAAAGATGTAGGACATTTAAAATATGTCCAAACCAAAATATTTCTTTTTTTAACAGTGCCAAAGCACTGAATAAAACAAGATACACACACAAATTACAGTCTATATGTCACATTAAGACTTTAAAACAGTTTGACAGTGCCTCTCTAAACATGAGTTACACTCTTCTAAGTCCATTGGGCTTAGAAGAATATGATTTAGGGTTGCCATCCAGTGGCTGCTACCCAGTGGAAGACTGGGTGGGTAGGGACAGCTGGGACACTATCAGAGTGATGGCACGACATCACTTCCAGGGTGAATCCAGAAATGATATCATTGTATCAACTGACACTCAAAGATTCATTCTAGGAGTCACTGATGACTCCTATAGTGTCACATTCATGCAACAACCTCACTTCTAGGTTCACCTCAGAAGTAATATCACACAATCAGTCCAACAGTGACATTTGAAGCATTTCTGCTCTTGCCATGCCCCAAAGCAGAGGCAGGGATTGGGGGCTGCTGCCAGTAGGAGACCTGACAGCTCTGGTGTAACTCTGCTCAGGATGGATTTGTTAAGGCCAAAACAATATATGATTACAATAGTTGATACAATACTTCAGGTGACCAAAAAGAAATACCACATAACTTTTCTGAAACACACTTCCGTCATGAGGTCAAGGAGAGATGAGTAGTGTTAGTGTTCCAATCAAATCTACAAAGAAGTCCAGTGGCATCTTAAAGATGAACAATATTTATTCCAGAATGAGCTTTCCTGAGACAAAGCTGACTTCTTCAGATACTCTGAGCTCTGTCTCACAAATAGAGATGGGCATGAACAGCAATACGAACAAAAAAAAGCCATGAATAGCCCAATCTGCTGTTCGAGAACAAGCTGTTTGTGATGCCCCATTTTAAATGAACAGGTGGTCATTGCAAGCCTCGTTCATTGCTGTTTGGCAAGCCAGACAGTCTGGCACCTGCAATCAATTCCCTTGGCAACTTAGGCAGGGATTGTCTGAATTCTGTCTGAACTCCTGCTGTTGCCCTGGAAACCCCAATCTAAGCCCAATTTTGCTTGATAGGTAGGTCTTCCTTTCAAGTGTGGAGCTCCAAATTTGTTACAACAAGGGAGCAAAGACCAGGGGGGAGAGGTGTTCCCAGCTCTGCAGACAGTGGAGAGGGAGAGAGAAAGTTGCTGTTGGCATTTTGATAGAGTGCATTGGAGCTTGAATTTTCTTTGTGTGTGGTGGATAGGGATCTACCCCTTCAAGTTCCAGGGCTGCTGCCAGGCTCTGCGCCAAACTATTATTTATTATTGGTACCTTTCCTGCTGCCTGCTCAGGTAAGGTTTCTGGGAGTGGTGCGGTAGGGATCTACTCCTTCAAATTCCAGGGCTGCTGCCAGGCTCTGGGGCCAAGCTATTATTTATTATTGGCACATTCCCTGGTGCCTGCTCAGGTCAGGTTTCTGGGAGTGGTGCAGTAGGGATCTTGACTTGGATGATGGCTGGAGAAGAGCCTGCTGGCTTCTACAAATAGCCAGCCACGAACAGCCAGCCACGAACTTGTTCATGAACAGGGCCATGTTCGTGATTCCTGTTCGTGGATGGCAAGGAACAATGAACATCATGTTCATTTTTTTTTCTGTTTGTGCCCATCTCTACTCACAAATGATCATACTGAAATCAGCATTATTAATCCTTAAGGTGCTACCGGACATCTCTTTGTATTTTTGCTGCAATAAACTAACATAAAACTAACAAGGGCAACCCTAGTACAAATTAGCGGGAACAACAAGCCAGGGCTACAATATAGTCAAAAATTGAGTGTAATCTAATTACTCATAATACAAAGTGCAAAAGTGCTATAAATACATGCATAGTTGTAAGTCAATTTATACAAAGTCAACTTCAAGTGCATAGATACAGGTAAGTAGCAAGTATATAATTATGCAAAATGTCACTGTCCGGAACAAATCTTATCAATTAAAGTGCAAATGCCAAAGATGTCAACGGAGAATCGGTAGGTGGGAGCTTGTGCCAAAGAAATATTAACAGTCCATGGAATCAAAGCATATGTAGAAGAAAACGCCAACGGGGACTTGCAGGCAAATAACATTAACCCGTTTCGTGAGTATCACTCCTCACTTCCTCCTGGGCGTGTAACAATTCGGACTGCACATACTGTGAAGGAAAATTGACAATAAACAAACATACATTCAATCTTAATAAATATTTAAAACAGCAAACCACAAACTCACAGTATGAAAGTAGCACAACAGACTCTCCCACCGTTCCTCCAACACGTGATTCACGGACGTGTACCCTTAAGGTAACTATTGCTACTAATATATCCACCAGAGGAGGAATCAAAGATGGCGAGGGAAAGCCTTTGCAAGGGTCGAAAAACTTACAGAGTTATTTTAAAAATTCATAAAAAACAGGAGAAGTTAATATCCGAATTCAAACCATGCGGGGACAGAGCATGTGCCTGAAAGATCCATTTGGATTCCAAACGTGATAATAATTTAGCCCGATTAGAAGCAAAAGGACAATCCAGCATGTCAATTACTGATACTTTAAAATCATGAGAAAGATGTTTCAGCTCATGAAAGTGGCTAACGAGTGGTGCCTCCCAAACTAGGTTCCTAATTCTAGATAGGTGCTCTTGTATCCTGGTTCTTAAAGGGCGGGTAGTGCTCCCTACATACAATAAGGGGCATTTGCACTGGATAACATAAATTACATTTTCAGACTTGCAGTTTGAAAAGAATTGTCTGTTAAATCGATAGTCGGGGAATATCTGTTCTGCCTTAACCATAAGGCTACACACATTACATGAGCCACACGCAAAATGGCCCTTGGGCAAGTTATTGGGAGCCTGGTAACTGGAAAATTCCGATTTCATCACCATGTCCCCAATAGACCGCGTGCGTCTGAAACCGACTGACAGCCCTGATTCACATCCATGGATGTCACTAATAAGATGCCAGTGCTGCCTAATAATAGATGTTATTTTTGGGGCCAATGGAGTATATTCAAGGCTCCATTTGATTTTATTATCCCCCCCCCTATGCCTAGGTATTAATAAGGCAGCCCGATCCGTAGCGTCTGAGCTGAATTTAGCCTGTTCAATCACACGCCGGGGGTAGCCTCTTGCTGTGAAACTCACTCCTAACTCCTGACCGCTAGAGTTATAAAAGTGGGAACTGGTAGAATTCCGTTTTAAACGTAAAAATTGCCCCAGGGGGATATTATCTTTAAGGTTCCTAGGGTGGAAGGACTGGTAATGCAAATAAGAGCACCTGTCCGTCGGTTTCTTAAAGGGGTGGACTGCCAATCCATTAAGTTCACGGTAAATGGTGACGTCAAGATAGTCCAAATTGCTGGAACTCCCATTCCAAGTAAACTTGATATCCCTCTCACGATATCTAGACCATTTCTTACAACCTTTAGTTGTGGGCACGCCTGCCTATCTCAAGGACACTATGTCACTAATTTCCCTTATTGAATCCATAGAGGTTCCACCAACAGTATATTTGATGTCGCTTGATGTCAAGTCATTGTATACCTCTATTCCACACGAGGAGGCAAGATTGGTGGTACAGGATGCCCTTCTACAGCGGGAAGTACAACAACCTTCTACCTCATTCCTTCTAAATATCCTGGACATTATCTTAGAAAAGAATTACTTTAGGTTTAATGAAAACTATTTTTTCCAGCTGAAGGGGGTGGCCATGGGATGCGCTGCGGCTCCCAGTATTGCGAATATCTTTATGTCCGCACTAGAGAATAAATGGGTGTTTAACAACGAAAAGAATCCCTTTAAAGATCAGATTATTCTATATAGGCGGTACATAGATGACGTCATTGTCCTTTTAAAATGTAGCGAGGTTGCTGATGAAATTGGACATTGGTTTAATTCCTTGCACCCAGATATCAAGTTTACTTGGAATGGGAGTTCCAGCAATTTGGACTATCTTGACGTGCATTTGCACTTTAATTGATAAGATTTGTTCCGGACAGTGACATTTTGCATAATTATATACTTGCTACTTACCTGTATCTATGCACTTGAAGTTGACTTTGTATAAATTGACTTACAACTATGCATGTATTTATAGCACTTTTGCACTTTGTATTATGAGTAATTAGATTACACTCAATTTTTGACTATATTGTAGCCCTGGCTTGTTGTTCCCGCAATAAACTAACATGGCAGGCTACCCCTCTCCAATTAGATCTCCCACCCGTATACTGACCAAACCTTTCCTTATTTGGCTTTATCAAAGTTGCTGTCACCTAAACCCATAAGATACAAGCTCACTCAAATATGGAATAATGTCCAATCTAGCTAAGAAAATCAATGTGATATAATCTTCACTACTTGTTCTGGTTTATTGTTGCTGAATTTCATTTGCCCAGGAGGCAGCAAGTTTAGAGGCACTAAGACTGAAGAGAAAGAGAATGAGTATTAGCAGATATCTGCATAACAGGGATGCACTTGCTTGTAAAATCTTAGGATGGGGTTCTGAGTCCATGCATGACTATCTACTCCCCTAAGACTAACTTCCCCGCAGTAGGCAGTATAAAATAAACAGCTGCTTCTGTAAGGATAGGAACAAAAATTTGAGCCCTCTCAGATGTACTAGAAACCAAGATGGAGGGGTTTTTTAGGGATGGGTGTGACTTAGCAAGGCCAGAGTGTTAAAATTGAGATTATTCTATGAAAAATAGAATTTTTTGGAACATTGCTTTTATTTGCAGTGTATCAAACACAAGAAGTTGACTGGCTATTACAGTAATATAAAAGGAAAGAGCTTGTAGAGAAAAATATTTGCCCACCTTTCCCTTCTCTCAGCAGGCCCCTGCACACCCTGAAATTGTCTGACAAGAATCATACAAACAGCAGCGCAGTGCAGTAAAAATAAAGAAGTGGGAAATTTCCCTCTTGTGCAAATTGAACTTCTACTCTGTTAGCAGAAGTAGGAGGGGGAAGCAATTTTATCTGATTCCAATTCTTCTCTGCAATATTCTCCCCCCCCCCCTTTCAATGCTGCAATTCATTAATTTATAGCAAAAGATTGTTGAGACATTCCAGGGATATCTAGCAAAGATTAACCTCTTGTAAGTTTTTTCTGCTCAATCTACTGTAGTACCTAACCCTTAGTAAATCTCTCCTGCTTAACTCCAATGACCTAAAATATACTTTGTGCCCTTTTTCTCACTTTATATCTTCAGAAATATATGCACACACTTCAAATTGAGTGAACGCTGTAAACTTTAAACAGCAGATAGTTGTGTTTTTTTTTCACTGCAGAGCAAGACAATCTTTCATTTTCTAACTGATGTGCAGACTTTTCTTGTCCTTTTTTTTCACCTTTTTACCAGAAGTACTGCTGTCAGGAAAAACTACTTGGACACTTTCAGTTTCTGAAAGTTTTATCAAACAGAACTGCACAGTCATTATCCTATCTTAGCCTATATTTAACAGTATATACCATTTTCTATCACCTCAGTGGACACTAATAATGTACCATCACCTTCAACGTTAGCAGCACTGCCATCCTAGGCTTAGGATGCTTAGTAGATGATGCACAGTGCTTAGGATGTGAATCATCAACTGATTCTAATAGAACAGGGGTTACTGTTATCATGTGTTTGCCATCCAACTTCTCTGTTGAAGTAATTTTGGCCTAATGTGTTTTGCCTAATGTGAGACACCAGTTGCATAATTTTGCAATCTTTGAGAAATACTATCATGTCTTGAGAAATTATACAATGAGCACTACACTTCATTGAGAACATTAAACTGCCATTGAAGACAACTCAAAGCTTCAACAGTTGGAGAATGCAATTGCTCACATTATGGAATGGGCTTCCAGGAGAACATTCAGCCTTTGTTACAGCAGCACTGCCTACCAGTTGACTTCCAAGTTCAATTCCAAGTTGCTAGTATTAATATTTAAAGCCTCTCAAGGCCTGAGAAACACAACATCTCTCCATATGAGCCCATGCACTATTCAAGATCTTACTGCTTACTGCCAAGTCTCAGTTATGACTGTGAGAAACATGGCCCTTGGGGTAGTTGTGCAGCTGCCTACAGAGTCTGCTATTCATATAAGTCAAGCAGGCAAATCTGCTGCTCTGTTTTCAAAGAGGTTTTAAGAACTTTCTTCACATGTGAGCTTTCAATTAAGCGATGTAATATTTATGGCAGATGTTGCTTGACTATTGTTGGGTTGGCTCTGAAAATATTTATACTTAGCTTTTGCTTCACTTTAACTTGTTGACTTCTATTGGAAGTATTTTTTATTATGTTGTGAGCTGCTTGAGCTGCCTTGAGTTCAAGGAAAGACAGGACACATTCTTAAATAATAAACAGATGTTCCACATGAAAGGTTCTTTTAAAGAATATGATGTGATAATTCTATCTCCAGTACCTCAATCTACTGCCTCTGAGATATTTATCTGAACAATTTAGTATTGTTCTCACTTCTACCCTGAACATAAATTAGATTTGGGGGAAATGCCCTAAGCTGTCCATGGGAATGCTTTTAGCTGGAAAATAAAATAGATGTTCCAATTTATTTTTTCCAAGTATATTATATCCAATAATTCTAGAGAAATAATGAATTGGCTGATGTTTATTCTCTTTCAGATTAATTATATCCTCCAAAATTAATTTGGCATCCACATGGAATGATGGTGTGAAATGAAGACACATCAAAAGCCATAACCGCAATAGGACTGTATGGATAACCATTAATTTTATTTATAAAGTTTTTAATGCATGAAGATTGAGATTTTGATACGTGAGGAATGTGGAGAGCAAATTCTTTGATAAAAGCTGCCTGCATAATTAACGGCTCCAAAAGTTTCAGATCTCTCAGAACTAAAGTTAAAAAACAGATATCTCAGGATAAGATTGTGATAGAACAACATTTGATTTTAGCTATGCTGACCTAGCCTACATTAGTTTTTATTTACATTAGTCATTAAAATATGTAGTTAGTTTGAAGAGATTGACTAGTGTTCTAAAAGCATTTATGTGTGGGTGCAAACTCAACCTTATATTTAAGACGTTCTGTTCTTCTTGGGTGAGTGTTCCAAATGACAGACTAATTGCTGAAATCCAACTAATTCACCTCAGTACAGAAGCCAGTCACAACAAATTGTTTCTCTTTCCACAAAGTTGAAGTTGGTTCCCAGTTCCTTATTCACAGTTCCTAGTTCCTTATCCTTATTCACAGAGCAAAACACAAATACTGGGGGAAACTGAAAAGCTCTCTAACCCAAAATAAAGATTGTAGGAGCATACATCATACACCTCCATATTCAGTGGAGGTGAAGTATATACTGGGTCCTCCTCTAGGAAGGTATTGTATAACTCTAAGTAGGCATATACTGGGTCCTCCTACAAAGCCCGGTCCTTGAGTTAACAGCTTCAAAGTAGGGTGCCCGAGAACAAATCAATAAGCAGAAAGGGGGGGTACCTGCACCAAAAAATTATTTAGATTACCCAGATCTCACAGCCCTGCACTCACTTGACTGTCCCCTACATGTGCTGGAGCCAATCCAAACACTGGTTCTGGAGTGCAGTTCATCACAGAAATGATTCGTCTTGGTTATTGAAGGATGACATCCATATATCAACATTCTGTATTTCATTGCAGACTGCAGCTAGCTGGAGTGTGATTATTTTGTATCAGGGTATATATTGTATCTCTCAGTCATCATCATTATTGTTATTTATTGACTCTCTATTTAATATTTATATAATATTTATGATATTTATTCATTGTAATTGAAGCACTTTTGCACATTAACACTTTTGCACTTTATGAAACAAGTTTGTTTTGAGTCTAGGAAGGTATTGTATACCACGGGGGATTTCTCTCTGTGTTTGTACTGTTGTGCCGTGGTAGCTTCTTATTGTTTAGTGTAGCAGGAATCAAGTCATGGCTTCTCAAACTGAGTAACTTTATTATCTAACAGGCACAAACCTAATGTAAAATACAATATTACAATGAAGCAGGCAATCTAAAAAAAAAAAGGAAACAGGGAAAAGGTTGGTAGCTAAAAGAGGCTTACAAGTTCCATGTGTCCTGGCTGTGGCTGACTCAAAAGGCTGCAAGCATAACTCTTTGTGTGGGACAGACATACCAGGTCTCACATCCCATGTGACATACAAATAACACATACAATGCACAAAGGGACAGCAATTCTTCGGGGTGCTGGTGGTGGTTCACCAATCAGGGCTTATTGTTCTGGACCTTCAGAGCTCGCCATTCCACTGGTCCAATAGAAAAGCATTAACCTATCAAAGAAATGGTGATGTTTTCACACTAGGTTGTAAAAAGCAGTTGTCTGTAGATGGAGGCTGCTTCCCAGCCTGAGTATAACCACAGCAACTTCCCTTGGGCTCCCATAACCATATCTGTCAAACATTATCACCCCCAAGATGCTCTTGTCTCATTAAGATAGAGAGCATCCCTATTCCCTACTACTATTAATGATCACAAACTCCTTCCAATGCCTTTTAAAAAACTCAATTCTCTAGTTCTACACAATTATTCAGTAAGCATACCATTTACAAATGATACTCTTTGCATAAACTAGACTTTTTTTTCCCCTAGCAAGAATACATGTACATGGCAAGCAAAAATTCCACAGGTGAAAATTCCCCATTTCTGCATTAGCACCACCAGGAAAAGCTTCACCAGCTTCAGGTCTGCTTGTCATGCAGTATAGTTTTGCTAGAACAATGCTGGCAACCTAAAAGACACCAACAAGTTGAGTACCAGGCCATTGTAACACCAGGAACTCTAAACACAGGAGGAACCATTATATAAGGAGAGAAGCAGATGTCAGCCTCCATGCTGTACAAACAGTAAGAAATTTCCTTTCAGCACAGAAGCCACATGTTCTGTTAAATGACAACACTGTCCTATTTTCATTTGCTATTTATTCTGCTTTGTGTGAAAGGAAATTTATCTGTGTGAAAAGAAAGTTATCTGTGTGAAAGGAAATTTAGTTTCTTTCTCTCTCTCATGCACACACACACACACATGCACAAACACATGCTAAGTCGTTAAGCAAACCCAGGACAAGTCCCCAAGAACCGATGAAAAATATATTAGTTTGCTTCTTGAATGTGTATCCATTTATACATTTTCTAACATTAAGCAGATGAGCTCTAAATTCAGTTTCCTTTTACTGCTATTTGGAACTGTTTTAGAATTTTCTTTTTCACCTTGATGTAACTCCAGTACTGGGGAAACCCTGAAATGAAAAATAAAGGTTTAAAAAAACTAAAAATAATGGGATAAAATGGTTATCCTGATATTGACAGTATGGAAGGATATTTTAATTGTCACTGATTGGCACCAGAAGCAAACCTTGATTCTTCAGGGAATCTTGATAAAAAACAGCTGTTTGAGTGGCATATTACTTTCCTAGTTAGGGAAGGCGGTAAAAGCAGCATAATGTTATCAAACCAGGGCGTAGCACTGCCAATTTTGTTAATCCTATTTATATAAGATCAAAATAAAAGATTTTGGGGGGAAGCATTTATAAATTTTAAAACAGAAACTGTTGTTAATGCCAATCTGTCTGGAAAAGAGGAATCGGACTGTTATTCTTCCTCTTGGTTGTATGAGTCTTTCCTGAAGACCATTGTGAAACAAAACTGAAATGTAGTCCATCTTGATTGCTTTTGTTAGGACGTATGAAATTGTATTATAGTAATTAGAAGTTTTTCCTTATCAGTGACTATATAGACAATTGATATTCCTTTACTGATAGAAAAATAAAGCCCTCCCCCACAAACCGTATAATATCCTTTTTATTAGGATCAACTAAAAGGAAGAAAGTCATTTTAAAAAAATATTCATTTGAAAAGATTATTCTGTTTTTCTGTGAGGAAAAAATAGATAACGGGGAGGGGAATACAGACTTGGTCAAATACCAGATTATTATTTCTGTGGGTTCTTTGGAATATTCCATGTTGGAGTGGAATATTTTTAAATTACCTCGGAAGGTCTCCTGCTTTGGCAAGATACATCCCTCATAGCTTTCGCTACAGAGCATAACCTACCTGCTTTGTACAAAAGAATACTGCTCTCTAGTGGAATATGGGTAAAAATTCTATGACCTCACTTCTTACCTAGCATTTCTTGGCTATCTGCAGATAAAATACAGATTTGATTCTGAATAAGGTTTCCAACTGACCGGGAAGGAAAGGGGAGCAGTCCCTGTGCCTTTAACAAAGAGCTGCTCTGCAGAAAGCACCTGTTGAAGCTCTTCATGACATGCCAAGTGCTGCAGAACAAATTGCTGTTAAAGGGACAGCTATGGGGGTGGCTTCAAAAACTAGCAGTCCTGTTCTGCAGCAATGTCATCTAGTTTGTGTGATATATGGTTACACTAACACTCTCCTGTAAAGTGACTCTTTCATCTAATCAAGTCTTCTTTGGAAAAAAAAAGATATATTTTTCAACTTCTTCCTCTTCTTCTTTATACTTCTTTGGGGGAAAGGAGTTTACAACTCTTTTGTAAACTGAAACTGGCAGATCACTCTTTATTCCCTCCTCTAAACATGGTATCAAGGAGAAAGAGTCTGGAACTAATAGCAATTTAATTTGCCCAGGAACTCATAATAATTTAACTTGCATAAGGTTAATTTGAGAGTGATTAATAGTGGCATTTATGGAGCTGGAAAATTTTAATAACATTTCACTCAGGAATTTATGGCACTAATGCTCCCTAACTAGACAGTGTCTTGGTGTTGCTACTTGTTTTGCAGTGGTTAAAAAAATAAGACAAATTGCTTAATAAATTGCTCAACCCAGCAGCAGATGTGTTACCAGAACAAACGGAACATATTTTGTTTTCTGGCCCCTGGCCTAGCTGCAGATCTGCCATAGATCTGGCTGGCCAGGATATGGACCATGAATCTATCCCTTCAAAGTCCTCTTTGCTATTACTTGCTTACAGTAAGCCTGTGAACCAGTGCATCTGCTCTCTTGACATGTTTCAAGCGAGAGTGTGTTGCAAGACTCCAGTGAGCACAGACCGCATTGTGCTGCTAAGGGTGCATTCAAAATAGGCATTCCCTGCTTTGAGGTATTACACTACTTAAACTAGGAGTCAGCTACTCTCAGAAGATTTATTTTCAATATACCCTTATCCTTAGGCAGTTGGTTAAAAGTTGTGTTTTTCTTTAAAAGAAATCTTTCCTTTGCATTCAGAGAATGCCTGGCTCTTGTTTTGTTTTGAGGAGACAAGAACAGTTATGCTAGATTAGTACAGAGGCTTTTCTAGAAATTGCTTGGGTAAAATGCTACGTGGAGAATTTTAATATTATGTTGTAACTAGAATTGCCTTGGAAAAAAATCAGGTTTTAAAAAGAGCCCTCTAAGATTTTCAGGTAAGCAATACAGGAAGGGAAGTGTGCCATAAAAATGAATCCAAATGGGTATTTTCAAGCTATTAATAAATTATAGTCTATTGTTTGTTTGTTTAAGACATTTTATTAGCCACCTTTCCACCTAGAAGAACTTTAGGCAGCTTACAACATAAAACAAAAACATAAAATTACACAATTAAAAAACCTCATACATTAACAAGTAGCTAAAGAAAACCCATCCGAAATTTTTAAAAGTCTGACTCTTCAGCTTCCTCCTGAAGCCTGAGAATAAGCAGCCAGGCCCATTTCGCTGAGGAGATTGTTCCATAATTGTGGTCCTGACACTAAAAAGGCCCCCGCTTGTGTCCCCACCAACCAAGCTTCTCTGGTTGATGAGACAGTCAGGAGATCCTCTGCCTGTGACCTTAATTCCAAACAGGGGGAAATGGTCCTTCAGAAACCCTGGTCGCAAGCCACAGAGGACTTTGAACACCTTGGATTGGGCTTGGGAGTGGATCAATAGACAGTTTAATTGCTGTAATATGTTCCACATAGCTAGCCCTGACCAGCAATCTAGCCACAGCATTCTACACTAGCTTCAGCTTCTGAACCATCTTCAAGGGTAACCCCATGTAGAGCACATTGCAAGAGTCCAATAGAGACATAACTGAGGCACGGATCACTGTGCCTAGATTTAATCAAACCAGGAATGGGCACGGCTGATGCATGAGCCAAAGCAAGGCAAATGCACTCTAAGACACTGCAGCCACCTGACTTTGCTGCATCAAGAAGTACTCCTAAGTAGACATGGGCACGAACCAGAAAAAAACTGAAGCCTGGGGTTTGTGGTTCATGGGGTTTCCACAAACCATATACTGGCACAGGACTGGCCCAGTTACAAACCAGTTTGTGGTTTGTGGGGTTTAAATGCCCCTTTCTGGCAGGGAAAGGGGCATTTAATTGTTTAAAGGGCCCTTTCCTGCTGCTTGCAAGGGGCAGGACCCTTTAAACTATCCGCTGGCAGGCGGGGGAATCCCCCCTGCCACCTGCCAGCAGATAGTTTAAAGGCACCTGCCACTTGCAAGGCAGGGCTCTTTAAACGGCCCAAACCTGAGCACCCCCAGCCCCAGCACCCCACCCCCCAAACCCCAGCCCTTCACTTACCTTCCCTCTGATGCTGGGGTGGTGGAGGCCTCCTTTGCTGCCCTGCAAGCCCATGCAGCAGAGGAGAAGGCCAAAAATGCCCTTTCCACCCCTCAAATCGCAGCTGCGGCCATTTAAAGAGCCCTGCCACTTGCAAGCGGCAGGTCCCTTTAAACTATCAGCTTGCAGTCAGCGAGAGGGGATCCCCCCCCTGCCACCTGCTAGCTGATAGTTTAAAGGGGCCTGCTGCTTGCTAGTGGCAGGAAAAGTTTAAATGGCCATTTACCCTGGGGAAATGGCCATTTAAACTGGCCCTTTAATACAAACAAAATGAACCAGTAGTCCAGTTCATGGAAGTTCATGGAAACGAGCTTCCACGAACCCAGTTTCATGAACCCTGAACCAGGCTTGTTTGTGGGGTTTTTTGGTTCATATTTAGGTTCATGCCCATCTCTACTCCTAAGTAGGGTTGTGCATCCATTTCAGTTTAGATGCTGAGACTAACGGAATAATCGTGTCCCATTAGGGATTTGTTCCAGCTGTGGTAGTGCTGGCTCAGAACTGATCCATTTGAAGTTTTTTGTTTCATAAGTTTCATACCCTTGCATGCATGTTGGCCTCTCATGCACAAACACATGCTCTTCTTTTCAAAAGGGTGAGGCTCTGGAGCAGCTGTTTTTGCACATTGTGGCACCAAAATCACACAGAAAATATAGTCTTCCTTCTGCACCATCAACCCCTTGAGTTTGAGAGCATTCAACAATGGGGCACTGTGTTTATGGACCCCAAGGAATGCTTGAGGAAGGCACACACCAAGGCGAGTGTTGGGCAACTGTCCACACACACATTGTTCTTTTCTCATCACCTCCAAACCCATTGATCCAATGAGTTTCTCTTCAAGCACATGAAAACTAATGAACCCCAAAGAAGACGTGTGTTGGTGATGGTTGGGCACATGCAGCACACAATGTTGGGAAGCAAGTGGTGCCAGGACAGTGTGCAAGCAGGAGTGCAAGCAGGAGAGCCTCATTGCCAACCTGTATGGCACAATACAGCAAAATTTTCAAAACGTTCCTCCCTTAGTAACAAAGCCAATAAATTTTATTTTTGACTCCTGCTGTTATGCCATGTTTCCCTGTGCTTTCTAGTTTCATTTCCATGACAAAAGCCATTCAGGCAAATTCTCCTTCCTAATCGGCAGCAGGAGCCTGGGCCAGGTTTCCTGACCACAGTCCTGTCCTTGCACCATGCATAAAAGCACACAGAAAGGGATAGTGAGGGCAACTCTGGCACAATGGTACCATGCCATATGTTGTTCTCCTCCCTGGTGCAAAAGAAACCTTTGATCCCTACAAGCCACTCAATGCCAATGCTATTACCCAGGAAGCACTAAAGAAAAAATGCACTCACGCGCACTACACACGTCCCCTTCCTGCCACCAGAGTGAACTTTCAGGGCTCAGCCTCTCCCCGTTGGAGCCAATTGATTGCATGATGAGTGCAGACAGTCTTGCTGTTAAGGAAAACAAGATGCCAATACAACTGCTTGGCCAGAAGCTGCTTTAAAGAGCTGAACCAATGACTTCTGTGTGTAATTTCAGCTCATTTTTTCTATTATGCACACCCCTATTCTGCATTATGCACACCCCAAGCTGCAAACCTGATTTTTCAAGGGGAATATAACCCCACCCAAGTCAGGAGAGATCTCAAGTCCCTGGTCAACCTTTCTAATAACCCATATTTAAAATGAGACAAATGTAGAATTGGTAGCAGAGGGGCTGTTTACACCAGTTTTAACTTATGCAGATAAACACGATTGCTCTTAAAGAAGTAAGCTTCTTATTTACTGAAAATGATAAGAAGCAAAGAATTTAACTGAACACACAAAAATATTACCATCTAGTATAACCCGGGGATCAGTGAGTTGAAATCCTTTGAGATAAAAATACATAGATTTTAGTATAAAATTATATGAAACTCTACTGGATAAAGTTTAGGGGCTTTGTTTATATTAGTTAGTGAGAATGAATATATGTCCTTTGGATTGACGTCTCATACAGGATTTCAAGTGGGGAAACAGATTCAAAATTCTAGTAAAATCCTGTGCAAATATTTTATTTTTATCTGCTGAAGATAAGTGTTTGTTCAAAAATGGAACATTCATGTACAAGGTAATTTTTAAGTTTCTGCAGACGATCAGCTTCTTTCTATAAAATATTATAGCTGCTCTTATTAGTTCAGAGTATAGACATAAAGGTTAACGTCCATAATAAAAAAGGATTTCATTAAATGTTGACCTGGCTACTCCTCTTTCTAATTTATACTGTCATAGGAATTCAAGTTACACAACATCCAGACCACTCATGCCCTCTGCCTCCGGTTAGGTTTCTAATGGAACATAGATGGAAGAGCATAACTGGAAGGGATTGATCAAGATGGGTAGCCATGTTAATCTGTCTATAGCATTAGAAAAGAGCAAGAGTCCAGTATCACCCATAAGAATAACAACATTTGTGGTAAGGTATGAACTTGAGTCACAGCTCATTTCTTCAAATATCTGAAGTATCTGAAGAAGTGAGCTGTGCCTCACAAAGACTCTTACCCTACCTTAAATTTTGCTAGAGCTACTGGACTCTTGCCCTTTTCAACTGGAAGGAATTGGTACAGTTACACTACAGAAGCAAAGCTGCTGTGAATCTGCTCAATAGTAGCATGACAGATTTCCCAGAAATACTACATACACCATCTTTGCCCCCCCCCCAGTTGAAATGAAAGGCAGACACAAAGCTTGGGATTAAAATTGGCTCACTTTATTGATTACAGCATAACTTGTCACTACAGCAAAAGATCTAGCTAGCGATACAGGTCAAGCACTGGGGTCACCTCGGACCTCTGTCTTGACCTATCTGGGCGAGCCCCCACTGCCCCAGGGGTGAGCCATCCGATTAATGGCTGTACCCGGCGGCCAGGCAAATGGTTCCCCCTCCAAGTCTGCAGCACCTCGCCGTACAGCAGGAGGGCCTTACTTATACAGGGGAGCCATGCGGCAGTCTGCCCTCACCACTGGCTACCATACAGCCCACCAGCTGCTCCGGACAGACCCCAATTCCTCACCAAAGAGGATGTGCCAAGGGGGTCACCAGCTGCCAAGGGGAGGAGGCGGAGCAGGCTTATAAGCCCTTAGCTCCGCCCTCCCTGAACACCCATATGCTGGGGAGAAGGGAACTGCCTTCCCTTCATCCGCAGCGGCAAAAGCAGCCCCCACCCTAGTTGCTGCGCTTTCGGGTGGGAAAGGGCTGACTAAGTTCTATGATGAAAACAGATATAAATGTAATAAATATTTGTGATATATATTTATCAAACCACTTCTTAGAATGTCTCCAGTTAATCAACACATGTACTGCAGTTTCAGGTGGGTAGCCATGTTGGTCTCTAGTAGAAGAACAAGATTTGGATCCAGCAGCACCTTAGAAACCAACTAGATTTCCAGGTATCTGATGAAAGGAGCTCTGACTCTTGAAAGCTCATACTTCAGAAATCTAGCTGGTCTTAAAGGTTCTATTGGATAAGGATGTGCATAGCAGAAAAAACGAGATGAAATTACAGACAGAACTTGGGGTTTCTGCTCTTTAAAGCAGCTTCCAGAACGCTGAACAAGTCCTGGAAAAGAGGCTGTAACAACTGACCCCCCACCCCTGCTGAAAAGTTTGTGTGTTTAGTTTCAGTACTTACCGTGCAAAAGATGCACAGGCTGGTCAGAGAGTCTGGAGCCTTCTGGCAGCATCTTTTTTCCCAAATTGCAAGTCTGTCTGCACATGCAACCAATTGACTCCAAAGGGGAGAGACTTAGCATTAACTTCATTGGCAGGAACAGAATGTGTGTGATGCACATGAGTGCAATTTTTTCCAGCACTTCCTGGGCAATGGGGTTATGGCATTGGCACGGAGTGGCTTGTAGGAATCAAAGGATTGCTTTGCACTGGAGAGAGGAGCAGCAAACGGTATGGTGACATCAGCACCAACGTCAACATAGCCTTCCCTTTCTGTGCACTTTTACACACAAGGCCAGCCCAGCTACATCCACAGAGGTGTGCACTTGTGGGTTTGAGAAGGAAGGGGTTTCCTTCATCTTCTGAGCCCCCATCTGCCACAGAGGCTAATGTTATGCAGATTAAGGGGAAAATTGGAAAGAAAAAGCAATTATTAAAGGAGAGCCGGAGGTCCCAAGCATGTGGAGCTGGTTCATGCCCATTCAGTGGCTTTTGGTGCTGGTGTACAGTGCTTAGGTGCCATGGTGCCACAAAGCCACTCACTGTAATTTAGAAGTCCTCCAAAGATAGCATATTGAGGAGCACCAGGAGAAATTGCATCTTGCTCAGAAAGCCTTTCCCATCACAGTGTGCACCTGTCCACTGCCTACACTCACCTTCTTTGGGGTCCATTGTTGTATGAGTTTTCATGTGCTTGAGGAAAACTCATTGGATCAGTGGGTTTGGGGATGATGTGAAAAGAGTTGGGCATGCATGCGCAACTGCCCAACACGTGCCTTGAGGAGCTCCTTCCCCATTCCCCATGGTCCATAAAACAGAACTCCATTGTTGCATCCTCTCAAGCTCGGTGGGTTGATGGTTTAGTGGGAGGACTGTTTTCTGTGTAATTTTTATTTATTTATTTATTTATTATTTATTACATTACATTTCTAGACCGCCCTCCCCATCAGATGGGCTCAGAGCAGTGTAACAACCAACACTTTACAACATACAATTTAAAACAATAAAAACATCATGGATAAACAATTAAAAAATTTAAAACATTTTCCCGTATACAATAAAATTTCTTAGTGGCGGATATAAATATTAAAATTCATCATTTTAAATGCAGGGCCTACATCTTACAAAATGCCCTGCATCAGACTTTGTGAGCTCCTGCATGGGTTTGTGCTGTTGCATGCAAAAACAGCTGACCCAGAGCCTTGCCTCTTGAAAAGAAGAGCATGCATTTGCTCATAGGCCACCAACATGCCACAAGGGGCCAAAACTATGATATTTATTATCATAAAGTTTCTAGAGCATCATTGATGTCATATCGACCCCCTGTTGTTTCTCCAGCCAGCTCCTGAGGCAATGGTGAGGGGAATCTGTAGGAGAATGCCCATACAAAATGGGCACTTGGCATCCCTAGCTACAGTGTGCCATGTCTGTCACCCATCCATGCCATTATTTTCAGCTGAAGTGTTGCTGTGAACCAATGTTTTGTGCTGAACCATTGTTCTATGCTGTGACTTGATATCATATTGCTGATGCCATAACTTGCCTTGCCAGAGGCCTGCTGTATCCAGAATATCTAATCCAGAGTATCTAATAGCGCGGAAGGCAATCTAAACTCCCCTCTGTCTGGAGATCAGGGGGCGGGGCCACCAGCCATGTGACCATTTTCTCCGAGGGCAACCCACTGAGTTCCACCACCTCTTTTCCCAGAAAAAAGCCCTGATCATGGACCTTATGGAAGAGGAATAATTTTCTTCAGCTCTTAAATTTCCCCATCTACATGGATTCAAAACATAAGAATCTAAACAAATGTGTTATAGACCTCTGACCTAACATGAAATCTTAGCATAATCCAATATGTCTAAATAAGATGGGAGGGTAAAGTGGGGGAATCTCTTGACATACTTGAGCAGTCTTTGAACAGCAGGTTTTTAAAGCCTCCCGATTACATACAAGGTAATAGCAGAGTAAAAATGCTGCTGCTGATTGTTGGGATGCCGAGCTGGTCTTGAATATTTAAGCAATAATTGACAGCGCATTCAAAGCAATGAATGGGTCCCATGTTGAGGCCACACATTGGTATGTTTACTGAGAAGCAGAGTTGATGATAGGCATTATATTGCATTCAGGAAGGAAATGAAAGAACCTGTAAGATCTTTCCTCTTAATGGAATTGTTAGCACTGAAAGAAATACTTTTTATGAGCTTACGAGCTTTCAGATTATTTGTGAAGAGATAAGCAAAGTCACATGGTTTATTTCCCCTTAATCTTTTTTCACCTGCTTCAGTTGTGCTCCCCTTTGCCATTTGTAGACGTCCTTTGAGTTTTACCAGCAAAGTGACTTAGAAAATTTGGAACAATTTCAGGAGGTGAAGTTTGCAGGCATTTTATAGAGTCTTGGATCTTATCAGAGACACTGGACGATGCTGTGGTTGAATTATTTGAGATGCTGTTTCACATACTACGTTGCTTATATTCGAAGTTCATTGGCACTTTGGCAGGTTACCAGTTCAACTCAGGAAAGCAAGGTCACCCAAGTAGTGAAATGTACATTGGGTCTTGGACATAGCAGAATCGAGGCCATACAATTATAGGTGTGCATTGAAAAAAGATCCATTAAAGATGCACTCATGCACATTATGCTCATTCCCCTTCCCCCAAACAGAGTTAATTAATAATGTATGGGCTCTCTCCCTTTGGGATCTGACTGGTGAATGCTGTTAAGGTAAACAAGATGTTGCTATGCAGGCCTGCCTGCCTGCTGCTGCCGCCACTGCAAAATAAGAACCAAAATGGAACACGCAAACATTTTGGTGGGAGAGTGTCATTATAATTTGATTTCCCAAATTTGGTTCACCATTTCAGAAGCTGTTTTAAGGAAATAAAAATTTTGATGTGTCACAACTATTTGGCTTTGGATAAAAGTGTGATAGACTTGTGAAAAGCATGACACATTTTAGTATGTTCACCAGTATTTTCAGTGGAGGATTTAAAATTAGTGCAGTAATAATATCCATCCCAGTGGGGTGAATCCTACCCTTATCCTATCACTCCACTGAGCAAAGTTTATGTACGTATTTATTAATACACACGTGCACACACCACTTTTCCTTAAGGCTCAAGTTTGAAACCTTCGTCCAATTTAAGAAGCCTTTCTCCAACTTAAATGGTTCTTCCATGGGTTGAAGAGCCATAAGTTGGAAGAAAGCTAGTTCTTAGGACAGAAAAAAGCCACTTGGAGGATCTACCCCAATACCTATTTTTTTCAAATTCTGGCAGTAAGTTAGCTCCTGTCTTTCATTTGGTCAGATAGGGCACATGCAGATCTATGCAGAATAGCTGTGTAAAGGCTTTTGAAGTAAGAAGGACGGGGATGAATGGATGAATGGAGTGTGCCGTGATTGGATGGTAGTTGTACCTAGGGGGTGGAGTGAACTGCAGTTTTTAGACAGAGTGCTGAGGGAAAGTGCTTATTCTGCTTAAGTCAGACAATCTGTGTGGATCCTGAGTTGTCTGTGTATCTTGGAGAAAGTATTTCTGTCTAAGGCAAACTGTATGTGTACCTGGGAAAGTTTGTGTGTATCTCAGAGACAGGTTATTCAATCTAGGTCAGGCAATCTGTGTGGCAAAGCCTGAGTGAATCCATGAATTTATGAAAGAGAGAATAATTTTGTGAGTGAAGATCTGTGTGGAAAATTAAATTAGTCTTTATGACTGGGTTTGTGAATATACCATTAAGAATATATACTTGTTTTGAAATCACTGCACTTACAATCTATTCTGAAACCAATATGCTTATAAATTACTCTAGAACCATTATGTATATGCATTTATCAATAAATGTTACTTCTGGTTAAACAAAATGCCTGTTTCATCTAGCATGAAGGAACACCCCTTTTTAAAATCTCACATGCTACCGTTCTGTCATACTGCTATCTATAACTAAACCTTCCTATACAGTAGGTCAATGCAACAGAGAACTAAGGCAAAGGTCTTTGGTGGCAGCAAAAATATAAGAGAACACTGAGGAAATATGGGAGGCAGACATATACTGGTCATATAAAAGAGAGCAAAATGCCACAGCCTACTTTTTCAAATACTGGCAGCAAGTCTACTCCTATCTTCCATTTGGTCAGTCAGGGCACATGCATGATCTATGCAGACTAAGTGTGTGATTGCAGGAAAACAAAATGGAAGTCCTCTCTGAATGTGTCCACCTGGTAATAAAGGCTGGATTCACATGACCAGCTCAGAGGGTGATTATATAATGAAGTTGATTTTTCTTATGTGAACAGAACCAGTGTTCAAATGGCAACTTGATCACAAATTGCAAGCAGCATCCTTGAACACTCTTTGTGAAATCATAAAAGGTACAAGTAGCTAGCAACTGATGAAAAATCTCTCATTCTACAGTAGCTGATATGGTAGTTGGTTCAAATGATCGAAGTATTATACAGTAGTTGCACTCATCACAAACAAAACTGTTAATATAAGAATTCATGAGAAGTATTGCATTACACTCCTTTCTTGACAGGACCCAGCACTTTCAGGTAGCAGAATGAGCTCAAAAACATGTTTTTCTTTCCTAGTTTGTGAACTCCCTTCCAGTGCACAAGCCTTTTCAGACAATGAGGAAACTAAATGAGGTCAATCTCAAGTAACATTGAAAAGCCAGGGGGCTAAGCTTCTGGTCTGGTAATAATCTCTCTTGGGCCTGATGGCACATTTTATATGTATTGAAGAAAATCCCCTTTGCAGTTTCTTGCTACCTTGGTGGCTCTTCTTGGCACCACTTGGATTAGTTCCCATGCGACCGCATCAAAAGTGTAGCCTAATTTTCCCTTTTTTGTGGAGTATCACATTCTTTCTAAACAGTCAAAGAGTTCACATATATAAATGGTCATTAAAAAAAAAAGAACCCATGGAAAAATATCTCTGTAAAGTAGAACAGGTGCAAAAGACAATCACCACAATTTCAACCTGCTAAATGGTTGTTGCCATCTCTATCTATATCCAGTTCATGTTAACACTTTCTAAGTTAAACACTCCCTATGCTATATGACAAATTAGAAAGTCAGAAATGTTGGGCGGGTTCTCTCTCTCTCTGTTTGTGTGTGTTTGTTTGTGTGTTATGATGCCTGCCTTCAAGAATTTTACTGCTCTGTGAGTACAGTTACTTCAACCTTTGGGGGCTTTTGGGGTGGGGCTGTGCATTGTGTGGTGTCATGTGATTCCATGGTGTCACTTCCATTCATATAATTGGAAGAAGACACTCCACATCATCAGGACATTCTAATAATCCCCCCGAACCATAGAGTTGCTAGAGCATCCCAGTGATACATGACATCATTTCAAGTTATGTAGCTAGAAAAGACATCAAAAAGTCGATGCAACATCTTGTTTTGGGCCAATTTTCTCCCACTGGTACACCGGGCACAAGTGGGGAATCCCTACTCGTGAGCTGTGGTTTATATAATGATGAATGGGACTGAGATAGCATAGCAATGGAACAGCACAAGCTTCTCTCCTCTACCACACAGAAAATCTCCTTCCATATGAACTGTGCTAACTGCATAGAGGCAAGGTTTGTATGATTGTAGGACCTATCTCCTCTGGTTCCAGGGCTGCTGCCAGGCTCTGGTGCCAAGCTCAGTGGGAACCTCAGCTGAGGGCTCACACTAATTATTATCAGTGCCTGATCTGGTCAGGTTTCTTGGAGTGCTCAGCTAGGCCTCTACCCACTCCCGCTGGTTCCAGGGCTGCTGCCAGGCCCAGGGGCCAAGCTCAATGGGCACCTTGGCTGAGGGCTCACACTGATTATTATCAGTGCCTGATCTGGTCAGGTTTCTGGGAGTGGTGGGCTAGGGCTCTAGCCCCTCCCTTGGGTTCCAGGGCTGCTGCCAGGCCCTGGGGCCAAGCTCAGTGGGCACCTCAGCTGAGGGCTCACGGTGTTCTCTCCTTCCCATTCCTTCTTAATTCTTGTTTGTTGGCACAATGAGGCTTTGGGCGGGGGCCAAGGGTCGTCGTGGGGGTAAGTGCAAAGATTGTCCTGGTTGCCATGCAGGAAACAGTACTGGGTGGGCCTCGGGGGCAGCAGAAACTCCTGTTCCCCAAGATTCAGCTGTGGGAGCTGTGGAAGAGGCCAAAGATGTCTTGCCATTGGGGGGAAGGGGATCTCTTTAAACTTTTTGAGAAGGAGGGCCATGGGTATGTGGAGGAATGGTTGGGGTTCGATGAAACATCCATCCCGTCCCATTCCCACACTCTCAGTGCTGACCCTGCCTGCGATCCACCCCTCACTCCATATTCTGGTGCCAGCTCTGCAGCACAGGCTGTAACCCTTCATCTTCCTTCCCCTGGAACAGTTAGTGTGCCATGTTTCAAGCTCTCCATATGGAGGCACTTTCAGGCCCTTCCGAATGACACCTGTGTGGTGCGGTGCCCAGTATGCAATGGCCTGGTGCACAAGGGCAATGACCTGAATCACCTGTCATCAATGGTCCTGAGTATGCACCTGAAGACGCACCACCTGAGCCTGTGGTTTCTGTCCTCTCCCAGTGAAACATCCGGCGGGGGGAGAAAGAGGGCTACCAGCTCTTCTGACCAGGGATCAGTGGGAGGGTCACTGGACTCCACCCCAAGCAAGAAGCCTTGCCCCAAGGGTGCTGCTGGTGGGAGCAGAACAGTCAGGCAGGCTGCCCTTGCAGAGGTTGTTCCCTCGGGGTCAGGGACAGCGCCACTGAAAAGGGTGAGGTCGAGGGCTCAGGAGGCAGGCATTAGCGTCGTGGCAGAGACAATTACCCTACAAAGATTCCCCCATTCATCGTGAAGGGCGTGGGCTTCTGCAGGCTGCTTCATCATTTCGCCCCTAGCTCGCCATGCTGTCACGGCGCACCATTGGCCATCAAGTCCTGCCTGCCCTCTACCAGTCTGTGCGAGACATGGTGCTCAGGGAGTTTTCAGCTGCCAAAGGCTGTACCGTACACTTCACGGCAGATCTCTGGAGTGGCTGCCACCACAGCTACCTTGGCATCACCGCCCTCTGGTGGCAACTAGATGATCTCCACTGCCCCAGGCCAAGAACTGTCACCCTAAAACAGGTGCCATGCTTGACACCAGGCTACAGGATAGTTCTTCTCCAGGCCCGGGGGATTGACGATGTTCATACTGGGAAGAACATCGCCACCATGATAAAAGCAGCTCTGAGGGAGTGGACGGCTGTGGGGGAAGGATTTGTCCGTGGCTTCATGGTGACAGACACGGGAAGCAACATGTTTGCAGCCCTGAAAGAGGCATCTCTCCCAGGCCTGGTGTGCATGGTGCACAAGCTGCACCTGGTCATGAGGGATGCTCTCAGGCTAGGGAGCAAGCCGAGGGACAGCTGGGACAAGGGAACTTTCTGGATGGCTGCCAGCGCATCACTTCCCACTTCTCCCATAGCATCAACTCTTCCCGCGAACTGCTCCAGAGGCAGGGGGAGGGGGGACCCCGAGCACCACCTCTATCAGGACCTGCCCACCCGCTGGAACTCCACCTATGAACTCTTATGCTCATATGAGGCCAGTGTGGGTCAGGTCATCCCCCTGATCCACGGGCTTGACCAGTTCCTGGGCAAGGAGCTCCAGCACGAGCAAGAACTGCTCCCCAGGGTCAAGGACTTTGTGAGGAGGATGCAGGCATGCATGGCCAAGTGCTTGTATCCTCTGTGCCATGAGGTGCTGTACCAAATGGCCTCCCTCTGTGACCCCTGTATCAAGGGCAACATCGCCATGTGGAGGGGGGGGGGTGAGATGCAGTGCTGGATAAAGGAGCTCCGCAGAGCAGTTCTCCATTTCCAGGCAGAGAAGGCAGGATGGAGGGAACTGGGCAGGGGCGAGGGGCAGGCGGCAGAGAAGGAAGAGGATGGGGAGGAGGTGGGAGGAGAGCCATGCCAGGAGAGACCCACTCAATCTCTGGTCCTCATCTGTAGGCTGTGTGGTTAGCTGCAGCACAGTGGGTGCATCTCTCGCAGTGGAGGACTCAATGGGGGCCATGGTGTGAGAGTAATTTGCAGAGCCCACTGAGCCCCCCCCCCTCAGTCCATATGGCCGGACCTGTCCATCATGGTAACTGACATCTTGTCCTGCCCTCCCACCAGCATGCAGAGCGAGCAGGTGTTCTCCTACCTGGGAGACCTCCTCCGTCCCCACGGCACACATCTGCACCCAGACCTGGTGGACATGTTGACCTTCATTAAGGTCAAGTTCAACCTGCTTGGATATTCCTCCATGGACCTCAATCTGCCTGGGCTCTGAGCCACCCCAGTCTACTGTGGTTCTAGGCAAGGCTCCTCTGCCACGGCCTCAAGATCTCTGGCCCGCTGACTGGCTCTAAGGCAAAGCAATTTATTGCTATTACCTGTTCTGTGGATGCTCAGGTCAGGTATCTGGGAGTGGTGGTGTCATGCTCTAGCCCCCCTCAATTCCCAGGGCTGCTTCCAAGGTTGGGGACCAAGCTCAGTGGCCACCTCTGCTGAAGGCCCACGTTGAGTATTGTCTGTGCCTTATCTGGTCAGGTATCTGGGAGTGGTGGTGTCATGCTCTAGCCCCCCTCAGTTTCCAAGGCTGCTCCAAGATCCGGAGCCAAGCTCAGGGGGTTTCTCGGCTGACAGCTTGCAAATGTTTGGGTCTTCCCGGTCCCACTCCACAATGAGGCTGGTAACCCTTTGTCCTCCGCTCCCTGACAAATTACCGGTCCCTCTTTCAACCTCTCCTTCTGTGGAACCACTACAACCCTTCCCAACAACTTGTTCTGCCCATCCCATCCTCTCCCTGACAAGTTCCATGTCCCTCTTTCAACCTCGCCCTCTCTGGATGGAACCACTCTGATCCTTCCCAATGACTTTTCCTGTCCATCCCGTCCTTTCCATGAAGGCAGGGAGGTGGGCCATGTCAGCTGCTACCACTTTTGGGCATGAGGGACACCTCAGCTGCTGTTGTGCATATGGTTGTACAGCACAGTGCCCCCTATCCAGGGCACCTGCTGTCTCCTCTGAGCAGAGGGGAATGGATCCCGGCCATGACTCCCATCCTTTCTGCACAGGCAGGAAGGTGGGTCATGTCACCGACAGCCTCCACTTTGACACAGGAGGGGTGGACAAGTCTCTCCAGCAGCAGTCTGTGCATTCCTTCAAGGTGGATCCCTTCACCCGGGGTGCTTAGTTTGGGCTGACTGTCCTCCACTGTGTCTGGCTGGAGGGACTCACAATGGCATCAGCCTTCACTGCAATGCCATCTTCTGTAGGGTGCTGAATAGCCTGTCACGTCCATGACTGCAGGTCCGTGGGTGATGCTGGGGGCAGCCCACAGCTCCCCATGTGGGCACCTACCTGTCTGCCCACAATCCCCTTTTCTAGGGGAATTGATGCCTCCCCCACGATGGGGGGAAAGGCATCCTCCACTGCCTTGACAGCCACCATGTGAGCCTCCGCTTCTACATGTTAGGGGTGGGACCCACCTCCCACCCTTGGTTCTTTCCTTCCAACTTTCTAATGATGGGATAACCCAGATATTTATGCAATCCATCTGTCTCCCCAATATCCCTTTACATGGTATCTGTCTCTCCTGTCAATCCAATACAGGTATTCAATGTATCCAAGCATCCCTCTATCCTATACACTTTTCCCATACAGCTATGCACCTGTCTATCGAGAAACCTATCTATCTATCCCATATACCTAACCGTCCAATGCTCCATGTCCAGCCTGGGCAGCAACACCCTCTGCACGATGCGGGGTGTGAACAACAACATTGGCCCTGATGCCATGATGTCCCCATTGGGTGGACATATGTTGGTGTCTCTGATCCAGAAGGGTGTGTGTTTGAGTGTGCAAGGCCTTCATGTACGCCACCATGTCTTGCTGGAGGGTTTTCTTTGCAGACTGTTGCTGGGTCATTTGGTTATGCGGTGGCCACTAACATGACCCACCTTACTTCCATCCAGAAAGTAGCTTCTGGGAGGCCTGGCGGATGGGCACATGGGGGGTGTCACCGCCGAGCAGCCAAACCCCCTGCCCCCTAGAGCAGAAGTGGCACGCAACTGCCTCCCTGAGCCTGCCTGGCCTGGCGGCCGCCAACATAACCCACCTTACTTCCGTCCGGAAAGTAGCCTCTGGGAGGCCTGGTGGGTGGGCACATGGGGGTGCCACCAGTGAGCAGCCAAACCCCCTGACCCCTAGAGGGGAGGCGGTATGCCACCACCTCCCCAAGCCCACCAGGCCCAGTGGCTGCAGACATGACCCACCTTACTTCCATTCAGAAAGTAGCCTCTGGGAGGCCTGGCAAGCGGACACATGGGGGTGTTGCCAGTGAGTGGCCAATCCTCCCACTACCTAGAGGAGAGGTGGCCCACAACCGCCTCCCTGAGCCCACCATGCCCAGATGCCGCCGACATAACCCTCCTTACTTCCATCTGGAAATGGTGGGCGGGCACATGAGGGGGTGCCGCCGGCGAGCAGCCTAACCCTCTGCCCCCTAGAAGGGAGGCAGCCCACCAATGCCTCCCTGAGCCCGTCAGGCCCGACGGCCACCAACATGACCCACCTTACTTCTATCCGGAAAGTTTCCTCTGGGAGGCCTGGTGGGTGGGCACATGGTGGGTGCCACCGGCGAGCAGCCAAAACCCCACCCCTAGAGGGGAGGCAGCTCACCACCACCTCCCCAAGCCCACCAGGTTCAGCGGCCACAGACATGACCCACCTTACTTCCATCCATCTGGAAAGTAGCCTCTGCAAGGCCTGGCGGCGGGCACATGGGGGATGCCACTGGTGAGAGGACACACACCCTGCCCCCTAGAGGGGAGGTGGCCTGCCACTGCCTCCCTGAGCCCACCAGACCCTGCGGCCACTGACATAACCCACCTTACATCCGGAAAGTAGCCTCTGGGAGGCCTGGTGGGCGGGCACATGAGGGGTGCCACTGGCAAGCAGCAAAACCCTAGAGGAGAGGTGGCCCACCTTCAAGTCCACCACTTATACACGGGGCCAAAGTAAACTGGTGGCTTCAATTGTATCGAATGGGAGTTTCCTGGGGGCATCGGATTTGGAAATGTATAACTCCATGATTCGTATTGCAATCTTGACCAAACTTGGGTGATGGCTGGAGGAGAGCCTGCTGAACACTTCCTGTGAATATGGGCTGTCTAAGTCCCAAGGGGGCTGTTCTGGCCCCCATGAACAATGAACAACAAACGTGTTCATTAACGGGTCACGTTCATTACTGTTCATTTGTTCATGTTCGTTGACAGCAATGAACAATGAACGGCAAGTTCATTTTTTTTCCTGTTCGTGCCCATGTCTATTCACCACCTCCCTAGGCAGCTGATTCCACCTTTGAACTACTCTGACCGTGAAAATGTTTTTCCTAATATCCAGCCAGTACCTTTCTGCATGTAATTTAAGCCCATTGCTTTGGGTCCTACCCTCTGCTGCCAACTGCAACAGCTCCCTGCCCTCCTCCAAATGCCAGCCTTTCAAATATTTAAAGAGAGCAATCATGTCCCCCCTCAATCTCCTTTTCTCCAAGTTAAACATTCCCAAGGCCCTCAGCCTTTCCTCATAGGGCTCAGTCTCCAGTCCCCTGATCATTCTCATCGCTCTCTTCTTCACCCTCTCAATTTTGTCCACATCCTTTTTGAAGTGAGGCCTCCAGAACTGCACACAGTACTCCAGGTGCAGCCTGACCAAGGCAGTGTAGAGAGGGACTATGACCTCTTGTGATTTCGATGCAATGGCCCAACAGCAACATAAAACTGGGTCTCTGCATGACTGGCCATTCATATAGACCTTTTGTTTCAAAACGGATAGTCTCTGTGTGATAAGAGGAAGGGCTTGCATTTGTCCTCTTACCATGCTATTTCAATGCTCATTCTTGCAGAATGTATAAACTAGGGCTGAGAACCAAGATGTGAAATGAGCAAAATTACAGGATACAGCCCTTCTGGACTGTACCACTTAAGAGACCAGAAGGGAGATTTTACTTTGGAAGATTTCCTGATATAAATAATTTCCTAGATATAGAAAACTAGCATGTCATAGAGCAGGGTCCAGTATACTGTCATAGCAATAAAGAGAACAAGTAAAATAACTTGTTTTCCAGACCAACATCTTATGATGACTGAAGTTATTAAAATTACTGTGCCATCCTTGCAGAATTGTGCCACTGAAATATATTTTTCTTTCCACTGAAGATTAAATACCCCAGCAAAAATAACTCCTCAATATTGAAAATAATTTTCTTAAACAGAACCCAGAGAATAACCTTATTTTTATTGTTTTTTAGTCTCACTCACTTTGCTACTTTCATGTTTCTGGGGGAGGCTAAAATTGAAGCTGAAATATAAATAATAGTAATAACTATTATAATATATATTCTGCAAGAAGGTAAACTGATAAGATCATCATTAACAAAAATAGGTCATGTTAGAGAGCATTCTTGTCTAAAAATGCAGCTTAGGGAGTTATACCATTATCTGATTAAAGCATCTATATAAAACATTACCACCAGATTCATGTCCTGAATCAATTAGCTAATTGCTAATTTAGAATGAATGATGTTTACTGTTTATCTTTGAAAGTAAGCTCCAACTCCATAGGAATCCCTGCTGCTTCTTTTTCAAAAATCATTATGTTAATTAGCTTAGGACAGTATTATCTTTGTACAGATTCTTCTTTTATTCTCAGCTAGATAGAATTGAAGGACAGTTCTGTTATTATACACTCACATCCTCATCCCTTGTGGAGAAAATTGAAAAAAATGCTATCTTGGGGTGGTGTCTCATAGGTAATATTTGAAATTCACATGCCCTGTGATGGCCTTGATCACATGCAGGATATCACATGTGGTAAATCCATTTCAAATGTAATGGTGCTTCCTGGAATGACACAGTAACCACACTGTGAGAAATTAATGCTAAATTCACAGTGTATTATTGTGCCATACCAGTAGCACATGTTCTTTTCTGTGCTTGGATACAAACCTTTACTTGTTGTTTTAGAAACAGTGATTACTGCAATGATGAAAGTGAGTCATTTTGTGGGTCCACTTTTAGAAGTTTCTGGGGGATAAACACGGCATGTCCTCCAGGCCACATGTTTCCAAAATGTATTTCTGCCCCAGCAGCCCCAAAGATCGTAAGTTGATCTTAAAATATGCCATATGACGTATGTATAGACAGTTTCTTTTTGGCTTTCTTTTATCATAGTTTTCTGTATGGAGTAAATTCTATTAGTCCACATACATTTCTCTGTCGGAAATTGGCAATGGTGCCATTTGAGATTAGTTCCATTGTTCATTTATAATACATTAAAACCTTTTCAGCTCTATTGACGTTGGAGAGCAGTGAATCAAAGGTACCACAGAGCCCATAAATAAGGCTGCCAGAACTATTCCATTCTAACTGCCTTTTTTCATTTCCTTTATAGCCATGTAAATAATTAGTTTAGGATTAAAGTTTTTATGCTTAATCTTGGTCCAAAAAATCATTTTTTAAGAGTTAGTAAAATTACTTCCAGATGACTATTGCTTTGCATTTCTGCTACGGCTCAGTCAAATACGCAAATGTTTCAAGGTTTTGTTCATATGTGAAGTTAAAGACCATCCAACTCACTCATTTGTGATCTTATTACTGAATTCTTAGAGAAGATATACAAGTGTGGTTATTGGACTCATTGGGGTTTTGTCTGTTTTTGCTTTTTACCAATATAACATGCAAGTATAAAAGGGTGTGTGTGTGTGTGTGTATTACCTTAGAAAGCCGAATTACACAAGCAAGAGTGTTATGTCTAAAGAAATAAGAAAATTGTGATAGTTTTAAAGTCAATAGGGTTATAATAATTCAAGATAAGCCATGTTTCTTTTTAGTTTATTTTTTGTGTTACGAAAGATGGTGCATCATTTCTGATCCAGTGTCTGGGCTATAGAAAGCAGAAGCTTCCATTTCAATGTACTTTCCTAGAATTACTGATGAAGAGATTGAATTGATCCCTCCTTCATCCATGTTCCAAGGATGGCATCAGCAAATGTTGGCACCAACCCTGAGAAAAGCAGATGTCTGCATTGCTCTATGGGTCTTTATATCATACAGGTGTTCCCATTTGTAGCTGAATCCATGAAGCACATTCATTAAATTTTCAGCAGGATCTCCATATGTATAATACTTCAAAGGAAGCAAACACATGTATTCAAATAATCAATTATTTAATTCAATTTAATTCAATTTTATCCTGTCCTTTCCCAAGGGCAGGTGAATACTAAATATATACCACATAAGTAAAATATCCAATTACATTATAGTTACCACCACTCATTTGTATAATCCTAGTCAATGCAAGACCACTTTCTATACTCTTATTTTAGATTAGCATACAGAGGGTACAGTTAAAAAGTGCGTTTAATTTATATTAATGGTTATGGTGGTATAGGGAGAACATGAGATATTAATGTCCCAAGCCATTACTCATTCCTAAGAAAAAATAATGTGCATCTAATCCATTTTGAACTAAATAAAATCTTTGTAAACTCTAGTTTCATTCTGTTTATAGTTTGAGCAATATAATCCATGTCATGATTTTTGAATGGGGATTTTGAGTAAATATAAAGAGCCTGTGTAACTTTGTATTAAAGATATACCATTTTATAATATTCTATCTATTAAATGTTAAAATTATCATGTTCCTATCAAGTTCACATCTGTAATTTTAAGTTCATCAAGAATTTTGAACTTGCTTACTACAGAAAGAGAAGGTTATCAGTATGCTTCCTTTTTGGCAATGTCATCTGGGAAATCAGAAGCACCATTGGAAAAAGAGTGCTGAAACAGAAGCTTAGTCTGAGGCACCAAAGCTGAAGTTCATCAGATAACTGAAGCCAATTAAAACTATAGGCTGTCTCTGGTAATAACTGGTCCTACACATTATGCAGTTCATCTTCATAATCTGGTATTTTGTCTTACAGGGATACCAAGACTATGCAGGGGTGGGGGGATCTATTAAAAATGATGGTCGGAGCTAGATGAATCTGATTGGCTTTCTGACGGTTCTAGGGAATTTTCCTATTGATATGGTGGGGGCCCTTGCCAATGCCCTGGTTGACCTCTGAAATGAGGACATGACCTGAGGAACTGACACTATCACTCCCAGGTGCCCTCTCTCAAGTGTTAGAGACCAGTTAGCCCCTCGGCTCACTAATGGACTCCAGGCAATGAAAAGACAAGGGAGACATCTAGAGTGATAGCGGCAGAAGACTCAAGAAGAATTCAATAAGACATGGAAGAAAGCTAATTTTAAAGTGTACTCCATGGCAGTGATGGTAACAAAAAAGTAATAATCCCTTTCCATTACTACTTTATCTGCACAGTATAGGCCAGTAGAGATGGTCTGGGTAAGGTGTGCAATACGACTTTCTAGACTGGCTTTTATAACCAGATTTATGCTGATTCAGCTAAATCTGGTTTCACTGGTTCAGATGAGAGAATTCCAGATCTGATCTGGGAAGCTGGATCAAAAGGACTAGATTAATCCAGATTAATCCACTTAATTCAACACACAAAGCTTCAGTGTGGGCTAGCTTCTTCCCAGTCTTCTCCCACTTTTTTTGCAAGAGGGAGGGTGGAGTGAGGCAGAGGTGGGAGGGAGGAGGCAGGCATGGAGGAGGAGTAGGTAAGGCGGTGCTTTGCCTTTTGCTAAACTGTTTGTTCACAATTAGTTGTTGTTCATTTATTTCCTGACTGTTTTTTGAGGGGGGAGGGGAGCTTTTCGACTTGTTTTTGCCTTACGTGCTGATTTAAAGGCAAGAGAGAGTTGCTGCTGCTGCTGCTGCTGCTGCTGGGAGACTTGCTGTTCTTGTGGGGGGGGGGGAATAGCTTTTCTCTTGCCGTTGTTTAACTTTGCCATCTTTTTCTGATTTAAAGGCAAGGGTTGCTGATAGTTACCTGTTTTTGAGCGTTCTTGTTCCAATTTTTTTTTTGAGGGGAGGGAATTGCTTTTCACCAAGAGGAGTGTTGATCTGCACTACAATTGATACTGTTATTTTTGGTTTTGCCACTTGCAGAGTTTGGGGCGGGGGTGCTTTTGTTGGGTTGCTCTAAGAACTAGGTGAACTTTTCAAAAGGCATTCTGATGTAGGCGAGGTGTAGGTCTTCTTAACAAAAGGGCCAAACTACAAGTGACGAATGACACTTGAACGGCAACTGTATTCCTCCCTGTTCACTTGCCCTCCACTTGATCCACTTGCTGTTCAAGTGTCATTCGTCACTTGTAGCTTGGCCCAAACAAGCACAAATTGATTTTAACTTATAGGGACTGACAGAATTTTCCCTCAAGAGGCTTGTGTAGGAATTAAGAAGGTGTTGTATTCTATTCAAATAGATAAATAGCCTCCCCATTAATAAACAAAAAATAACTAGTTGCTGCGCCTTACACTGCGTGCGTCTCTTGGCTTCAGTGAAGTCAAGCCAGATGCTTTAGGAAAGAACTAGTGTTTGTACTGAAAGAAGCTGTATATGTTGGCGACCATGTGCGACCCACGCATCAAGGGCAGCATTGCTGAGCAGGCCAGGAAGCTCACCAGCTTTAGAGAAGAGCTCAGCAGGTATGGGTGCAGCATACTCATTTCAATGGGTTTGGACTGGAGTAACTCTACTTAGAATTTCAAGGCAAGTTATACATAAGTTACAGTATGTTTTTAATGGTCACATACAGTGTTTCAGTCCAAATCCACATATGTAAAAGAATATGGTGTATGAGAGATGGTAGAGTTCTGAGGTGGAAGATTAGACTGTATCAATTCAGACCACAGATACAGGATCAAATGTTTAAAATGTTCCTCTGCCTATCAATTACCTTACAAGTAGAAAAGTAGCATAGCAAAGAGTGAGCTGTGCTAATAATTAGAGATGGGCACGATCCTAAAAAAAATACCGATTAAGCTGTTCGTGGATCTGGGCCGCTGCCGAACCCAGGCCACCGATTCTAACCGATCAAGTCCCATTTCCGATCTGGAATCGGGAAGGCCAAAGCGGGAGGGCGCCCTGCTGTTTCCAGCAATATAGGAACGGTGGTTGGTGGCAGCGGCTGCCAGGCCCGGTGGGCAGGGGGAGGCGGCGATGAGCTGCCTCCCTTCAGGGAGGGAGGGGACATTCACACTCACACACTTAGAGTAGAGGGGGGGAGTTTTTAACCCGGCAACGAGCCGCCTCCCCTCAGGGAGGCGATATTCCCAGGGCCGGATCTACAGTTGCCAGTGCCCAGGGCAACAGTAGTCAGGCTCTTGCACGCACGCATGTGCACGCTCCTGGGTCCCCCCCCCCCCCGTCCATGCAGCAAGCCGGCTGTCTCGGTGCGCTGCGGAGCTGGCGGCAGCGCGAGTGGCTTGGTGGCTGCCCACGCTGTTCACCTGCCCTGCAAGACAAGGGGCGGCCGGCTTGCCTCTTGTCCTGGGAAAAGGCGAATGGCGTAGGCAGCCTCCCAGCCACCCGCACTGCCTTTTGCCTTTCCCCAGGACAAGGGGTGGCTGGCTTGCCCATGTGCCCCTTGTCCTGGGGAAAGACGAACGGTGTGGGCGGCCTCCCAGCCTCCCGCGCTGCCTTTTGCCTTTCCCCAGGACAAGGGCCAGCTGGTTTGCACACATGCCTCCCGCTGGCTTGCCCACGCGCCCCTTGTCCTGGGGAAAGACGAACGGTGCAGACAGCCTTCCAGCCACCCGCACGGCCTTTTGCCTTTCCCCAGGACAAGGGGCGGCTGGTTTGCCCACACGCCCCTTGTCCTGAGGAAAGACGAACGGCGCGGGTGGCCTCCCAGCCTCCCACGCTGCCTTTTGCCTTTCCTTTGTGCCCATGGCTTCAGAACACCCCCTTCCCCCTCCCTCCCCTGGGTTGCTGCTCCATAGTTGGAAGGAAGCCTGCTAATCAAGGAAAGCTGGGCTTCCATTTGTGTTTCGAGGGCAACAAAAGGAGGGCAAACACAGCTCATTCCCCTGACTCCATTGCCCTGGGAATAAATTACTGGCGCAAGAGTGTCTGCAATTCCGAACAGAAACCAATACATCCGATCAAGTCCCGAACAAGCAAACCCCTGACTGCTGGATCGGTTGCCATGGATGGAACCGATTAGCTGAGTCACAATGGCGCAAATGCCAAAATCGGGTTTTTTTTGAAATCGTAATTCAGATCGTGCCCATGTCTACTAATAATCTTTCATGCAGATGTTTTAGTTCTTTTGCTTTCATGGAATTTTTCATACGGTCATCATTCAAAAGGAGCATGCACCACTTGCAGAGGTTCTGTCTATGAACTCAAGATTCTACCGTATTCTATCACATGTGCAGAAATCGGTAATTCATAGGAGAGCTCTGTAGAATACGTTGCTGCAATCATCATAATCACCACAGAATCACAGATGGGCACCTGACGCTAAGATAGAGTGGGCATAGCAGAAGTGAGATGTAAACTATCAGCTCTCTGATTTCCATCACAGTACAGTCTCTTACAGTACAATCCTCTCTCCTGGGAGTAACCTTCACTGCATAGACCTGAGCAGGATCACTCTTATAGCTACTAAGGCACACAGCTTGACACTCTAGCACTGCCATTCTCTAAACCTGTTGATCTAATTATTTTGATTCACTATAGGTCCCTTACGAAGCCACAAGGCAGTCAAAGCCCATGAAAGTAGTACCCTAATTGCCACCCGCCCCCCCAGTTGGAATGAAGAGGCAGACACAAGACTTGGAACTAAAGGGCCGCTTTATTGATATATAACATCAACCATTAAATATGGCAAGGGCCAACTAAGCGGTACAAGTCAAGCCACAGGGTCACCTCTGGACCACCGCCTTGACCTGTCTGGGTGAGACCCACAGCCCCAGGTGTGGGCTGTTCATGGAATGGCTTGGACCCAGCTGGCCAGGCAAAATGGATCCCCCCCTTCAAGCACCTAAAGCCTCAGCCATACAGCATGAGGGAAGGACTTGCACATGAGGTTCACTGCAGGCAGTCTCCAGTTGGGGTAGCCATCACAAGCATATCCCCTGCTCCTGGTAGACCCCCATTTCCCCACCAATGGGGAAGTGCCAAGGGGTGCTCAATGGCCCACTCCCTGCCCCCAAACTCTCTCCTGCCAGTGGCCAACCATCACTGCACCACTGCAGCCAATTACCTCAAACCACTGCCTACAGTGCAAGGTAGGCGAAAACCACCTCTCCCCCATGCCAATATGGGGAAAGGAGAAAAAAATCCTACCTGGCTCTGGGAACAGCAGCCAGCTAATCCTGCACTACTACAGGGTGAGGTGGGTGGACCAAGCAAGCAATGCAATTGCCTACTGGGAGGGTGGAGCTGCCTTCTGAGGACTATGGCTCCATCCCCAGCCAAATCCCCATATGTTTGAGGAATGCCTCTGCCTCATCCTCCTTCTGAGTGGGCAAAGTACAGCCCCCAGCTTAAGCCTCTGTGTGGCAGCTGGGAGTGCCACATTCTGTTACCATTAGATTATCTGAACCTTTCAAACTTTCAATTTTTAACACACATCAATATGCATGAGTACAAATATGGTTGCTCAACCTGGTTGCCTTTTGTTTCCAAGATGGAAGTGAATCAGCTGCAGGATTTACTGGAGTTGAAATTATCTTGTCTAAGCCCTGTTGATGCAATGAAATATTTGTAATGCTATTCTCCACATATGCCTCTTCACAAAGTATTAAAAACAGTCCTTGAAACAGCTTTCCATTGGCAGCTCTTTGGCATCAACAATACAGTGCCGTGGAGGTCCTCTCTATTGCAGAAAAGTAATCATATTCTCTGTGGGTCAGTCAGCATGTTTCTTTTGCAGACCTCCAACTGGGGAAAAACACTGTCACTTTAGATAACTATTTCTCAAGCTAAAATATGTGGTGGGCTGGAGGAACCAAGTGTCTGTGAATTCCAAATTTCCGCCTACTGTTCACAAATTAAATACAAATGTGAGCAGCAGGAGGCTGACTTTCAGAACAGACAAGTGTTGCCACACATTTAAAACATGGCTTCTCTTCAATATTTTCTTGGCTTTATTTGTCTTCTGCATAAAATATAGACTATTGGGGTCTAGCTTACTAGCGTCTTCTGATCTCTTTAATTCTAGGTCAAGGAGCCAATTATGACAGAGATGTCTGTGTTTAGAAACTTTCCCAGTGTATTGTCGAAGGCTTTCATGGCTGGAGAACGATGGTTGTTGTGGGTTTTCTGGGCTGTATTGCCGTGGTCTTGGCATTGTAGTTCCTGATGTTTCGCCAGCAGCTGTGGCTGGCATCTTCAGAGGTGTAGCACCAAAAGACAGAGATCTCTCAGTGTCACAGTGTTTCCCAGTGTTTCACACTAAAGAGGCCAGTGTTTCACACTAAAGAGGCATTTGAGGATATAGCAAGTTTGTCCTTGAGAAAAGAGAGAAGCGGAATGGGTGTGTGCTGGGGCAAGAACAGAAAAAAGTTTAGCACAGCCAAGTAGGTGATTAAGACCACTCAGATTATCAAATGGCCAAGCATTTATTTAGTTGTTGCATTTATCAGGTGCAATTCAGAGTGTACATTGGGTATGCAATCCTATTGAAAATTATGGGATTCATACACACAGCCTTTAATCCCAACTATTTCAGTGGAATATTGGCACACTCAACCATATATAAAACCATATAATTGCACTAACCAAGCTTCACCTAACATTTTGGAGCCAATAATAAACTTAGGATATTGACCAAGATTCTGGACTACATATCTTGCCAAAAACCAGGAGGAAAAGATCAACTCACAAAATAGATTGTCTCCCCATAAGGTATGAGGTCTCTACCTCAAGGTATCTTTTTGCTTTTGTTGTTCTATATTTCCTGAAGATGTGCACTGCTGCAGCTCATAAATCTTTGGTTTTTCAGTTTCAGTACCTTGGGAGAAAACTCACAGTGCCATCCTAAGCAAAGTTACACCCTTTTAAAGACATTGACTTCAATGGGCTTAGATCGGTGTAACTCTGCTTACAATGGCACTATCAGTGTATTTATTTGGTTAGGGATGCAGATGCAGCAGTAGGAAATTGAAATAAAATTGAACAAAGATTTCTTAATTTTTTGAGGACCACACCTTCCTGAAATATAAAACAACAAAAAGTGTGCGTGTTTGTGTGTGTGTGTGTGGCGGCGGGGGGGGGGGGGTCCTCACTTTAGAGAACAAGGTAAAAAGAGGAGATGGATGAATGTGCATGACTGAAGAACGATGCTAACTATGGAAGTACAAAAAGCAGTACAAACAGCTTAACTTTCCTTCAGTTTGGTCAGATCCCTCCTCTCTTGGAGACTCAAATCTCAGCAAAAGACTGGCATGTTCACTACAGTCAGGTATTCACCCTCCCCGCCAATTCAGAAGAATGAGGCAGTGGGGCAGACACCACTTTTAGATCTGTCCACCTCACCACAATGGCCTCCCATTGCAGCATCTGAAATATGAGACCTCATCTCCTCTCTCTCCCCTCTGGTAAGTCTCCTGGCAAGGACCTGAGCCTTCCTAAGTTGTTTAAATCCTTCTCTGACTGGTGGGTGCCTATCATTGCCCAGCTGTTTATCCAAATAAATCTAACCGGAGTTTTTCCCTCACAGTGGAAACTAAGTATCATAATCCCACTATTTAAGAAGGGCTGCAAATTAGTCCTCCCAAATTATTGTCAAATTAGTCTGCTGGACATAGCCTCCAAGTTGTACAGCAAGTTTTTGCTGTGCAAACTGGAAGACTGGGAGACCTCCAATAAAGTAATTCATTTCTCTGTCCACTTTCTGAAAAATGAACTTGTCAGCAAGACAAATCAGGGATTTGTTTGACCTTTCATTTTTAGCAGTTTGACTTCCAATAGATATCCGGGTAATCAAAATCTCACATGACTACTGTGTCTCGTCTCTTTGTGAATTGTGTAATTTATTCTAGGAGTTTCTCATCCAAGTCCTCTGCCTGGCTTGGTGGTCTATAGCAGACCCCCACCATAATATCACTATTATTTGTTACTCCTTTTATTTTTACCCAGAGACTTTCAACTGAACTTCCATGCTCAGAAAATGTGTATTTCCTCACAAGTATGCAGAGGAATTAGCCGTGTTAGTTTGTAGTAGCAAAATCAAAAAGAGTCCAGTAGCACCTTTAAGACTAACCAACTTTATTGTAGCATAAGCTTTTGAGAATCACAGTTCTCTTCATCAGATGCATGGAGGGCAAGAAGAAACTGGTCAGATATATAGGTGGAGAGGGGAGGGAGGAGTAGATGCAAACAGTAGCTTCTGATATGGAGATCAGTTTGCTTCTGTTAAGGAAGTCAGTTACTTCTGATAATGAGATAACCATTCATAGTCTCTATTCAATCCCAACTTGACTGAGTCAAATTTACATATGAATTCCAATTCAGCAGCTTCCCGCTGGATTTTGTTTTTGAAAGGTTTCTGTTGAACTACAGTGACCTTTAAGTCCTTGATGGAATGTCCTGGTAGATTGAAGTGTTCTCCAACTGGTTTCTAGATGTTGCCATTTTTAATGTCAGATTTGTGTCCATTTATTCTTTTGCGTAGAGGTTGGCTGGTTTGTCCAATGTACAGAGCCGATGGACATTGTTGGCACATGAGGGCATATATCACATTGGAGGATGAGCAGTTGTAAGAGCCAGAGACAGTGTAGTTGATGCCATTGGATCCTGTAATTGTATTTCCTGGGTAGATATAAGAGCAGAGCTGGCATCTGGGTCTGTTGCAGGGCCTGGTACCTGTGCTGGTGACTCTGCTAACCGATTCATGATTGTAAGTGAGAAGTCATTTCAGGTTGGGGGGCTGTCTGTAGGCAAGGAGAGGTCTTCTACCCAGGGCTTCTGAGAGAGAGGCATCATTTTCCAGGATGGATTGTAGATCACTGATGATACATTGGATGGGTTTGAGCTGGGAACTATAGGTGACGACCAGTGGTGTTCTGTTGTTAGTTCCTTTAGGTTTGTCCTGGAGCAGGCTGTTTCAGGGCCAGGCTAGTACCCAGAGTGAGTGTCATTCCACCAAGTTCCATTAATACCTATTATGTCATAGTCCCTTTCCTGTATTAGGACTTCAAGTTCCTCCTGCTTGTTTCCCATACTCTGTGCTTTTTTGTAGAGACATTGGAATCCATGAGTTATATGCCCTGAGGGTTTTGTTTCTGTGCTTACCTGCAAATTAATGTTTCCTAGCATGTGTTTGACTCCATGCAAATCTTCAGTGTTCTCATCTCCAGTTATAAGCTTTGGATTTTTGTATCCCTCCCGCCCCAATAGTATTTAGTTTAAAGCCCACTTTCTCGTGTTTGCAAGACTCTTACCAGACACATTTTTCTCAAACTGGTGAGGTGCAAACCATCGTTCGATAGAAGAACATCATGGAAGTGTAAGCCATGGTCCAAAAACCCAAACCTTTCCTGATGCCATCATCTATGTAGCCAGTCATTTATTTGCAATATTCTTCTTTCCCTTCCTGAACTACAGCCTTCGACAGGAAGAACTAATGAAAACACAACCTGTGCTCCCAGGTCCTTAACCTTTTTACCCAGAGCCACATAGTCTCTTTTCATGAATTCTGAACTATGCCAGGCAATATCACTTGTTCTCACATGGATTAGCAAAAAGGGATAAAATCTGTGGCCTTGATGAGTCTTCCTTCACTTTCTGTCACATCATGGATGAGTGCACCTGGTAGACAGCATACCTCTTGAGACGACAAGTCCAGTTGGCACACTTTACCCTTTACCCCTATCAGTAGGGAATCTCCAATTACCAGCATATGACTTCTTCTATATTGGGATACAGTAGCTTGAATCATTCCATCCACAGGGGTCTGAGAAATTTTCTCCAAGGTTTGAGGAGGCTGGTGGATAGCCCATGATCCAGTGATCAAGAATCAATACCTAAAGGGAGATTCTGGAACCGATTGCTTAGCATCAGAGGCTCAGAATGTCTCCTGATTTTCCTGCTCCTGTGGGTTACTTTCTTCCATGTGCACTCCTCCTGTATTGGGTGCTCCTCTGAATCCTGAAATACCTTTCCCTCCTCCTTCTGTTGCTCTCTGAAAAGTACTTCTTGTGTTCTGTCCATGAACTCTTTGCCTTCCCTTATGAAATGGAGTGTGGAGAGACGTACTTCAGTCCCTGTATCTTCTCCTCCAGTAGGGCTACCAACTTACACTTGTTGCAAGTGTCATTGCTGTTACCTTCAGGTAAGAATATGAACATGCCACAGACATTGCATGTCACTGCCTCAGTTCTCTCACCAGCCAGCAATCCATTTCAGGAATAGTTCAGTTTTGTGGCATGCCTACTTGTGGCACGATAAACTGAAAGCTCTATGTTTCTACACCATTATGTTAGAAGAAGTCTCTTCACAATCTGGAAAAAATACAAAAGTTATCTGGGGGAGGGTATCCCCTCATGGGTGGTACCATTTGAAACTATCGACCCGAGAGCTATTTATAATAGAGACCAATGCCTGTCCTATAAAAAGATTCTTGTCCAGGAGCAGAATATGATAAGAATTAAAACAGAAGAAAAGCTAGCTTTTTGCTATGGATGGTTTCAATATAGGCAGATAAAGGACTTATATAACTCAGATTGTTCAAAAGATGGAATTAAATGGAAAGATTCAGAATTGGAAGAAGTTATACTACAAGAAAGTAAGAAGAAAATTTCAAAAAATTATAAAATACTCTTGAAGTGGTATACAGAGGATGAAGCTGTTAAAGTCCAGATGCTGAAGTGGGCTATAAATTGTCAAAGAGACATAACAATGGAGGCATGGGAATATTTGTGGAAAAATACATTGAAGATTTCAACTTGTACCAGTATCAAAGAAAATGTTTTCAAGATGATATATAGGTGGCCAAAAAAAAAATAGCTTATGGAAATACTAAGATGTCTGATAAGTGTTGGAAATGTAAAAGTCACGAAGGATCATTGTATCACATGTGGTGGACTTGTGAGATCACTAGGCAGTACTGGGGAGATATTTTAGAAGTGATAAATGAGATTTTGCAGATTTCAGTAATAAAGAACCCAGAACTCCTGCTACTGAACTTATATATGGAAGATGTTCCTACGCAATACAGGACATTGTTATTTTATATGACAACAGTGGCAAGAATATTATATGCGCAGAAATGGAAAGTGCAAGAAATACCATCTATTGAAGAGTGGATACGAAAGTTGCTGTACATGGCGGAAATGGACAAAATGACAAGAAGGCTGAGAGACCAGAATTCTGAAGAATTTTTTAATGACTGGGGGAGATTGAAGGAGTATTTGGAGAAAAAGTGGGACGTGAAGGGGAAATTATGGCAATTTGAAAGTTATTAATTGGGGGAAATACTAGGGATAGGGATCTTTACCATTTAAAGTGAAGTTTTAATTATTGTTAAGGTTAAGTTTTAAATAGATTTGATTTTAAGGGATATCATTTAGTTTATTAATGCAATAGGAAATATATAACATATAGAGAGAATAGATAAGTAAGTTATAGAATAGGATATGGGTTGGAAAGCTGTTGGAAGTCTCTGAAAAAGGGGGGGGAAAGGGTGGGGGAAAATCGATATTTAGGTTTTTTTGATAGAAAATTATATGTGTAATTTGTACTCACCTAATAAAATTTTTCAAAAAAAAGGAATAGTTCAGTTTTTATTTTACTTCCCTGATAACTCCCCTGCCAAACTGCTTCTCAAGACTACTTGTAAAAGGTTAACATAAGCAACAACAACAAAAAAGACTAACATCTTTAGGACGTAAGAGATACTCAGCTTCTAACAGGGCCCCCAGGCCAAGAGCCACAGGGCAAGAATCCTAACTGAATTCAAAGCTCACCCATGAGAGGGCAGGGCTAGCAGTCAGTCCCAGGCAAAACACACCCTCTCCAGTTAGCAATAATCACTCTGTGCAGTTATGGATTATCTATGGATAATCTATACCCTTGGATTATCTATACCCTTGACTGAAGAACGGTACACTCCTTCTATCTGGGATGGTTGTCTGCTTTGGGAGAGATGCACATGAAGTAGTGAGGGAGGAAGAGGACACTCACCTAGCCAGGAAGACCATCTGAATCAACCCTGGCAATCAATGGGGTGACATATCACAGTCAGATCACTCTCACATCCCAGATTATCTATACTGTGCTTTTCATGTATGCTGGAGTTGTTCCCTTTGAACAGGAGAAATTTGGCCTGAAATGGCTTTCCTTTTATTTATTCTTTTTAGGGAAGACTAATCACCAAATAAAAACATTTTCATTTTTGCCAGATGCATGGAGTCCTTCAAGCTGCCCTCATCTATTACATCAAACTTCAGGCTACGAGTTCTTATTTTGCTTCAGGGGAGAATGGTCACGTACAAATACATAGTCATTATTCAAATTCTCAGCAGGCTGATAGACTATGTTTGAAATGCCGCCCTGGTCTGTTCCACAGCGTTTAAATCACACAATCCTTATCAGTGTTTTATGCTCCACTGTGTTGAAATCTGTACTCTACTGAATATTCTCTAATTTCATTTTTCATGTTAAAAATAGAAACTTCCGTGGGGTAGAAATCCTATCTGCATATGTGAATGTCCATTGTATTTGGTGCCTCTGGATAGCCTAGGTGTTTGCTACCTCTAGTCACATGGGTGATTTGGCCAATCAGGGATCATACAGTCAACAAGTTGATATCACAGATCTTCATTTTCTTTTATCCTATATTGAGGAGTCTGGGTTTAGTGCATGTCTCCAGTTTCACATGGCATCTTGGCACTTTGCTGACTTCCTGATTTGATTAGGCTTCTGTCAAGGAGCCAAGCCCAAATCACCAACTGGCACTCCTCTGTAAAGTTATCATTACCCAAGTTATGAGCAACAACTAAGAAAGTGCCAGTGATCGCTGGGCTGGAAAATATAATGCACAGTAGGACGGCTGCACAGCTTATTGCCATTCTGAAGTATTTCTGTGTTTTCTTAATCCTCCTTCATAAAAGTTAAGGTACTCTCATAATTAATAAGATGGCATTCATCACTAGGAATATCAACCCCAAGGGCATTAGGAATAAATGGAAATGCCAACACAGATTCAGTTAGGACACTCCATGGACTTATATCTTCACAGCCATCATATTTCTTGATAAATCTTTCAGTTGGCTTGCACAGTGGTTTGTCTATGTTTTTCATAAACTCTGTTTGGTTTACTGCCCAAATCTGTAGTTTTATGCCAATTTCTTGGGAATACCTCAGTGAGACTTACTTGTCATTAAACATACATAAAATAATGATGCCAAGAGGAAAAGGGAACGGTATTAAATGAAACATTAAACTTTCTGCTGTTTAGTAGTCTTCCTATATTTTTTGCAGTCCACTTTACATATTGCCCAATAATAAGAAAATACCTATTAATCAGGGGAAAGCACCACTTTTCTCATTAAATTGCTAACTATCTAACATTAGAGTGCATTAGAAAGATAAGGTGAGAGTAGAAAATGACACTTCATATATCTTTCCAGAACTCCTGTCTTTTATTTGTGCGTGTGTTTCTTCATTTATCAATTTACGTATCTGAATCTTTATTGTATTCTGAATGATATTCTCTTGCTATTAGCAATGAATATTTAGAGGAGATTTTCACCTCAGTGCCCTCTGTGTGTGTGTATGTACTCCACTTTCCCATAATGTTATTGAAACAACATAATGATGGAACTGCACTATGGAGAAACAGCTCCAATGTTGCAAAAGGTAATATCTAAATCAGCCCTTAATCATAGCAAAGACTGTAGGTAAATCATGCTTCTCTAGGAGGTACCAAAAGGCTTGCCAAAGGATTCCCCATATAAAACAGAAATCACTGAACTCAAATTCTCACCAATATTGTTCTCCTGGATGTTTTTTTATAACATCTGCCATAATAAGTCCCAGCATATCAGTAGTTGTGGCTTGTGAATTTACAAACTATAAGCAAATTTCAATATATTGTGTCCTGAAGCAGTGGATCCAGTAGATAAGTGGGGATGATAACTTGTCAAAAATGGCTGTCGATAAGATTCAAAACCCTTTTTCCCCCTTTGCATTTGGATTTTCTATGCAAAATTATTTTAAGAACACCTACTATAGTGGCATATATAATATGCCTACAAAGTGCATAACTTTTAAATTATTATTAATTATTAAAACAACTGGTATCTGTTTCCTTAAAGAAAAGAAAATTTCAAAAAATGAAGAGGGTGAAAGGTGCAGGCTGTATCACTATAGGCATCCCTGTTCTCCAGCCTATGTAGATTATTCCCTTACAGCAAACCTCTTTCAAGAACTTGCAAGTCTAATGCTGCCTGGCGTCTCCCCGTAGTTCTGTGAGAAGCTTCCAAGTGGTGAAAGTATCCAACATTCTTCCATCTCTATCCTACAGTTATGCTTTGCTTGTCCTTCTGTTATCCTTTATTGCTTTGTGTAAATTATGATAGGACCTTCTCCCTTTGTTAACTATACCAAACATCGTCCTTCCTTAGGTTCATGGTTGCAATGGATCTCTTAAAGAGACATTGTGCCTTCACAGATGACTGCTCTAGTTTTGAGCAATTAATATGTAGGCAGTGAGACTCTCTCTTGTGCATAGTAGTGCTGAATAAGCAAGACAAATCGAATTCTATTAACTCAAATCATCTGACATTGAGACTGGAGTTGAACTTGCACATTTAATTAATGTATTTATTTACTTCATTTATAGTCCATCTTTCTGATAGACTTGTGCAGGACCAATGCCCCCCATACAATACTATCCAAATAAACAACCAGTGCAATGTCCACCAAACACAGAGCTTGTATAGTATTAATGATGAATGATTCTGAATATCTCTGCATTGGATCAGTACGTTTTATGGTGGTATATTTTATTGATCACCTATTAAAATGTGTGGTTAGTGGTGGTGAGGAGACTTGCTCAATGTGGATGTCAAGAAACTGGCATCTTTTAGTCCTTTTCTGGCTTTTCAAAATTTTGGTTCAGGCTTTTGAGCCTAGTCATGCAACAGAAAGAGAAATCTCTGGAAATTAACTGAGCTTGCAGTTCTCAGAGAGATAAGAGGAACACAGGCGCAGATTGTTAGAATATAGGCTGCAAGGTCTGACATTCAGTCATTATGGGGTTAATGTGTTTACCCAGTGTGCTCTTGTTTTGTATTGACCTGGAAGAGAAACCTGGCAGAGAGCCAATAGCCTTATCAACCTCAAAGCCCAGGGAAAATAAGATGTTTGTAAACTACTATTGGTCAATAGGTCCGGTGATTTCCTCTTTAGGGTCAAGAAGAAGGAGAAGATTCTCCATTACTCTTGTTAGTCTAAGTTTGTACTCCATCGTGTAAAGATGCAGGTGATAGATGTCTTTGTTTTGTAGCAATCTTGTGTACTTTTTCCCTTTAGAAGTAAATTTTCTTAAAAGCAAACAAAGCGTCTGACTCTCTATTGATTCACAATCCACTGCAACTCTGAATTTAAACTATTTTAACCCTTTCCACAACAAATATGAAAACATGGGATCAAAGACTTTCAAGGCCTCAGACCCAGATGAGAGACTCTCTGTTGCACTCAATTTAATTAGATAAATAACCAAGAGAGTATAATGGAACAAGGAAGAAAAAACAGCAACACAGCCATGAAAACCAACTATGTAATAAACAATCAAATGTTATACAACTTTTATGTGCACTGATTCATAGAGAAAGAACAAATGAAATCATACAAGGAACTCCACATACACTTATATTACTCAATAAATAGGGGTGCCAAGTTAGATAACAAAGTTCCAATTCTAATTAGAACAAGGAATAGTGGTTGATGTAAGTTGCTGTGACTGAGAACATGTCCCAGTTGCAGAGAGATGTCCTAGTAACATATCCTAGTAACACCCATAATTGGTTCGGCAGGATCAGGCCATGCTGTGAGCAGCCTGGCATAAAGCAAGGGTCTTCATTCTATTCAATGTGATGTTTGTGAATACTACCTGCTTACATGCCATCTTGAGCTCTGGACCTGACAACCAGCTTTGGTGTCAGCTCTAAACATTTTGTTCCTGGACCCTTGACTAGGAGTGTGTGCACCAAAAAATTCCATAAAATCCAGATCCGAGTTCCAGGGATCTTTAAAAAAATCCAAGAAAGATTCTCTAATTTATTTGGTCATTATTTCCTATGGGGAAAAATATCTAGAAGCTATTCAGGGAGCTGAGGGGTGTCACTTTTCAAAAAACACAAATTTGCATGGTACCTTCTCCTTACTGTCCTCTAACCACTACCACCATCCAGTTTAAGGAATATTTGACCCCAGGGTCAAATTCTATGGACCCCTTAACAAGGTGCCCCCGCCACTCTCCATTGTTCCCTATGGGGGAAACAATTCCAAGCAGGCTCTCAGGAGGAAATACACAGGGACAAAGCTGCCAGTGGCCAAAGACACAGTCCAAAATGCAACCTCAGCCCAGAGAAAGCCCAACAGAACCAAATTGAAGTCCCCTCCCCAAACTCAAGTGCCCCCTGGACAAGCTGCCCAGCCACTCTCCATTATTTCCTATGGGGGGAATATTCCCAGCAAGATCTGAGGCAGAAACACACAGTGGCCAAAGGCACACTCCCAAATGCAAGAGGAAACCCAACAGAATCAAACTGAATCAAGAGAATAGATAGAATCCCCCCAGAACCAAAGTGAATCAAAGGGAACAACATCAAACCAGAGAGTCAAGTCAAAACAGAGAATTCCATCCAAATCAAACTGAAGCAAGGGATACTGGGCCAAGCTACAAGTGACGAATGACACTTGAACGGCAAGTGTATTTCTCCCTGTTCACTTGCCCTCCACTCAATCCACTTGCAGTTCAAGTGTCATTCGTCACTTGTAGCTTGGCCCCTGTTGCAACTTAGCCCAACTGAACCAGTGCCATTCACAGAAGCTAGGCAGGCAAGCAGAACTCCTACAGAGATTAGCCACTCAATCCTACTTCCTTGCCTCACTTCTCCTCCTCACTTCTCCTCCTCGCTTTTCCTCCCTCCTGCCTCTGCCTCACTTTCACGTCCCTCCCCTGTTGGAAAAAAGGCTGGAGAAGCTCAGGAAGGATCCAGCCTGAAGCTAAACTCAAATATCCTGGATTTACCCAGATTTATCTGAGGATTCGGATCTTGGTTCCCAGATTGAATCCTGGATTCTCTGACTTGAGTCAGGAAAGCTGGATTTAGCTGGATTGGCAAAAATCTGGCTTCTTTATCGAATCCCAGATCCAGATTGCATGCCCCTACACTTGACCTTTGAAGTTCTGCTGGGCTTTGTAATTTGATCAGACATTCTTAATAAATGTTAATGTGGTATTATTTGGACTTGTGGGCTTCAATCTAAATCCAGTACCCTGGCCTAATCTAGTTACTGCTACCAAATAATTGTTTTTGAGGAGCTCAGCCTGTAGGCATCCCACCTTGCAGGACTGACTTTTGTTTAGCACCCAGTAGGGATGGAAACTTAGTTCCTCAGTCTCCCAGTGGAGGGTTAGTCAAGAGGGACTGGTGGTGGCTCCTGTTATCCTTGGAGGTTAAGCTTTTAACCACCACCACCACCCCCAGTATTGTGTTTTGCTCTTGACCCCAATTTCCCCCTCTGTTTGGATCTGAGGGGCTATGACAGTGGATGGCATTAATTTTCTTCTCTAAACTTTACTTGAGGAGTAAATTGGTAGTACAATTATCTCCAGACCAACAATCTATAGTATTTAAATAATAATAATAACGTTCATTTTATATTCTACCAGGGCAATTTAACATCTGCTCAGAGCAGTTTACAAATTATGTTATTATTATCCTCACAACAAACACCCTGTGAGGTGGGTGGGGCTGAGAGAGCTCCAGGAAGCGCTGGTGACTGACAGAAGGTCACCCAGCTGGCTTCAAGTGGAGGAGTGGGGAATCAAACCCGGTTCTCCAGATTAGAGTCTCAGTACTATAGCCACTACACCAAACTGGACTTGGCCTCTATTAATCAGGATCTCACATGTATAATCAAACTTTGACTGCACAGGGAATGTTGTAAATGTATTGTGAGCAAAGGGCAAAGCCATTGTTAAGGTTCAAATGATAAGGGGAGGCTGTATAAATTCAATAGTTGGCTTTAGATACCTCATTTCCCCTCATGACCATGATGACTTGAGAATACCCAGAAAGCATTGCCTCCCTATCTTGCTGTTCACTCTCTTGCTATTTATTCTGTAGCAGGTTCATGCTCTTTCATAAATGGTCATTTTTCACTTAAGATGCTATTTTAGATATCTCTGTGGAATCTGTGATGTCATTTTATGTATTAAGCATGTGCACGGGGATCTATCATTTGAATTTTCTATCCATAGAACAGTTCACTGACTTATATTTTAGATGCCAAAGTAAATGGATAGCATCACTTGAGGAATGAGCATTCAACATGACATAGTAAGTGCCTGGCACATAAATATCCTAAGCAAGAAGCTGGCCTGTCATTTGTTGTCACTCTAGGTAGTTGTCTGGTATAAAATTTCTTCTTAAATATTTGCTTAATGCCCAGCTTACAGCTGGCTGATGGGCCATGAAAGGGGGGCAGAAAGGGGGAGTCTTGTGGGCCTGGCAATTCTTGTGAGTTGTTCAATAAAGTGTGGGGTGACTGATGACTGCCTTTTGACAGTAGCTGGCTAATTTTTTTAGTTACAAGGTATATGTTGTTTCATTTGACCATGGAAGGGTTGCAAATTCCCTCGTAAAAACATGGTTGCCAGCAGCAATCTACAAACCAGTATCTTCATTGTCAGTAAATAGTTTGATGAATTCCTTATAGGTTCCAAGCTGCTCATTGGAGAAGAAAGGTTAATGCTAAGCCTGTGACATAAACAAAATAGCATATGAACGTCATTTCTCTATATCATAACTCTACCCGATCTCAGAAGGCAGGTCATTCCAGATTTCTCAGGATTCTCAGTGGGAGCCATAGCCTTCTTATTGAAACCATGTGGTGGGAATGATCAATGCAATCATTTCACAGAAGTGCTAACACAGTATGTTTGAATATGAAAACATGTAGAAAAAATTTTTTATGAATAGTTCTTGAAATAAAAAGCATACAGCAACCCCAAATCTATGGCAACTCATTCCAATGATGAACATTATCTTCTTAATGGCATCATGTTTCCAAAGCGTCTTTGCATTCATCTCTGAACTTTAATAGCTTTCCTCTGAATTGGAAAGTCCATACATGACAAAGATCCATAGATGCATATTTATTTATTTATTTATTTATTTATTTATTTATTTATTTATTTATTTATTTATTGTCAGCATTTCTCACTGAAATTCAAGGTGGATTAGGCAGTGCAAGTGAAATAAAATAAAATAAACAGGTTAGACATTTGCTGAGCAAGTACAATGATGAATAGCAGTTAGGACATTCAGTGAAAACAGATACCATAGGGCCAGGGCCGGATTGAGGGGGGGCAGGGGGGTAGTCTGCCCCCAGTGCCACCAGGGAGGGGGCGCCAGGAGCAGCTGCCAGCTGCTGGAGCATGCAGGCGGCAGCATGGGCAGCCTCGCAGCCCCCCGCGCTGCCTTTCGCCTGCCCTGCGGGACAGGGGGCGGACGGCTTGCCGCGCACCCTCTGTCCTGCAGGGCAGGCAAAGGGCAGCACGGCCACCCACGCCATTCGCCTGCCCCGCAGGAGAGGGAGCAGCCGGCCACCCCCTGTCCTGCGGGGCAGGCGCATGGCGCGGGCGGCCTCGCAGTCCCCCGTGCTGCCATTTGCCTGCCCTGCAGGACAGGGGGTGTGCAGCAAGCCGGCCGCTCCCTGTCCCACGGGGCAGGCGAAAGGCAGCGCGGGGGGCTGCGAGGCCGCCCGCGCCATTCGCCTGCGGGGAGGCGAATGGC